>NC_133330.1:51560830-51875913 GCF_042186555.1 Aquarana catesbeiana
TCCTGGCCAGTGACACAAAATATTAAAAGCTGAGAAAGCTGGCATTTTCATAAGGAGGTCAGTAATGGCAGCCCTCGTATTTCTTCCACTGCAGATTCCCCATTTATTTATTGTAGGATTCAAAGATTAAAGTAAATCTGTGATTTATATATGTAGAGAGAAGCAATAGGCTCACCTGAAAGCCCCCATCCCCAGAAATACATACTCACCTGTGCTATTGGACTATCACATCTATTAGTGTAGGGGGAGATTAAATATTAGATTACATTTTAAAGTGTCGCTAAAACCACATGATAAAAAAAACTATAAAACAAAATGGTGTATTACATGCTGTTCATATTCACTCAGTCACTAGATTTGTTTTCTGTATTCTGCAAAAAACCTGGTTGATCCTGCCGTTCTCTATCTCCACCTTCTGTCCATTTCCCCAATTCAGCTAGAGATTTTGCAGCTGTGGTGGCGACTCTGCACATGTTTAGTTTTCAGTGAGTTTCTATGCTGAGCCTTTCCTCCCTATCACATCTGAGCAGCCCATGTGACTATAGATTCACACATGTAGGCGTATACACATTGGTAATAGACAGCCCACTCCCTCCCTTCTCCTCCTCCAAGCCCATTAACCAGCTAAACACAATGGGGGTGCGATATTACAAGTAGATTAATGAAGGCTTCACCTCCCTCTTATTCTAAGACACAAGCTCTACGGGCATGGTACAGTCTGTGACTGGCAGAAATCCATCTACACCATGTTATTGCCAAAAATTAATAGAGATTTGATTTCAAATATACATTTGTTTGACAATTTAAAACAGTTCATTGATATTAGTGTAAGATGAGCTATAACAATCAGCAAACAAGATCAATTGATGGCAATTATGGACATAGGTGATGCAGAACCCAGGAACGAAATTAACTGTGCAGGACATCACTGCAAGAGAGCCCAAAGTCAAGACCATGAGATCTGGATGTTTAGATTGGTGATGTCCTTAACCACCTCATTTGTAGCTTCATGTGTCTATACATCTTTTGAGTACAGGTTATTATTGTATATTTTGTGTTTTAAGCGTTTTTACTTCTATTATAGGGTCAGAAAGGAAACCCAAAGGGTCGTCACAATGAGAGAGCAGTCATTCAGTATCATTATACGCAGTGGCCAGACATGGGTGTCCCAGAATATGCACTGCCAGTCCTGACCTTCGTCCGGAGATCATCAGCTGTTCAACAAGCAGACATGGGGCCAGTGCTTGTACACTGCAGGTGAGCTTTTCCTCTTTTTGAGAAGTGCGTCTAAATATAAAATTCAGGGAGTTTGTTTGTAACTGCTCCTTCTTTCCACCCCACAGTGCCGGAGTTGGCAGGACGGGAACGTACATTGTGATTGACAGCATGCTGCAGCAGATAAAGGACAAGATCACAGTCAATGTTCTGGGCTTTCTGAAACACATTAGAACACAGCGGAACTACCTCGTTCAGACAGAGGTAACTCAGTGTTTTATTCTATTCTGAAGATGGCTGTCACCTGGCATTGGCAAAGCTCCTACAAGTGCTGCAATCTTCCAATGGCTGACCAGATAGTGGTGCTGAATCTAGGGCAGGTATGTGCATGACACAGAGATGTGCACTGCTTTGTTACTAGTACCAGTCCCACAAGTCACGTAATGGGAGGTTGTTGTATTGGATGTTCTCAACAGAGCAGCCATTCTCCTCATGTACATTTGTGCTGTGCCAATGCAGGATAAATCAACAGGTTCTCTTTAATGCTTTCCGGAATATACTTGCCTTTCCTTTGCTTCCCCTGTTGTTACAATTCGCTTCCAGGAGCAAAGATAATACCAAGTACTTCTGGGTATAGAGTGGCATCTGACACACACAATGTGACATCCCTGGGACAGAGAAGCATGTGACCCACTTGGTATGATATCACTGGGACAGAAGAGTAAATGACCCATTTGGCGTGACATTACTGGGACAGAGGAGCACGTGGCCCACTTGATGTGATATCACCGGCATAAAGGAGTACATCACCCATCAAGTGACGGGGGAGCACAGGACCCACTTGGTGTGATATCATTATGAGAGAGAAGCATGTGACCCACTTGGTGGGACATCGCTGGGACAGAGGTACACAGGACCCACTTGGTGTGATATTATTAGGACAGAAGCATGTGACCCACTTGGTGGGACATCGCTGTGACAGAGGAGAACATGACCCACTTGGTGCGACCTCACTGGACGGGGGAACACAGGACCCACTTGGTGTGATATCAGGACAGAGAAGCATGCGACCCACTTGGTGGGACATCGCCAGGACAGAGAAGCATTTGACCCACTTGGTGGGACATCACTGGGACAGAGAAGCATGTGACCCACTTGGGGGGACATCCCTGGGACAGAGAAGCATGTGACCCACTTGGTGGGACATCACTGGGACAGAGAAGCATGTGACCCACTTGGTGGGACATCACTGGGACAGAGAAGCATGTGACCCACTTGGTGGGACATCGCTGTGACAGAGGAGCACATGACCCACTTGGTGCGACCTCACTGGACGGGGGCTCACAGGACCCTCTTGGTGTGATATCAGGACAGAGAAGCATTTGACCCACTTAGTGAGGCATCGCTTGGACAGAAGAGCACATGACCCACTTCATGTGATGTCACTTCTCTGTGTAATCTCCAGCTAGAGTGACTCTGACCTTACACAGGGCTTGATCTTCAGGCAGCTAAACAGGGTTATTAAGGAGCAAAGGAAAAGCAAGTATATGCAGCTGCGGAGGAAAACATTGAAGTGTAAATCCAGCCATACCATTTCTCTTTAGGATAGAGTGGGAAAGAATTATAATCTGTAAGGTTTTCACTAACATCAAGGGCTCTGTTAGGAAGATTTTTCCTGACTTCCTGTTTTGGTGACAACAGTTACATTAGACATAAAGTGAGGGACAATCTCCAATAGTAAAATCTCCAACAGTAACATAGATGGAAATAAAAACCTTTTTAGTAGAAAAGTGGAAGGCTAAAACCCCTGTCAGCTTTTTATGTGGTCTGTATCCCTGTTGAAGGTTTTCTCTCACTTCCCTGGTAATACTGTTGCCATTTGTACAGAAAGTGAGATAAAAACAGTTGAATTTTTAAATAGTACTAAAGCATTGCATTTTTTTGTTATAATTACATTGGTGTATGGCTGTTGAGCCGTGTACAATTGATGCTTGCTGAAAGGGAAATGCAGAAACACATAGACAGCCCATAGAAGGATATGTTTTTTTTCTCATTCAGCCACCTGGTTGAAGGAAAAAAAACTGACCTCATCCACACATTTGAGGTGGATGAGGGAATCCTCCCTATTGAGCTATTGTATTTTGACAATGGGGAGGCTTCCTCACCATCAGAATACACTGATCAGTGCTGCCAGCTATAGCCAGCGGTGCTGAGCCAGCAGGGAAAATCTGACAGGATGTATAGAAGTCGATCAGTAGGACCTTTTTGCCCATACATGCATTGAAATTCAACCCATGTCTGGCTGGCTTTAAAAATGTTATTCACCATTGCAGCCTATGCTTATCTTTTGTGCTGCTTCCCTGAACTTCCAGTTGGGGAGTGTATAATGACCACTTCTTTGAAAGTCCCCCAACTGGAGACTACATGTCCCATAATTCTAACTTACTGCGGCCACTGCGCATGTGTGCCCTGTCCAGTCCTCCCTCACTGCCTGTTTGTGGTGCCTCAGGTAGGGTTGGCTTGGAGTCTCCCTTTCTGGAGTGCGAATGAAAGGATGACTCCATAGGACCCTGTAAGATAAAAGGAGCCACCCTCAGGCCTGGAAACATGAGGCAGTGATTTTTGGATCGAGGAAGAAAGACAAACTTCTGAAAAAGTTGCTGCACATAAGGTAAGTTCTGAGGTCAGTCGCTGTTTTCAATATTAATCTGTTGGGGCTTAAAGTTAATCCCATTGCTTTGCCCAGCGTGGGCAGAACAAAGCATCACTTTAAATTATACCTGTAATGCCGCGCACACTGAGCCGTACAGAAGTGGCAGCTCTGTGTTTGTTTGAAGATGACAGCTAAGTGTTTTGTGGTTGATAGGGAGGTGGGCTGCAATCCTCCAGGGATAAAAAGTGCCGCTATAAAGTGGGAGGGAGCCGCCTCCTTCGCTTTGTGCTAAACAAAAACATTATGTTGTTTTCCTGCAAATTAGACTCTCTTGTAAGTGGTAGGTGAATCACTCTGGCCTATATAGGGCGGTTAAGGCAAGATAAAGGGAAAGTCATGTTTTTTTTATGTAGGTGCCACTTTGGTTTTAGTCTGCATTTTGTCCTTTTCCTATTCTGTTGTCATGTGTGCCCAATTTAAAGCACACCCGTCCTGCAGTTAAGGAGTTAGTGGAGGTAGATACTGTGCTCTGAGTGATAACCAGGACCACCAACACTAGTGGATGATTTCTCCTCTATTCCTGTTCTGGTGACCACACAAAATTTGAGATTTTCTTTCATTTTTAGTGAAAACAGTCACAAGGCCCTACATTTTGCCTTCAGCTATACTATAAACCTCAAACCAGGTCATTGGCTTTCCCAGCAATCTTCTGTGATCTACAAACCTCCCTCATGTAATAGGGATGAAGCAAGGAAAAAGTGTTTGTAGTGTGAATTAGGAGATCATCCTAGGGTGACAACTCTGCTCCTTCATAAATACAGAACAATAAGTGACCGTTGTCACTTTGGGACAAGAAGCGTGTTACTGGCAGGATCATCAGGTTAAAATAAAGGGAAAGAGCAGCTTGAAAAAAAAAAATCTAATGCAGGCATCATATCTAAAGCCATGTAAGCTGCAACATAAAACATGTTTGTTTTTTGGTTTAGATACACTTTAACCCTTTTCCTGCCACCAACATATGCTATACATTGGCAATCGTGGGGGACGTGGGGCAGCTGCTACAGCAGCTGGAAATGTGCATTAATCGGACAAGCCAACTATTGGTACAGCCGCCCGATTGCTTCCAAGCACTTCTGCTACATTCATCCTCCCCAGACACGTGCCCCGCCATGTTTCCTGGGCTTCACACTCCCATCAGTAAATCTGGGACTGACATGGTGGGTACTGCCATATAGAAGGGATATGGAGATCAAGGAATGTTTGTTCACTGATATCCCCTTCCTACCAAGAACCTGGATAATGTCCCTTCCTGGTCCGGCTGACTTCCCTGGCTGGTCTGGTTTGTTGCCATTTCACGGGTTGAGTATCTGTTTATTTAGTTTAACCTCATCTTTTATGTTTTACTAAAAAAAAAAAAAAAAAATTAAAAATGGGTAATATATTGCTTTTGTGTGCCCTAAAATTAACTTAAAGCTGAATTCCAGGAATTCACCCCTTTGTAAAAAGTGAAGGCACACTATGACTTAAGTCCAAGGAGAGAAGTGCATGACCTCTCCTGGGATTATCTGTATTATTTACATCTGATGCTGATGCTTCAGGTCTAAGCATCTTCCATCTTCGACATTAAAGTTGGTGCAGCTGCTATGCTATGCCTGCCCCTCCCCTCCTCCTTCCCAATCACATAAGCCTTTGCATTATGTGAACTCATTCACAAAATACAAAGGCTTCTCTGAATGGGCAGCAGAGTGGAGGTGCAGGCATAGCTGCTCTGTGTGCCTCTCTCCTCTCTCACTGCCCCTAGTGTCTGTATATGTTCCGGCAGAGACATAAACCTGTCAGATATAAATAATAGAGATACGTTCAGGAGATGTCATGTACCTCCTTGGATTTAACTCATAGTGTGCCTGCACTTTTTACAAAGTGTCTGAATTCCTGGTATTCAGCTTCAAGTGTATTTTTACTCCAATTTTGGCTTGATAATGTGCACTAATATCGTGTAACATAAAAAATTGGATTCTCCATGGTGTCTGCTTCAGTGAAATAATTATTTAAACCTGTGTGCAAAAATACAAAAATGGCTCCGGAAGCAAAAAGAGTTAAAGCAACATGTATGTTTTGCCTAATTCGGGATTCATTGCAGGTTTATGTGTGCCCAATGGGAAAGCTCATTGTATTGTTGTCTCTTTCAGGAACAATACATCTTCATTCATGACACCCTATTAGAGGCCATTTTGGGAAAGGAGACGGAAGTGTGCTCGAACCAGCTGCACAGCTATGTGAACACCATCCTGACACCTACAGCAGGAGGGAAGACGAGACTGGAGAAGCAATTCAGGGTAATGACACACAGCTGCATACAACCTCATGAAGACATTCGTAGTCATTCCCGAGTGGAATGATGGATATTGCACAGGTTAAAGACACAACGAGGGCCCATTATAACATTAACCCCAGGACTACTTCTCCTCTCTGATCCCTCCAAGTAGATATGTTTAGGAAGTCAGTCAGTGTGAAGCCCTCAGATTTGTTGTCTTCATCAAATATTAAACGGTGCCGTGGGATGAGAAAATGCTCTGGTGTTGCTGCAGATTAAATTTTGCTGCACGATGTCTCAAACTGAATACGTTCCAGGCAGATATCATAATCTGTATTGTTTGTCTTATCTGAGCCATGTAAATGTTTCTTTATGAAATGCTAGACTTGGAAATCTGCTGTTCACATTTATTACCCACACAGGAAAATAGCTCCTTAAAGAGGAAATGTAGTCTTCTTAAGTATGTGTGGGCTCAAAAAATATTCAGCACGTGAATGCAATACAGGCAGATTTACCTTTGTTTTAACCCTTTTAAAATGCTGTAAGTAGTGGTGGACTGGTGCAGACACCTATCTTATAAGCTATGGGTCGGCCTGAAATGGGAAACTGTGCCATTTCCCCTTGAGGGCACGCCTTGGAGTGGGACTAGCTTCTCCAGATTCGCACCCCCACATCCATTAATTGAGCCCACTTTGCAGGAGATTAACAGATACTTTAAAATGGCAGAGATGCCTAGTTTTCCCTCTCCATTGATGCCCATAATTGGTCACCCAGACTTTTTACCCGGCATTACTGATAAATCCTTCAGACTCCACCCGGACCAGAGCCTAGTTAGAGCTTCCTTTTTTCTTGGACCCTCAGAGTGGAGTGACCCTTCAGGCATATACCCTAGTTTTGGTTCCTCAATCTTGGGCAGGTGGAAGATCTTGCAACTCACTCACTTCCTCAAGTCCCTCCCGGATGTGGATGGCTTCCGCAGACAACCAACACCATTTGAGGAATTATGCCTGGGAGATGAACCTATATGGAAATCCCTTTCATATTCTTATACTATCTTACTTACTATCACATCCCAACAAGACCCCCCGTTTCTGAGGAAATGGGAGAGAGATCTTAATACCACGTTCACCGAAGACCAAAAGAATCTTATATTTCCTTTTGCACATAAATCCTCACTTTGTAGCAAGTACCAGGAAATCACCTATAAGATCTTGACACGCTGGTACAGAACCCCCTCGGTACTGGCGTCTATATTCCCAGGACATAGTCCACTGTGTTGGAGATGTGGCACACAGACTGGTACACTGCTCCACATATTCTGGGAGTGCCCGGCCCTGGCCGCTTTCTGGGGACCGGTATTGCAAATCATTCACAAGCTCACGGATGTTGCTCTCCAGGATAACCCAGCAGCAATACTCCTAAATCTAACTCCCATGTCCTGTAGGCGTTATCGTAAATCCCTCCTGAAACACCTCTTGAATGCGGCCAGGGCATGTGTCCCCGGTGCCTGGAGGCAGCAGTCCCCACCGGCAGTCTCACAATGGTTTGCCAGGGTTTGCGATATTCAACAGATGGAACAGCTCACAGCTGCCTTAGGGGAAAGGGAGGAGGAACACAATACCCGATGGACACATTGGAACCTGTTCCGATTTTCGGATGACTATAAGTCCTATTTCTGAATGCTTTGTCTTAAGACAATTTGGAGTCTTGGGTTGTTGACCTCACTGGAACCCCACATCCCCTCCCCCTCTTTCCTCAGACCTCCCCTCTACTGTTCCTCCCTCACTTTCTTTCCTTTTCTTTATTGACACCATTGGTGTCTCCCACCCTATTTTCAGATAAATGAGAAAAAAAACCCTGGATTGCAATATCTGCTGATACCATTCCATTTATTCCAGTACTGAAATTATAACCTATATGTAGTATAAGGCTCGGGCGTTGTCCCCTAAAATAGGGTTCTCCCTATTGGTTCTATTCACTGAACTACGTATACGTTCTTTGTTGGACGGGGGGGTCTCCTCTGCCGCACTGCTTGTATGCGGTAGCGGTAGGGGAGACTCCAGACCACAGATCCTTATTTGAAACGTGACAACAGAACCTGGAGTGCTATCTCATTAATGCAAAATTTGTTATACAATTGTTGTTGATGCCTAATGTTGGAATTGGTTGAATATGTTTGATTTCCTTTCTTTCTGTACATTCAGCAATCCTTAAATAAAGATTAAAAAAAAAATAAAAAATGCTGTAAGTACAAAAAAGTATGTAGTCACCCCCGAAGGGGCCACTGAAAATATGCTTAGGTTCTCTCAAATGTACAGAGGTTTCCAGTCACACAGTCATAGTCCCATGCATGCTGAAAATTCATGCTCAGTCTAGGGGATGTTTTTTTTAGTATTTATTGCTGAAGAACTTTAACAGTAGAGGGGTTTAGGGTCACAGGATACTCCAAAATGATCAGTAACAATAGGAGGACAAACTTCTCTCTAATCTTCCAAAAGCACCTTTCTAAAGGTAAGATAAAAAGCAGATAATGGCCAGTATATCTAGGACCCTACACCAGCAGTCTACAAAACCACTTCTGGCACTTAGTTCCATTTATAGTACAGTTATCAGTCCCCAATAAGGTCTTAACTCATAGTGTCCCAGGAGCTGTCTGCCACCGAGCATCCGCAGGTAGTTCCTTAGTGAGGGAGATACTGAGCACCTTCCCCAGACCCAAGATTTCAGTACAGTTCCCTCCAGCAAATGTAATCCTTGGTAAATCTTCCCCAGGCCCCCTGCACATTTATCACCTTCCCAGCAACCTCCTGGACACCTTCTTCCAGGGATTGGCTGGGGAATAATACTTATTTAACTGATTTTTTGAATATCCCTGCCCTATGCTCTCGAAACTACGAAACGAAAATGTACGAAATGTAATCCTAGCAACCTAACTAGAGGAGTGCGCTACAAATACATGTCCATCTCTTAAAAATCCAATGGGCTCCCAACTTCCTATAATGAGCTGACAATTCTGCCTCTGCTGCATGAAATCCAAACAGCATTGTCAACCCTGCTTGCTGAACTATAGGACTCTGCCTATCTGACACCCCTCTCTGTACCTCTCCACCAGCCGCTTTAAGCCTACCCATACACTATGCTTTCGAGATGTAGTTCTAGGAGGGGTAGGGTCTACGTCCATAGGAACTGACTAGCAACCACCAATGCTCTAATTTACAGGGCTAATGTCACAGGAAGCCATAAAAGCTTTTTCTTTAGTAGAACTATAGGCCCTTTTTTTTTTTTTAGGATAGATTAAGGAAGGGTTATAACCCTTGTCAGTTTTTTTTTCTTTTTTTTTGCAATCTGTGCCCCATAGGAGAGATTTACGTTCACTCCCTGTCCCATATCCAAAACAAGAAGTTAGAGGAAATCCCTGCAAATTAAGGGAATCCCTTGGGCCCCCCCCCCCAGGTCACCAGAACTAATGTCCCCATTGGAAGATCCAAAATTTGTTTTGTTTTTTACCTTCATTTTTTATGATAAGGGTGAAAAGGACAAAAAGAGAGGGTGAAATGCCCTAATGGGGGCACCAACGGCAATAAAAACTGATAAGTGATATAATCATTCTCCATTCTATCCAAAACTAAAAAAAAAATGTGGCCTTTAGTTATACTTTAAAATCCATGTTTCTGTGTGTATGGGGGCGTAATTGTTTACACGTGTGTATGTTGAGGTTGTTGTCAATAAAATATTTATCTCCTCTTATCTTATTGTAATTATATATGTGCATTGGAACAGCCTTATTTGCTAATTACAATATGCATGCTGCGTTTCCTGGTTGTGCCTTCACAAGCTGCTTATCTCACTGCTCAGTCTACCAGACAGGGTCCATCTGATTGAAAATATTATTCTTGCTGAAGTATGTGTGTAAAACACCTACAGTGCTCACTGATAGGCAGGGACCATGTGAGCAAAGCTAGCTTGGCGTTAGGTCCATTGAGGAAGGAGTTTGTGACAAGAAGGCAGGTACCTTTTTTCTTTTTTTTTTTTTTTGTTGTTATAACCTTTTTTTGCCTTCGTAATTTATGTCACCGGTCACCAACCAGTGGTTCGTGGACCACTGATGGTCCACAAGAAACTTTTGGTGGTCCCCAAAAGTTGCCACATTGTGGTGGATGTATACCGCCCAGTGTTGTTTCCAGTGTTGTTCTCAATGTGTGCTGACAGTCAATACTGTGAGCACACATTGATACCTGATGCCTCCTCTGTAGTTCCAGCTCCTGTGAACTCAGAGGGAGGTGCCATGAAGTGCAGAGAGAGGGAGGAGAAGGGGGGGACTTCCAATGGTAGCGCTGATCAGACTTTGGAAGGGAGCATGAAGCTCGAGCACATGGCTGGATAAGGAGGTGAGATCCAATGATGAGTCTGTGTAAGGCAGCAGTGTGATGCAAGGGTGTGTGAGTGGTGGGGGAGATCAGAGAGCCAGGTCATTGCGTGTATAAGAAGGCAGTGTAATCGGGGGGGGGGGGGGGGGGGGGCGCAGAGAGCCGGAGCATTGTGTGCATTAGGCATGTAAAATTCATGTTAGTGGTCTGCAGGTTTTGCCAGGAATTGATATAACATACACTTATATGCTCCTTCAAATTATTGTCTTCAGGTGTTTCCAATGAAGGGTACTGTTAATGCTATAGAATATGATAATTCTGCACTTCCAGTCTTGTAGAAACAGTTTGGGGAAGACCATTTTCTGTTCCAGCATGACTTTACTCCTGTGTAGTAAAGTCAGTGCTATAAAGACATGGTTTGATATACTGACCACCTTTAGAATGAACTGGAATACCAACTGTTGGCCAGGTCTTGTCCAACATCAGTGTCTGACCCCACAAATGTTCTCTTTGGCTGAATGGGCAACAATTCCCACAGACACCCTGAAAAATGTATTAGAAAGTCTTCTCAGAAGATTGGAGTTGTAGACCCAATGATGGGTCTATAAGGATGGTCAGGCGTGGACAAACCTTTGGCCATACAGTGTACACCTTTATGGTTCCAGGTAATCCTACGGCACTGACCTTTTGTACTTTAACACAGAATTGTCTTTTCATTTTTCTTTTTTTTTCTGCAACCATCCTAGGTGACCAAAGTGTGGCAGAAAAAAAAAAAAAAGAACCGCTCTCTTGAATCGCTCTATGATCTACGTGCTGCTCACACCCCATTAAATAACACATATTATATTGTGTTTTATATTTTTCAGCTGGTTACACAATGTAATGCGAAATACATTGAATGCTTCAGTGCCCAGAAAGATTGTAACAAAGAAAAGAACAGAAATTCATCAGTCGTGCCATGTAAGACTGCTCTTCATTACTTGTGTGATTGGTGTAACAGGATACATTAATTAATAACACATTCAAAGCCCATGTGTGACCCTATTATTTTACCCCCCCCCCCCAATACTTTAATAAATGAGAACATGGTTTGTGTCTTTACACGCAAAGCCAAGTGCAAAGCTTTTCTTATATGTCAGAAATAATAATCCACCTCTGGTCACTCCTGTGTTGTAAATGAGATCTACGAAATTTATATGAGTAAGCTTTTCTGCATGTCAGGAAAATTGGGGCAGCACAATATCAGTTGTTTTCCACTCTGCCATTATGGACAGAAAGTGTTGAGTGTTGGGAAATATCCTTCCCTACTTACTATACCACCTACATTTGACAAGGGCTAAATGCAGAGCAAAGCAGTGAGTTCCTATTAATGCCCCCTTCCCAGCTGCACATACTTTTGTTTTCTTCACTCCCCCACTGCTCTGTTCAGGCAGTGACAATGAAGAAACCACACGGTACTTTTCAAGTATGAAGGATCATGTGACTCTCACCCCTTCCTCTTGTGTCACAGTTTTGATGCTTGGGCCAGAACTGTCACATTCAGGAAAAGACAGTCCTCGGCCTTGTGTAATCTTTAGATCAAATCCGATCCTACAGTGCACTTCTTTTCCTCACTCCAAGCAGTTGTACAGAGCACCGGGGAAGCGAAGCAAAGGGGATTATGTGCTTAAAGGGAATGACAGAAATGAGGAGAACCTGTTGCTTTTTTTCTGCATAGACAAAGCTTAGTTTGAATGTAAAAGTGTCTTCTGTCTCCAGGATTTAGCTGTGCGACATTAGAAATTCTTCTGTTGGATCTTCTGACACTTTTACATATTCATCCATGAATGTCATCAGCAACTGTTTTGCATAAACGATTTCATGAAAATGATGCAATTTGTTTGGTGACCCTTTATGGTTGCCCTTCTGCCTTCTCTGTCAGCAGAGCAGTGGACAGAACGGGAATAATTAACCTACTTATGTGCATTCATCCTGTAAGTAACAATTGTGATCTGACAGTAATCTCTGTAACTGGCCTTCTCTAAAATATTTGTTATTTTTTTCCTCTTCCTCAGCTGAGCGTGCAAGAGTGGGTCTAGCGCCACTGCCTGGAATGAAGGGAACGGATTACATTAATGCTTCTTATATCATGGTGAGAGATGTGCAGTTATTCTGATTTCTCCAAAATTAGATTATGACTTTAACATGGTATCTTGAAAGCTCTTGGGATTTGCTCAAAAACATATGAAGAGCATTTATGCGCAGTATGATATCTACATCAGCCAATCACAGACCCACTTTGATACTTTGCGAGCCACAGTTCCCAAAATATTGCACGTTGCAAGTCACAGTTTCCAAAGGACTTTAAGTGGTTAAATGACCTTTATAGAAAAAAATGTAAATGTCAATTGCTAACAGCCCACCCCTGCCCGGTCCCCGCTGTACTTACCTCCAGGGTTGCTGACCTGTCAGCAACCCCCTCAGCCGGTCCAGCAGCAGGAATTTGAAATCCCTGCTCTTCTCCCTCTTAAAGTGTTCACCTTTACCAAAAACATGTAAACATGCACTAACACCGGACACCCCCACCCCCCGCCAGTACCCTCCGTACTTACCTCTGAGGTTGTCAGACAGACCCATTCTGTTTGGCCAGCACTCTAATGCCCCGTACACACGGTCGGACATTCCGACAACAGTATCCATGGATTTTTTCCGACGGATGTTGGCTCAAACTTGTCTTGCATACACACGGTCACACAAAGTTGTCGGAAAATCCGATCGTTCTGAACGCGGTAACGTAAAACACGTACGTCGGGACTATAAACGGGGCAGTGGCCAATAGCTTTCATCTCTTTATTTATTCTGAGCATGCGTGGCACTTTGTGCGTTGGATTTGTGTACACACGATCGGAAATTCCGACAATGGATTTTGTTGTCTCAAACTTTGTGTGTCAGAAAATCCGATGGAAAATGTGTGATGGAGCCTACACACGGTCGGAATTTCCGACAATAAGGTCCTATCATACATTTTCCGCTGGAAAATCCGACCGTGTGTACGGGGCATAACAGTGAATAGTTCTGATCCTTCCTGGAAGCGCAGCATGGAAAAGAGGGAGAAGAGCAGGGATTTCTAATCCCTGCCACTGGACCGGCTGAGAGGGTTGCTTGACAGGTCAGCAACCCTGGAGGTAAGTACAGCGGTGACTAGGCAAGGATGGCGAGGGTGTCTGCTGTTCATTCACATTTAAAAACATTTCTGTAAAGGTAATTTAACCCTTTAAAGTCCTTTGGTAACTGTGGCTTACAACGTGCATTTTTTCCTTGCAACATGTGAGCAGATTAGTGTCCAATTATCTGTAGAAAAAAAAAGGTTAGTTTCACTTATGTTTTTATTTTTTCTGGTCCTTTGCTATTCTTTGATTTTCTCCATTAAAAAAAAAGTAGCTGGCTCACCTCTCACTTTAAATCCTGGGAGATGGTCTGGTGACCGCTAAAAGTCTTAAGCCAACCATAGACAGTTCAAATTTATTTCGAACCGTGTATGGGCAGCAGTGTTAATTTCGTTGACTAAAACATTTTAGTCGACTAAATGAATACTATTTTAGTCGACTAAAATACGACTAAAACTAAAACAACTTGAGATGACTAAAATACGACTAACACTAAAATGGCATTTTAGTCAAAAGACTAAGACTAAAACTAAATTGAAATTTGACTTCAAAATTAACACTGGTCTGTAGTGCATGTTCACACCTCAATACCATAAATAATAACATATTAGTTTCTTCAACTTGCATTTTGCAATTTTGCATTTTAAAATTTTGCATTTTATCTAATGCATTACAATTTAATTACACCCATTAGACTTTAGACGACTAAAATGAGTTTTAGTCGACTAAAATGTACTGGAGATTTAGTCGACTAAATACGACTAAAACTAAAATGCCATTTTAGTCCTAAGACTAAAACTAAATCGAAATGTGCTGCCAAAATTAACACTGATGGGCAGGCTAAATGTACCCATTTGGATACAACCAGCCTGACAAATTTTATATGCAGTTATTGCTAGCGGCTATTATAGCCGCTAGCAATAATCGCTGTGTTCTCCCCCCATCAGGAGAACGCCATGGCTCCATGGGAGGGATCCCCCTGTCAACACTGACTGCTTTAATGGGGGAATTGAGCAATTTTCTTTCCTGCAACCTGTCTATGCCTGGCTTTAGATTTTTCCTTACAGTGGTCACCAGGACAAATAGATTGAAGCTCTCTAGTGGAGACAGCAATAAAATCTTTTCTGATATACAGATAAGAAAACCAGACATGGTTTTATTAGTAGTGTTCACAAAATGTCCTGGGAGGTTCTACAGGCTCTAGATCAGGGATATGCAATTAGCGGACCTCCAGCTGTTGCAAAACTACAAGTCCCATCATGCCTCTGCCTCTGGATGTCATGCTTGTGGCTGTCAGAGTCTTGCTATGCCTCATGGGAATTGTAGTTCTGCAACAGCTGAAGGTCCCCTAATTGCATATCCCTGCTCTAGATGTACCAGGGCTTGAGAATGTTGTGTTGGGAGAAGATCTGGACTTTAAAAGATAAATTCACTTTTAAAAAAAATTAAAATAAATGCACCTTTTTTTGCAGGTAAAAAAAAACTTTTTTAGGAGCCTGGAAAGTATTGCACTAGCGATCAGTAGATCTCTGATGCCATGCAGGTCTCCTGCAGACGGTCAGTGTGAGCTTTTTTTCCCCTATACATCCTATGGGCAGGCAGTTTCACACTGACAGGAAGACTTTATGAACAACCACAGTGTTCAACGGTGTGGTGATAGTTCATTGAGAACTACAAACTGACAGCCGCAAAGGATGTCGGGACTTGTAGTTCATTCATACACAGAGCTCAGTGAATGAATGATGCACGGGCTGCACTGTTTTCAATGACAGCTAGTATGGGGAACTTCTCCCCGTACTGCAATCACTGGAAGAAAGAACAGCGGGGAGCGGCTGCAGCACTCAGAACATGTTATCCGTTCCACCCTAAAATTGGGTGGAATGTGTAACATGTTCCCAAAGGTGAACTTATCATTTAAGAAGATGCATCTCTTGAGCAGACAGTTTAACAGAAATGCCTAAAGCCTGCTCAAATCGCTGGTTTCCCAATTCATCCGTGACTAATGCCGCGTGCACACGACCGGACTTTCCGTTAGAATAGACTCTGACGGTCTTTCCGACGGAGTTCCGCTGAAACGGACTTGCCTACACATGATCACACCAAAGTCCGATTGTTTAGAACGTGATGACGTATGACGGGACTAGAAAAAGGAAGTTCAATGGCCAGTAGCCAATAGCTGACCTTGCATCGTTTTTGGTCCGTCGGACTAGCATACAGACGAGCGGTTTTCCCGATAGGAACAGATTCCGTCGGAAAGATTTGAAACGTCATATTTCTAGGTCAGTCAGAATTTTAGAAAGAAAAGGTCCGATGAAGCCCACATACGATCGGAATGTCCGACGGAATGATTCCGTCTTACCTTTTCTGCCGGGAAGTCCGGTCGTGTGTACGCGACATTAGACCCCCGACTCATAACAGGGAACTCAGCGCTCCTAAACACCACGTCTCTAGACTAGAGCAATAAAACCCAGACAGGGGCTCTCACCCATCACCATTCTATCCAAAACTGAAAAAAAAAATCCATGCAAAATTGACAAACCTTTTGTTTTGTATTTCAGGGTTACTTAAGAAGTAATGAGTTTATCATCACCCAGCATCCCATGCCACACACAACTAAAGACTTCTGGCGGATGATCTGGGATCACAATGCACAAATTATTGTCATGTTACCAGACAGTCAGAGCTTGGTAAGAACAATACATTTTCTAGATCTCTCTGAACCCCAGAGTTGAGTGTGGGGAAGCTTTGTAATGTGCTAGTAGAAATGTGAAAGCAGTCTTTATCTTGCTGTGGACTAAAATTGCCCATGCAGATGAAAGCAAGAAGCAGAAGGGGAAGCACTGTAGTCTGTAAATATACCAACATTGTATATTTAAGTAAACCTGTTCAAGCTCAAAATGCTATTTGCCTGGCTGTTATGCTGATCTTCTGGTTTCAGCATTTTTGCACCACTGACCTGGAACAAATATACAGATGAGTTAAAGCGGTATTAAACCTTTATTATATTGCAGCTTACCAGTTCTTAGATGTGATGGTTGCATTTGTTTTCTTTGTTTTTTTTTCCCTTATTTTCAACTGATGATCTGGCCAGTAAGTATGTTGTTTTTCAAAAGAATAATCTCTCTTGCAGATTTAGCAGTTAGAGGGATGAGACAAACCATTAACAGGGGTGCTTACAATAATCAACTTTTATTTAATTTATGTAAAACCTTTATCCCAAAAGAAAAACAACTGTTGCCTGTAACTGCATATAAAATGTGAGCTACATTTTGGCTTCAGTTTGTTAGTGTATCTAAATCTGCTAGTACATATAATACTCCCCTCCCTCCAGATTACCAATGCTGCTGTCCAGAGGTGCTCCTTCATCCAGACTGTAAGCATGTTACTGGCCAGATCAAAAGGGGAAAACAGGGGAAAAGCATATAAAATAAAACTAATGTGGCCACCACATCTAATGATTGGTCAGCTGCAATATAATGAACTTTTGGTTTTGGGTTTATTAGCAGGTCAGCATGACAGCCAGGCTACTAGGATTTTTAAAAGCAGAGGTCAACAATGGCAGACTCCATGTAACTCTCATACCAGACTTCGTTGAACCTTCTTTTGTTGCCATGCTAGAGCAATTACCACGTAGTCCACAACCTGATGCCTTACAAAATTTGGAGCCACTGACCCTTTTCATTACATCACAGCTTATGTAGGGCTGGATTTGAAACTTCTATTGCACCTTAAGAGAGATTTTTTTTTTCCTAGCTCATTCAGCTGTGTTATTTATATATATATATATATATATATATATATATATATATATATATATATATATATATATATATATATATATATAGAGGAGACGTGACCACATGTACAGATTACATTTTTTCCAGTTGGAGGAATTTAAGACTGGCCCACTGAAATATATTTATATATGTGGTCACAAGAGAGGCTTGATAAAGTTCTTTTACAATACAATATTTCCTCTAATGGAATAAGCCCTGTTTTCATACAGAACCAATATACACATCAGTGGTGGCTGGTGCTCAAAAATTTGGGGGGGGGGGCACAAACAAACTGAAAAATTCTGGGAAAAAAAACATCAATTGCAGCCTCACTTTACCATCAAACACAGCCACTGTACCATCAAATGCAGCCACTGTGCCCATCAATTGCCACCACTGTGCCCAGCCATTGCCGCCACTGTGCCCATCAAACGCAGCCACTGTGCCCATGAATCCAATTCTTGTCCCTTCACCCCTCAGATCAATCCCAATTCCTGCCCCATCAGACCTCAAATCCTAGTATATAGCATGTCTCGCAAATCCTAGTATATAGCATGACTCACAAATCCTGCTATATATCATGTCTCACAAAGCCTGGTATATAGCATGTCTCACAAAGCCTGGTATATAGCATGTCTCACAAATCCTGCACAATTACCCCCCTCTCCCCAGTCTGCACAATCCCCCTCCCCTAGTCCTCTCCTAGTCTGCAAATTTACCCCCCCCCCCCCAGTCTGCACAATTACCCCCCCCAGTCTGCACAATTACCCCCCCAGTCTGCTCAATTACCCCCCCAGTCTGCTCAATTACCCCCCCAGTCTGCTCAATTACCCCCCCCGTCTGCTCAATTAGCCCCCGTCTGCACCCCCATCATCAGCACAGACCCCCCAGTCACTCACTGAGTGAGTGTAGAGAATGAGAGGGGGGCAGAGAAGCGCAGGAAAGGGAACGAAGGGTCCAGCCAGGCCTCCAGGGATTAGTGTGTGCAGAGCAGAAGGGCAGCTTGCGCGCCGCGGCCACATACAGACTGAGTCAGCTAGAAGAGAGAGACAACAAGCCTGACACACACTGAGGCTCACGGCGGTTTACATACCTTAGAGAGCCGCACCAGCAAAGCTCAGGAGTCAGTCAGGCCTGCTTCTTAACTCCACACACCACACGCCACCGGTCCATCTCAGTCCACTCCTCCACTCACTCCAAACACAGTGAGCTGAGAAACCAGAAGTGGGGCGGTGCCACGAAAAGCACCGTCCTCCGGTCTCGGCCATTAAAATAAAAGAACAGTGGCAAATCACTGGAGCTTGGAGAATGGGGGAGTGTTTGCTGGCGCATCTCTTGCACCCCGGACACTCCCTAAACGTGGGCAAATCAGCTTCCCTGCCTGCAATCAGCTGATTGCAGGCTGGAAAGTTTCCTATAGGCCGCCGCATGTCCGGCGCCCAGGTCACTCTTAAAAAATTACCTTTTTTTTTTTTTTTTACAGATTGGGGGGGGGGGGGGTGCCCCCTATGGACGGGCCGCCACTGATACACATTATGTCCGGGCTCCTGACCCATATGGGGATATTCACTTCCTCTGATGGTACTCATAAAGCCTGTTTATGAAATTTTGTGTCATCAGTTGGGTAGAAGTGTAATCCATTGATTATGGTATAGTGACCAGTAGGGACAACACTGGCAGTAAGCTGTCTAGATAAAGGTACTAAGCAGCTAAAAGGTTAGCACTTTTCTGAGCTGGTCTGCTTTTTCCGGGCAATAGAACTAGACTACAGAATCCAGTTTTAACACTTAATATAGACAGGCCAGAAAAAAGTTTTGATTTGCCTTACTGCAGAATCCAGTAGGGCTTAAAGTGACCAGGCTGGGGCATTCAAGTATTAGCATATTCTATACAATCAGTAAATTGGCTTAAAAAAGCTTTAATGACCTATGTAGCTGCAGGCACTGTAGAGCACTTCAGTCCTGAACTAGCTTTAAAGCCTTAAGGTTTTTTTACCTCAATTAATTCTTTGCATTAGGGTAAAAAACCTTCTATGCCAGAGGTTCCCCCTCTTACTTACCTGAGCCCAATCTCGGTCCAGCGTTATGCATGAGAGTAGCGGTTCTCCCCTTCCTCTCTGGGCAGATTAATAGGCTCCCGCTGCTGTCAATGAGCCTACATGAGTGCCCCCATAGAAAGAGGCTTCCTATGGTGGGCACTCAGCGGAGGAGGAGCCAGGAGCCCAAAAGAAGAGGACTGGGACTGCGCTATGCAATACCACAGCACAGAGCAGGTAAGTATAACATGTTTATTATTTTAATAAAAAATGTAAGCTTTATTATCACTTTAAAGTTCACAGCTGTAAGCACTGAAGTAGTTGCAGTCCTTTTCTCTCAGCAAAGCAGCTCCTCCTGATTTCTCCTTCCTCTCAGTGACTCCGCAACCTTCAAACCATCTAATCATAAAAGTTACCAGAATATTTGGGAAGGGGATCAGGGGGTAGCCGAGCTGCTTAGAAAACGGACTTGGAGAACTTCAGTTCTTCTGCTGTGAACTTTGAGGATTTATTGCTTCAAAGTACCTGCAGCTACAAAGGTCAGTGCAGGATTGTTAAAAAAGCTCATCTACTATTCACTCTATAAATGTGTAAATCAATTAATGTCCATAATCTGGGTTAAATACACATGGCTTGAGAAAGAGCAGTGTGTTGCTTGAAACTGTACAGTTGCTTGTTTGATCAATTATTTGTACATGAAGATGGATTTTTGAAGTAAAGGTTAATTACATTATACAGAGATCTCATCCTCATTTTTTGCTATATACTGTGTATGTATATATATATATATATATATTTATTATAGTGTGTGTGTGCGTGTTAATCTATTTTCTTGTAATAATTGTAAAAAAAACTAGCTCTGTGGCCTTGTAAAGTGTTAGGTGTCGTGACAATTACTAGAGCTCAAGAAAGACTTTGACCTAACTCCGATAATTACAATGTGTGTATAATGTCACAAACAATTAAATTCAACATTCATTTGGGGCTCTATCCTTCTCTCATTGGTTATTGCACAGTAATCTCATTTATTTGAGGTTGTTAGGCAGAAAAGTGCTGAATACTCTTAGAATTATTAACGTCTGTGTCCATATTTGCTGTTCCTGATTGGCAGAGGCTTGCTGACAGGTAGCTCATAAGAGAGGCCTGCAGGCCCTTATTTATCTTTAATTGTACCGGATGAGGTTCCTTTGTCCGCTTGAGATGCAAATCCTCCGCTACGACAGGTAGACACAATTTACTACAGTAAATTACAGCATCATTAAGTGAGCTGTGCGGTAAATAGGCTGCCAGTAATTTATGTGGCAGGGGCTGTCATCATTGCGACAAGCTGGAAATTTGGCTGTCAGAAGCAAGGAGAATATACAAATAACCCATTATTTGATGCCTGTCACACATCAAGTGTCCTCAGTGTTTGTAATGTGATTTTTACCAGCATCATTATTATTATTAGTGAGATGGGTATGGGAAACTAAACTCTCCGCAGGCCTAGGGCTGGGCAACCTCGCTGCAGCAAAATTACATTGGCCTTATCCACAATGCACAGCTTGTATATTCAGACATTTATCAAAAACAAAGTAATTAGAAGATATGCAGTAGGCACATTTGGTGTCGGCTTTTTTTTTTCCTCTTTTCATTTCATTTAACAAGCTTCAAATTGATTGTGATTTGTAAGCATTTTAGTTGTTTTATGATTACAAAGCGCATCAAAACTGGCCAGAGACTTTAGAGGGAGGTGGTTCGTGCACGATCCATCTGACAGAGCCCTCAAACTTTCAAGGTTAGCTATTCTATTTCATGTCAATGGGGATTGTTCGTTACAAGGCTGGTATTGTCTTATGGACACGGTCAGTGATCAGGATAGTTTTCTATCCTGTCCCCACTGACATTGTACAAGGCCCCAGAATCCATGAATGCACTTCTGTGATGTCCACCAACCAATAGAAAAGCTTGCATTGCAGGGGTGATACTCTAACTTTGAGCTGGAAGTCATTATTGGTATATTGAGTGCCCCAGTGGATACTGAGGAAGAGAACTACAGGTATGCACAGGCTTTTTTCAATGTTCGCTTTTGACTGGTCACTTCAGGTTAATACCTTAGTGTAATTCCAGACTAGATCTAACTAAGCTTAAAACTGCTCCAACCCCCCTCCTAACTATCCTGTAGAAGGAAGATGTTTATACTGTACAGTGAGGGGAAAAAAGTATTTGATCACTTTGCTGATTTTGTACGTTTTGCCCACTGACAAAGAATTGATCAGTCTATAATTTTAATGGTAGGTTTATTTTAACAGTGAGAGACAGAAAAAAAAACTACAGAAAAATGCAAATTTTAAAAAGTTAAAAATTGATTTGCATTTTTATGAGTGAAAAAAGTATTTGACCCCTTTGCAAAACATGATTTAGTACTTGGCGGTAAAACTCTTGTTGGCAATAACTGAGGTCAGACGTTTCTTGTAGTTGGCCACCAGGTTTGCACACATCTCAGGAGGGATTTTATACCCACTCCTCTTTGCAGATCTTCTCCAAGTCATTAAGGTTTCAAGGCTGATGTTTGGTAACGCAAACCTTTAGCTCCCTCCACATATTTTCTGTGGGATTAAGGTCTGGAGACTGGCTAGGCCACTCCAGGACCTTAATGTGCTTCTTCTTGAGCCACTCCTTTGTTGCCTTGGCTGTGTGTTTTGAGTTATTGTCATGCTGGAATACCCATCCATGACCCATTTTCAATGCCCTGGCTGAGGGAAGGAGGTTCTCACCCAAGATTTGATGGTCCATCGTCCCTTTGATGCAGTGAAGTTGTCCTGTCCTCTTAACAGAAAAACACCCCAAAGCATAATGTTTCCACCCTCATGTTTGGTGGTGCAGATGGTGTTTTTGGGGTCGTAGGCAGCATTCCTCATCCTCCAAACACGGCGAGTTAAGTTGATACCAAAGAGCTTGATTTTAGTCTCTGAATATGGGTGTAACATATTATGAAAGGTGAACTTATCGTTTAACAAATGAAAAAATGATCATTCATCTGATAGCAAATAGAGAACAATAATGCCCCAATTGGGACTTTGGAGGCAGACAAAAGGAGTAGTGAAGAGGTATAACAAAAATTACAAAAACGTTATTAGTATACAATCATAAAAAAATTACCATAGGTCAATTAATAGCCACATCAGTAAAAACATGATGACACAAAATATTATAGGCAAATGGCACCCTCCGACTCAGTGCTGGAGCACCAGGCTGGCCAATGTAAGGTATGTGGCCAAATCCTTAAAGGTGTTCACAGGGCAAACCAACGTGTTTCGGAGATATGTTTTTTCCTTCTTCACGAGGAAAGAAGGGTGCAAGAGTATAAGGTCATCATAGAAGGATAAAAGATATGTATAACAATAGCATATTCCATCAAGATGTGTTTACACACATCAGGCTGGCCCAAAAGAAAGCGGAAGACTGAGAAACATAGATGCAGTCATGCCACAAATACCTGCACATGCAGGGACTGTAAGCAGCAGTAAAAAGGTTTCACCCACAATGGGGGATTGAATCAGTAGGTCAGCGAGCATAGGTGTGGTGGCTGATGGAGGGCTGCCATACCCGGTTAAAGAGATTGAATCCGTGAGTCAGCGAGGATAGGTGTGATTGCTAATGGAGGTCCGCCATATAAGGTATATACATAATATGGCCCAATGTTTTTGGATACACCATCATCACACCAATATAAGTTTGGTGGACATCCCATTCTAAAACAATAAGCATTATTACAGGGTTGGCCCACCATTTGCAACTGTCACAACGTCCACTTTTCTCTGTTTCCCCGAAAATAAGACCTAGCATGATTGTCAGTGATGGCTGCAATATAAGCCCTACCCCCCAAATAAGCCCTACCCTGTTTCCCCAAAAATAAGCCCTACCCTGAAAATAAGACCTACAAGGACTTTAACTAGGGCTTATTTGGGGGGTAGGGCTTATATTGCAGCCATCACCGACAATCACACTAGGTCTAATTTTTGGCGAAACAGGGTAGGAAGGCTTTTCACAAAATTTTGGAGTGTATCTGTGGAAATTTGTGCCAGTAAGACAAAAGAGCATTTGTAAGGTCACGTACTGATGTTGGAAGAGAAGAGCTGTTTCAGAATCAACATTTCCATTTACCCTTTAATAGGGTTGAGGGCACAATGTAGGTGTACTGTTTAAAGCTAGGGGCCAAGAGACTACAGTCCATTGGGTTGACTTTTACTGTGGGCCCCCAGGCTTCAACACTGTAAAAACCTTTCTTTTATTTTATTTTTAAATAATATGCAGAATTGTTGCATAGGTCTCTCTTCCCATCATCTGATTTTCCCAGACCTCTCCATTCAGTTTCTTCTAAATTTCTTAAACAAACGCTTGAGTGAATAGCAGGTGTAAGCTTGAGCGGCATAAAATGCAGCCCATCACAGAGACACTTTCTGAGTGCAGGTCTATTTAACCGAAATTAAACTCTGCATAAAATCTCCTTAGTGCCCCACAGTGCACATTACAAGCATCTCCTAGTCATGAACTGCAATTAAGTGCATGTAATAGGTGTTCAATGGAGTCTTGCTTAAAGAACAAGCAGATGACCTTTTAATAGGAATATGGGGAGACAACATTACCGACATTAATGTGAAATCACTTGGACGGTTGCTCTACATTAACTGAACACAGCAGTTTCTGCTCTACTCCAGCCCCACAGTAGAGCTAAAAAAGTGCCAGTGCTGATTAAATACTCTCAGCGGGTGACAATGGTGTAGTGTCATCCTCAGCACCCGGGATAAGAGCTCTTGGGGGTGCTTTGCGGTTTATTATTCGAGACCATTGTGACCCTGATTTCTAGAAAGGTTTGTCCAGGACTCTCATAACAAGTTGGATAAACTTAGCTTTGTTTATAGTTGAGTTTGACCTTTTTAGGCTTCTGTTTAAATGTTTATTCACATTTTAATGCACTTTAAAGTGGACCTCTCTTCTAGAGGGATTCCTTGTTTTCCGTCCGTCTGGAGACTTTCTGTAGCCAAAGGTAAGCAGTGACTGCCTGCTTCTGGCAGTAATGCCCCGTACACACAATCAGATTTTCCGACAACAAATGTTGGATGTGAGCTTGTTGGCTGAAAGTCCGACCATGTTTGTATGCTCCATCGATCATTTGTTGTTTCTGCCAACAAATGTTGGCTAGCAGGTTCTCAAATTTTCCGCCAACAAAACTTTGTTGTCGGAATTTCCAATCGTGTGTACACAAGTCCGACGTACAAAAGTTCACGCATGCTCGGAATCGAGCAGAAGGAGCCGCACTGGCTATTAAACTTCTTTTTTCTCGGCTCGGTGTACGTCTTGTATGTCACCACGTTCCCACGTTCTGAATTTTGGGCCAACATTTGTGTTATCGTGTGTATGCAAGACAAGTTGGAGCCAACACCCTTCAAACAAAACGCCACAGTTTTGTTGTCGGAAAGTCCAATTGTGTGTATGGGGCATTAGTCTTTTGTGATTATATAAATACAGTGCAGCATTGAAAACATTTTTAAACAATTTCTGGCTCTGAAGACAGTGAATTAGACACATCGAGTGGGCTCCTTTCTGTTACCAGTTATTGTCTGAAGGTACAGTTCTTTCAGAAAAAGAAATAACAGATGCAAGATGTTATATTTGCAAAGTTGACTGGTGTACATAGATATAATAAAAAAGTTAATGTTTTTAAATTTTCTGGTTGACTGTATCTGTTAAACTTTTGTTGAGAAAGAAACATTCCCCTCTGGAATATGTACAATACAAGGATTTTAACAAACTTTATTTCAGGTTCTTACCTTTTTATTATTCTGAAGAAATCCCCATGTGTTTGTCAGTGTCCATGTGCTAAGTAAATCTAATGGGAGTGGTTTCATAATTATCAGTCAGCTGCTGCACTTGCAGGGCTCTAATGGGGAAAATTGCAGGGTCTGCATCCCTATATACAAGATTTCCTATTGGGAGTATCTCACCCAAAATGACATCTTTGTTGCAGGAGATGCCCGAGATCTGATTTGTATCTTAGTGTAGACTTCTGGGAAAAGCAGTGAGCCAATCACACAAGCAGGAAATTGTTTCTAGGGGGCGTGCTGTATACATTCTGTGTACAGAACACCTCCAGGTAACCATATTGCATTGCATTTTACAGTAAAATTACAGAGCTGCAGATTGAAAAGGAAAGGTACTTTTTAATAACATTCAATTACAATTTTTTTTTTTTTTTTTTACTCCCACTAAAGTGGAGTCACCTTTTAAGTCCCTTATTAGTAACCAGTTCATTTGAAAACAATAAATAGCCAGTTGCTGCTGTTCATCTTTGGCTGCACTGTACCTGCAGACAAGAATGAACCAGGAAGGTATCCACTTGACATGCACATTTGATTCAATGTTTTTGTTTTTAGGAGTCATAAATTATATTTTCTATGCTGCACTGCATTCATGTAATCATTAGAGATAAAATACTGCTAAAGTAGGCAGCCACTGCATACGTTTGACTACAGTATAGAAGAGGTGTGATTGTAGCCGTATTAGTGCAATTGTGATAGAAAAAATTGAGTACTGTCCGTGATACGTTTTTTATTTGCACTAACATACAATCTTTCGGGGGATGTCCCCTTCTTCAAGGTCCAAGCATACCCCGAAAGCTTGTCCTGAAAAATTGTATGTTAGTGCAAGTAAAAAAAGTATCACGCTCAGTATAGAAGAGGAATAGAGAAATGCAAATAGAGAGGCCGGGTTTCTGTATTTTTGTCCACTAAGTATATCAACTCCTTATTTTGCATAAACATGTAGAAGGGTAATCTGCATTTCTATGCAAGCTTCAGTATTGATATAAGAACAGTCATATGTTGGAAATCACTAACAAGTACATGTGTTCTGCATGCTCCAGATAATTTGTATTGTTGAAATGATAACATTATCCAGCTTGCTTTCTCAGGGTATTAGTTAACATTGTCTTGTATTTCTTAAATGTATTTAATGAACACGAAATTGCCTGGAAATAGAACATCTGTCAGATGTACTTTTTAATGTCATCGGTCAAGGAGTGTGATCTTGTTTTCCACACCTCATGAATAATTCATTGTTTTTGAGATACTCGGAAGCTAATTTGAAGGAGGGAAAAGTTGGCGTAGCAAGGAAATAAGTTGTTGACTTTTTCAGGAAAAAGGGCAAAACTACCAATGAACTGAATATTTTAGCTGTAAAGCACCTGAATACTGGAGACATTCATTGCCAGTGTAGTCCAAACCATTCTAATCTAGGTGTGAATGTATATATACAAAATGTATAGTGGCAGCTGCTTTAGGACATAAATGGACCCAAGCTGGATTTGACTGTGGAAAGACAACAAGACTTCACTTTGCTTTCATGTTTTCGCATGGCTTTCAGGGAGAAAAATATTAGTGCATTGTATTCATTTTCATACTGTTTGAGATTTAGAAAAAATGTATAATTAAATATTTTCCTGAGCCCAGGGCAAGGATTTTAGGAGGACCAGTCAAGTCTGGGCTTGTGCAAGATTGACTATTCAGTTTTAAAGTAAACCCATGCTATGCTTTGCTCATGACCAGGTTTACTTAAAGCGGAACTAAACTCCTTTTGTTTTTTTCCAAAGAAGTTGCCGTCTTGAGCCTTTGCTTGATCTTCAGCTGCCATGGTGCTTCACATGTGATCAGTTATGACACCAGCCATTGGATGGTTTGACAGCTTGGCTGAGAGCATAACCAATGTGATAGTTACATTCCCGGCAATGGGTTTAGTTACGACCCCCCACGAGCTGCACATACCTTTCATTCTTTTCCATTTCTTTGCTTGGCCTCCAATAAAAATATTATTCTGAGTATAGGGATAATGTGACTCCCTCCCCATCCTCCTACATAAGAAGGCTGGTGCTTGCTGTTATATGGTTGGTGAGAGAACCCTTAGTCATGAAGAAGCAAATGTGATTTGGAGCTTATACATACATTTTCTCTACCCTCCCAGTAGCCAAAAAGGGTGTCAGGGAGGACAGAGATTGCCTGTATATGTTGCTGGAGAAGACGGCAGTTAAGTGAAGACCTTGTTTTGTCCTGAGTGGCCTTAAACTAGTATAACTGCATGGATTTATGAAAACTGTATATTTCCTCCTTTTGAAGCTTTTCATACTTTAGCCTTCAGCTTAACAGACAGGTTATGTCTCCTGAAGTCTGGCAGTGGTGCACTGTTATCTGCCTGACATTGCATACTGTCTCCCAGCTCCTGAAAATACATAACAGTTTAAATTAGCAGAACTCCGTAATTCTTAAGGGAAAGCTGCCTGTAAAGAAATATGGAAGCTGCGAATGCTGAACTCTTTCCGACTATTCTAGTTGACTCTGATTTCAGTACTTTCCGAGTCTCTTACGCAAAATAAATCTGCAGCTAGTACAGGGAAAGGAAGTTTCACACTGCTGATCAGCATACTTTTTTCTGGGTCAATGACTCCGTATTTAAACCTTTGGATCAGTATCCAGGCAGCCAGGGCTGGGGAGAAGAGAGATTTTTGATATCACATGACCAACACACAAGAACCTCAGAACTGTCCTAAAAGGCACTAAGGACTGCCAAGTTGGACATGCCTTTGGGTTTTGTCAGGCTCTTTGCATGAGAACAAAACCACAGGTAATGTTTTACACAATTTCTCCTACACAAAGATGGGAGAACAATGTAGATTATGGCACTAGAATTTATTTTTTTATTAATTTAAGGCCTACTTTAATAAACTTGTATTTTTTTCAGGCTGAGGATGAGTTTGTCTACTGGCCAAGTCGTGAAGAATCTATGAACTGTGAGGCCTTTACTGTGACTCTTATAAGCATGGACAGGTTGTGCCTCTCAAATGAGGAGCAAATCATCATTCATGATTTTATCCTTGAAGCTACACAGGTAAGGCCTTGAAAAGTTGCAGAAATATAGAGCTGACCATAAAACAGGCCATCCATTTATTTTTTTTATGACCTAATCTGATGTGACGTTAATGAATTTCCGAAGTACAGAGAGATCAGGCTATGCTACCAGGAAAATGTCTGCAAAATTTTCTTGAAATGAAAAATGACTTTTGTGGAAAACTGTATGAATCTGAGATTTAAGCAGGAAGCCACAAGTTAAAGGTCCAGATACATATTTATTCCAAAGCAAGATCAAATAGAAGACTTAAGAGGCAACACTTTTCGAGGGCCAGAGATCATCTCCTCATCAGGGCTATAGGATTGGAAGGGACATATGCAAACAGGACTAGATATATAATACAGTGTATGTTTAGACCAGTGGTTTGGGCTGCCCAAATTAGCTGCTGATGAACACTGTAAAAGAGAAAAAGAGGAAGGCGTACCTAAGAGTAGTATTACAAAGTTATTTAATAGCACAAAAGTAATGCACTTACAAAAGAGAAGACATCATAGACATATCTTTCATATGGGAGGTCCTCTTCGAGGGGTGCCAGCAATCCATTTTTCCAGGGTTCGGCAGTGTTTGTGCCTGTACAGGATGCTGATTCCAAAGCAGGAAGTGAAGGGGATCCTGGCTGCCTGGAGTGGACCGCATGGAGGGAAATGATGTCATCCAGTGGGTGGACCTTGGTGTAGAAAGGAGAGGAAACTAGGCAAGGTGATGAACACAGTGTTTTAATATTCCACTGGTCTAAATTCCCCATACATTGTATACTTTATTTAGTCCAGTTTGCATACATTGTTTCCAATTCTCAAGTCCTGGTTGCCTTCTGAGCCCCTGAAAATACATTACCTTGTGTATTAGGTCGTTTGATTTTGCATAGTAATACATTTGTGATTTGTATCTGGTCAATTAAATCGTGGTTTAGCACTTCAACCTTAAATTCATACAGTTATATTACAATCCAAGGAAATTGTGGAATTGTGTAGAAGCTGCCAGCCCAGAATCCAAAAACCTAGTTTGAACACCACTACAACTCATTAAAGAAGAATACCAATAGGATCATTCTACATTACTTTACCATTTCTTCAATTTCTGGGAAAAATTAAAGTGATTGTAAACAATCACCTCGTAAAATGCCCCATTCAGTTTAAAACTGAAATGAAAGGCAAAACATTTCAGTTTAGATATAAAGAAACCATTATAAATATTTTTTTCCCTTATTTGTGATTACATAATCTCTTTTCTCAGCTGCATAAGAGCTGGGGGAGGAGAAGCAACAGCACACTGAACTCTCCAGTGAATGGCTGTGCAGGGGGGTAAGCGTGTCAGGACAAGTCTGATCATTGGGGGAGACCAGGCTGAGTTACCAACATAGCTAGAGAACTCACCACGGTGTGCTCTCCTGCTTAGTGTGGTCAGTTTCTAATAGGAAAGCAGAGGGAATAACAGCAACACCAGGGATTTCACACAAAGGAAGCAATATAAAGAGAACAGGATACTTTCTCATACAAGTACATGGTACAGCAGGCACATATTTAGGAATATGAACTGCTGGGCTAACAGACACTGTTCAAACTAGACCAGCTTTTCATATTTAGATTGCATAGAAAATAGTATTATTGAAAGACAATATTACCAAAAGAAAGCCCCCCACCCTTCCAAAAAAAGATATATGCATTACTTTGGTATCATCAGTATTGACAAACTTTTTTTTTTAATTTTTTTTACGCATTTTGAATTTTTGTAATTTACATATTTGTTTCTGTTGTCCTGTAGGATGATTATGTTTTGGAAGTGCGTCATTTCCAGTGTCCAAAATGGCCAAATCCAGATGCTCCCATAAGCAGCGCCTTTGAACTTATTAATGTCATTAAAGAAGAAGCTCTAACGAGGGATGGACCTACCATTGTGCACGATGAGTATGTACCAGTAATAGCTAAAATCGCTGTGTTATGCATTGCTAATAATCAAAGACTTAAACAAAACATAGATGTCTTCCAGACCTAACAATACTTCTATAGCCGAACTGACAGTCTTGACTATGAAACCCCAATAATACACCATATCTATAGGCTGCCTTGCTGTTTTGTGAGATAGGAGAGGGAACAAAAGAGCACCAACACGGAACAAAAGGATGTTTATTTTATTAGAAGCAGATGAAATGCATTCACACTTAAAACATAGCAATGTAAAAGAGGTGTCTTCATGCTTAGCAAAGGGGGCACCCAGAATTGGAGCCACATGAAATCCTTTTGAAAGCATCATCGATCACATAAGCTTGGAAGGGCATCAGTACATGACACCAGTGAGGGGGCATTTCCAACATCAAACCTGCACTAGTAAGATTACATTTGAATTGGTTGTTGTGGTCAATATTTTTTTTTTTCCTTAGAACTCTTTTTCATAAATGATGTACCTGTAGATCACTTGTCTCCAACAAATTTGTCCTCTCCGTAAATGGCTTTTGATTACACGGTGACCTACCTCCAGGGCAGAGCTGCCTGGAAAGCAATTTTTATATAGAGAAGCATTATAAACATCACTGAGAAGAAGGTCTTGCAGTTGCTTAAATAAGGATTTGCATTACTGTAATGTGGCGGTCTGAGCATCCAAGAAAACTTTACTTAAAGTGTTACTAACCCCACAACAGTAAAAATCGGTTTGTAAATACAGTAAAGCATGCTTGTTATACTCACTGTGGAATTTAAGGGGTTAATCCTCTGCGTTGTGTAAAAAGGCTGTTTGATCCTGTCTTCCAACCCACCTCTTGATGGAACAGAGCCCTAGGAGGCACTCTGCACATGCTCAGTTTGGTGTGTATTGCTAGAGGTTTTTTTTTTTTGAGGCTGCATGTGATCAGCACTGTCCAAGCAGAGTCAGGGGGGTCATGCAGCCTCATAGGACAGTCGGAGGAGAATGAATTAACCAGTGCTCAACCAGACACTGATAGAAGTCACAAGACTGCTATATACTGCTGATGAGAAAAGGTATTTATCAGTTTATGTTTACTAAAATAATTGCATTTCCATGTTCTGTGTACTGTGTGAGGCCAGATATAATGCATGCACGGTCCTGGGTTTAGTAACACTTTAAAGGAAACTTGTGCTGGAAGAAATGAGGCTCTCATTGTTGTCCTCCTGAAAACTCTGGTTGGCTAGCCTTCTCCAGCTTCAGTGGTTTAAATCACTGGCCTGGAACAAGCATGAAGAAAGCAAAGTCAGAGTAAAGTCTTTAGGTCCCGATCTGCATACTTGCTTTTGGCACATGGGACAGAAATTATTGAAGCTATTGGATCTTCCCTTTAATAATAAAGCTGACCGTACACATGTAGATTTTTAAGCCTGCAGACTTAAAGAAAAATCTGACAGATCCCTCCATCTGTGCTATACAGCACAGATGAATAGACCTCCGTCTGTGGCTACTGTATTTTGATAGCCAGTTCTAACAGGTGTCAAAATAAAAGTATGGCATCTGCATCTAATTGGATGCAGTTTCTGTTTGGGCAACAATTTTATGCCCAGTTCCTTTGATTTTTCATTCCAAGGATGTTGGGTGGGGTGGGGTGGGTGATCACAGCGCCACCCACTTTACAAACTTGTACAGTGTATGGCCAGCTTAACAGCCTGAGAGTTGGTTCCATAGCACCTCTGCTAACCACTGGAGCTCAAAGCATTTACATTTTCGCACCAGATTCAAGAAAAATGAGTGTATTTCTGTGAGTCTACTTTACACCATTGCAGTGTTTTCCTATAAAACTTGCTGCCTTTTTTTGTACATAAACGTACCAGGATGCACATCAACATGCATTAAAATTAAAACTCGGTAAAAAAAAACAAGGCACAGCAAACATGCCACAAATGCATTACATATACCTGTAAACACAGATGCAGAACTGCACACTAATGCCCCGTACACACGGTCGGACATTGATCGGACATTCCGACAACAAAATCCATGGATTTTTTCCGACGGATGTTGGCTCAAACTTGTCTTGCATACACACGGTCACACAAAGTTGTCGGAAAATCCAATTGTTCTGAACGCGGTGATGTAAAATACGTACGTCGGGACATTAAACGGGGCAGTGGCCAATAGCTTTCATCTCTTTATTTATTCTGAGCATGCGTAGCACTTTGTCTGTCGGATTTGTGTACACACGATCGGAATTTCCGACAACGGATTTTGTTGTCGGAAAATTTTATATCCTGCTCTCAAACTTTGTGTGTCGGAAAATCCGATGGAAAATGTGTGATGGAGCCTACACACGGTCGGAATTTCTGACAGCAAGGTCCTATCACACATTTTCCGTCGTAAAATCCGGCCGTGTGTACGGGGCATAAATGTGGGGATTGCCATGTTAACGAGCACTGAATCCGCCAAATACATTCCAGGTACATCAAAACAAATGTATGCAAAGACTTTTTTTTTTAATATCATTTTTTTTACACATCATGAGTATAAAAGCCTGTCCCCTGGCAGCAAACTGTAGAGAAGGACCCTTGCCACTGTGTTGTGTGAAAGCAGTGGTGTCTCTGTATATTCCATATAAGCTCCCTGCAGAGTCAGAGCAATAGCTCTCCATTCAACAACACTCATGCTCCCTGCTGATTGGAGAGTTCTAGCTCTGACTCAGCAAGGAGTATGTCTGAGCTCTTCAAAGAGCCCACTGCCTCCACACAGAGGGCAAGGGTCCTACTTTACAGCATGCTGACAGAAACTTTCCACTCAGAGTGTTGCTACTTTCTGAAGAAAATGAACTGTAAGCTATTGCACAGCTTTTTGTTTTGATGCAACTGGAATGTATTTAGCTGATTAACCTGAAGTTCAGTTAAAGTGGTTGTTAACCCACTCTAAGGACTTTACATAATCTGCTCTGTCTCCTAAGCCTATGTCCCCCTGTGTCTGTGTTTTATATATAGAAAAAATGACGATTATATATCATTTCTGAGCGCTCATCGCAGCTCATGTGACCCACTGGCTCTCTCCTCTCCCCATCTGACAGATGCAGTGGCCAGGGCCGAGATTCCCCCCACTGACATCAGTCAGGAGGGGAGAAGGAGAGAGCCAGTGGGTCACGTGATCGCCGAGCACTGCTCTGAAATGAGATATAATTTTTAATGAAAAAAGCAGCGGGGGGGGGGGGGGCTGACACAAGAGCCAACAGGCGGGGGGGGGGGGGGGGGCTGACACAAGAGCCAACAGGCAGGGAGGAGGGATAGGGGGACAGGAGAGCTGCGGATGATGGAGGCATGTACACTGACCACGGTGTCAGGGCTCAGCAGCCATGATTAGCCGTGGTCAGTTTACAAAGGGGAGGGCAGCACCAGGCAGGATCAGCCAGGTATTTCAGATGATCTAGGGGGACAAATTACACAGCACAAGCTCTGTGCTGTATAACATTCCAATTTTTTTTTTTTAGGTTAACAAACACTTTAAGCCCCGTACACGCGATCAGAATATCGTACAAAAAATACCGCTTTTGAAACGATCGTACGATCTGATCGTTCGTACACAGCTGTCGTCGGAAATTTTCCGAAGTGACAAACACGGAAAAAAAATTTGTACGATACCAGATTGTGCGAGTTTTGTTTAATTAGTACATTTTTTGTTCGAAAATACAATACAAATACACTACAACACATTACATCACTTCCAAATTTTTATTCTGTCCTACGAGGATTTTCATACTTTAGGAACCTATTTGTTTTCGATATGAAATTAGCACGTCCGATAATCTCATTGTGTGTACCAGGCTTTAGGCCCAAATATAATTAGGAGGACATAGGCATATTATTAAGATAGGTGCTGCCACTAGGTTATGAGATTAGCACTCCTGCCTTATAATACTGGTTTGAACCCAACTTCAGTACTATCTGCATGGAGTTTATATATTCTCTGTGTCTTTATGTGGCCTTCCTCCAGGTACTTGGTTTTCTCCTATGATCCAAAACATACTGTTGGATTAAAGGATAAGTTCACCTTTCTGATAAACACAGGATAAACACTGTTGGGTTAAAGGATAAGTTCACCTTTCTGAACATGTTACACCCATATTTAGGGTGTAACATGTACCATGTTCAGCATCAGACCCCTCTCTCTTCCTATCCCCCCATCCTTGCATCCTTGTGACAGCAAACCGGGGATCTTCTCCCCACACCTGCTGTCCCAGTTCAAAGAGCGTACGGCCGCGTCATTGATTCACAGATCCCTGCAGCTGTCCTTGTCCTTGCAGCCCTTAATGAACTACCACAGCGCTGTTAAGCACTCTAGGTATTCTGCATGCCCATAGTGAAGGTACAGAAGGATAGATACACAGTCTGCAGGAAAGTGGTCTTACACCCACGTTCTGCATTTCTTATTTTTTTGTAAAGGTGAACTTATCTTTTAACTTTCTTCCTCACAAATTGTCCCTAGTGTACACATGAGTGTGGTCAGATTGTGGGCGCCTCCTGGAGGCAGTGATCGGTGGGAATGGTTCTGCACACTCTGTAAAGTGCTGCATAACGCACTGGCGCCATGTGCATACAAAAGGATTTTCATAAGGGAATATAATTAGGAATTATACGCTGTAAAAGAAATAAATAAAGGTATGATTTAATTTAACTTCTGTCACAAGGGCAATTGAGCAGTTACACGAAACAAAGAAATAATTTGTACTGTTTTTATTCAACTTTGGTTTAGTTAAAACCGAATTATGATCTTTAGTATTTTACCTCATTAATTATGTTACATATGAGTAAATAGGCTGCCTGGCATATTCGTCATAAATTGTAATTTTTTTTTCTAGCCATAATGCACATTAAACACGGTTCTTTCTCTAATTATCACTAAAGGAAATGTAGCTGAAAATGAGTTTTTCTTCCCTCCCTTCTTTTCGAAGTAGAAATAGCTGTAAATTTACAATTTAAAACCCAGGAATAATTATGTCCACAAATTAGTTTGAGAAATATGAATCTCCAAATGCCAAGGCACAGCTGTATTAATTTGATGATTTGTGCTTTAATTTGTTTGGAGTTTGAGGTTATCAAATTCTTCTAGAAAAATTTGCAAGTCATTAGCCCGCTGCCATATGTTGCCAGATTGCCAGCATCCGATACTTTAAAAATGATTTGGGCCATTTCCATGCAAATGTCATGTTCTTTCCTTGGACAAATGTGAATCTTATAGAGTGTGTGAAAGCTGGGGCAGGATTCATTTGTTTTGTGGAAAGTAAAAATGTTCAATAAAAAGTCTTTGTCTGCAGCTAAAGTTATTCCAGGTGTTTAAAGTCTGCCAGTTGTAGAAGACTTTTTACTGGAAGTCCATCTAGCTCAACCAATAAAAGGGAGGGGAAAAAGGAAAAAAATCATACAGTTCTATATACACAATCCTATATCCACAGTTGATGTTAGTATCCAGTTATATTATGTACATTTATGAAAGAATCCAGGCCTTTTTTTAAAGCAATCTACTAAGCTGGACAGAACCAGCTCTTGAGGGAGTCTATTTCACATTTTCACAGCTCTTACTGTGAAGAAACCTTTCCATATTTGGGGATGAAATCTGTTTTATAAAGAGTGCTCCCTTGTCCTCTTTGATGACCTTAAGTTGAATAACTCAACACCAAGTTCACTGTATGGACCACTTATGCATTTCTACATGTTGATCATATCCCCCTAATCTCCTCTTTTCTCTGAGGCTCTGAAGGGGGCACAAATGTGTTTCAGGGGGCTCTGTGGGGTACACAAATGTGGATGTCGGGGCTCTGAGGGGTACACAAATGTGCATGGAGGAATCTGAAGGGGACACAAATGTGCATGGGGGAATATAAGCAGGACACAAATGTATGTGTGTGTGTGTGTGGGGGGGGGAGTTTCTCTGTAAGGACACAAATGAGCACCAGGGGGCTTTAAGGAGGGCACAAATGTGCATCAGGGGGCTCTGAGGGGGGCACAAATGCGCATGGGGGAATCTAAGCAGGACTCAAGTGTGTGTGGGGGGGTTTTCTCTGTAAAGACACAAATGTGCATGTGTGTGGGGGGGGGGGCTCTCTATAAGGACACAAATGTGAGTGGAGGGGGCTCTGAGAGGGACATAAATGTGCATGGGGCTTTCATGGGTACACAAATATGTATGAGGGGATCTATGAAGGGGACAAAATGAGTGGGGGGCTCCAGGAAAGACACATGTGCAGGGGGGCTCCGAAGGAGACACAAATAAGCGGGGAGGCTCCGATAGGGACACAAATGTGCAGGGGGCTCTAATGTGGACACTGATGTATGAGGAAACTCCAACGGGAACAACAATGTAAGGCCCCATGCACACTGGAAGTTTAGTCCCAGTGCATGAGGCCCTGGCATTTAGGTGCGGGCGGAGAATAAAGGAGCACCATCCAGCACCACTGCCAGCTGCCTGTTATATCTATCGCAGTGCTGTGTTTTGGCCTAGGCCAACAAGGCCCAGGCCTAGGGCGGCACTTTGCGGGGGGGCGGCAAAAGGCCGCCCCCACACACACACACACACACACAAGAACGGCACCTGCGCCCTCTTCCCGCACAGCAGGGCCACCTAAGGGGAGCACAGCTTAGGAGTGGCGTCGCGGGTGCGGAGGGAGCCAGAAAGCAATTTAAGTAGGAGCCGTCAAGCGACTGGAGCCACTGGAGAGCGTCTTAGCAAGGTTTTGCTACCGATATTGTTTAGACTGTGGCTGTTCACTCTCGTAGCAGCCTCCTGTGAAGCCCTGATTCTCTCTCTGAATGGCCCTCTGTTGTGGCCAATTATGGGGAGGGAAACAGCGGTCAGGAAGCTGGGCGGCGGCGCAGCGAAACCAATTAGAGCCGCTCTCTTCGGCTGACAGAAAGGGGAGGGGGGCGAGCGGGGAAGTTCTCTGGTAAATGGAGCAGCAGCGTTGTGACAGGGAGAGGAGAGATGCAGGCTGTCTGTGTATCTCCCCCGCTCGCCCCCCCTCCTCTTTATGTTAGCCGAAGGGAGAAGAGAGAGAGAGCGGCTCTAATTGGTTTCGCTGCGCCGCCGCCCAGCTTCCTGACCACTGTTTCCCTCCCCATAATTGGCCACAGCAGAGGGCCAATCAGAAGACTCTGGGGGCATCATGGGAAAAGTAGTCCCTGAAGAGTGGCGGCCCCTGTGTGTCCACAGACATCATGCTACAGCCCCCAGCATGCATGCACTCTGTTGGGGGGGGTTACAGGAGGAGAAAAAGAGTACTGTGCTGGGGGAAGCCAGAGAGGGAGCCACGCTGTACCCGCACCACCAGAGCCACGCCGTACCCGTACCACCAGAGCCGCGCCGTACCCGCACCACCAGAGCCGCGCCGTACCCGCACCACCAGAGCCGCGCCGTACCCGCACCACCAGAGCCGCGCCGTACCCGCACCACCAGAGCCGCGCCGTACCCGCACCACCAGAGCCGCGCCGTACCCGCACCACCAGAGCCGCGCCGTACCCGCACCACCAGAGCCGCGCCGTACCCGCACCACCAGAGCCGCGCCGTACCCGCACCACCAGAGCCGCGCCGTACCCGCACCACCAGAGCCGCGCCGTACCCGCACCACCAGAGCCGCGCCGTACCCGCACCACCAGAGCCGCGCCGTACCCACACCACCAGAGCCGCGCCGTACCCACACCACCAGAGCCACGCCATACCCGCACCACCAGAGAGGACCACGCTGTACCCACACCACCAGAGAGAGCCACGCTGTACCCACACCACCAGAGAGCCACGCTATACCCGCACCACCAGAGAGCCACGCTGTACCCACACCACCAGAAAGAGAGTCACATTGTTCCCGCACCACCAGAGAGGGAGCCACACTGTACCTGCACCACCAGAGAGCCACGCTGTACTCACACCACCATAGAGAGAGACACACTGTACCCGCACCACCAGACAGGGAGCCACGCTACCAGAGAGAGCCACGCTGTACCTGCACCACCAGACAGGGAGCCACACCACCAGAGAGAGCCACGCTTTTCCCGCACCACCAAAGAGAGAGTCACGCTGTACCTGCACCACCAGAGGGGGAGAAAGATGAAGCCACTGCCAGGGTAGAGACATGCTACATTACTGATTAGAGTCAGCCTGGGCAACCCAGAGTGAGCGAACGTCCAGCCGGAGGGATCACTGTTGCAGTTTCACCGGGTCTGGTAAGAGAGCCTGTTGGCCATTATCCATTACTGTTCCCAGGAACTGAGCCATTAGGAAGTGCCTAACCTGATATCATCTAGGCCTTATTGACTGCCAAAATGAGCTCCAACGCTGGGCCTCCAGTCCAAAAATTAAGGGGGGGGGACAAAATTTTTACCGCACCAGGGGACACCAAACCTAGTGACGCCACTGTCCCGGAGCCTGCAACAACTTCCGGCACGGAGCTTCGGTAACTGGCCATACAGGGTGCGCCAGCGTGGGCACCCAGGACATCTGCCACCCGGGGTCCCACAAGCGCCGATCAGCTTTTCGTAGCAGCCATCACCTCTCTCCCCACTGTCAGCCACACACACTCCTCTGCTCCTCCTCCTTCTCGGCTCTAATGTTCTAGTGTACACAGGAAGAGGAGGAGCCACAGAGGAGGGACACGACTTCAGTGCAAAAACCACGCTGCCGGTCTGAGGTCTGTGTATAGTTTACAGTGGAGGGGGACACAGTAACCGGGAAGGGGGGCAGATAACAGATGCACACATGGATGAGGGGAGGGGGGGTAAGGGGATATGTGCTGGGTGCTTTGAGAGGGGAGAGGATATGTGCTAGTGGGGGGGGGGGGGGGGGGGTCTGATCCTCCCCTCCCAAAGCACACAGCACATATCCCCTTACCCCCCTAATGAAAAAATGCGGCATCCCTCTCTGTCCTCCTCCTGTGGTGTCCCTCTGTCCTCTTCCCATGAAGATGACAGGGCGGATCTTAAAAAGGAAGAGGTGTGGCCTTGACAGGAAGGGGTGGGTCATATTTAAATTAGGGGGTGCGTGAGCTTAGTCAGGCCTAGGGCAGCACAAAACCTAAATACACCACTGATCTATCGTATTCTGCTGCTGCGGATCATTTATAAATAACTGAATGATTTTGGCCCACAAATTTGTGTAAAATATACGATTGGAGCCCTTGGAGTGAAAAGTTTGGAGAACTCTTCCTTGAACCATTCAGAGTATGAATCGTTAACCAATACTCTCTGAATTCATTTTTTTAGCCATTTTTCTATCCATTCACAAACTGATTTTTCCAAGCCTGTAGACTTTACCTTACACATTAGCCATGTGTGGGGAACTGTGTCAAATGCTTTTGTCCACAGCCACTCCTCTATCCAAGGTTTTACTTACCTCCTCATAAAAAGAAATCAGATTTGTCTGACATCTTCTGTCTTTCATGAATCTATGCTGTCTGTTGCTTAAAATATTTTTTCCCAGCAAGAACTCATCTTTGTGGTCTTTCATTAACCTCTCTTCAGTATCTTCCCAACTGTAGAAGTTAAACTAACATGTCTATAGTTACTTAGTAAAGACTTGGATCTCTTTTTAAATATAGGCACCACATTGGCCTTACGTCAATCCAGTGGTACTATATCAGTCATCAAGGAGTCCCTAAAAATTTAAAACAATGACTTTGAAATGACATAGCTCAATTTTTTAAGGATTTGTGGGTGTATGCCATCTGGTCCAGGTGCTTTATTCACCTTTATTCTGTCTAAATATTTCTGGACCATATTAATTTTGAGCCATTGTGGATCATTTGGGGCTAGGTCAGTGCCATCCCCATTATGGACATGAGCTCCCCCATGCTCCTTTGTATACGCAGGGCTGAAAAAGTTTTTTTTTAATAAATTTGCTTTCTCTTTGTCCCCAGTCACCCACTCTAGATTTTGTAAAGGGCCTAGATGCTCAGACCTGACCTTTTTACTATTAATATAATTAGGAATAGACAGGCTGTTATTTTCAAGACCTAGACAAAGTTTTTGGTGAAAGTGACCTTTATGCCCTTCTGGTGTAATTTCCTGTATTTCCAACCTAGAAATGAGATCTTTGATTTTAGAAAGCTAAATTAAGAAGAAGTTGCAAGTATTCTATACCCCGTATTGGATATTGTATAAGTTATACTTTTCCTATAGATCTTCCATTTGGCTACCCTTTTATTATTTTTGCTATCTATGGTAATCGGGGTTTGCAATATACATTTTTTGTAATTGGGGAGACTGAGTCCTTCCTCTGGAGAAGGAAGATGCCTGAAAAGAAAGTCCTATAACCCCAGCAACTGTGTAGAAGGGATATTGAAAATTGTTATAGTTTACAAAGCAGGTTTGCAATGAGAGAGGGTATCCCAGCGGTATTCACCCAACGACCTGTACCTTCTGGAACTCTAAGTTGCCACAGATTTTACAGGAGGGCCTCACTAGGGTTTTTGGTTTTTTTTTTAATCTTTTTCAAGTAATCTATAGAATTGAGTGTGCAAGAGTAGGGAGATTTCACATTTGCAAGAACCATCTTATAGCAGGCTTTCTGGAAGGGAAATTCCAGCGTCCAGTACTTGAGAGCTCCGAAAATCCAAATCAGCCCACCAATACCCTGTTAAATAACTATTTTCTATTTCTCAGCCTTCAACAATAGCTGTTGCTCCTTTGGTACAACAGATGACTTTGAAATCTTTGTTCATTAAAATTACAACAGAACATTTGGAGGATTGTGCTTTTTCCTAGCGGACACTATACAACGACTCTTTGTATGCGCTTCAGAATGATATCTCTGAGCGTCTTCAGAGAGCAATCTGGACAAAGCTGCGTTAATAGCGCCCTTGACCTCATTAGCCGCATGTTACTTTTCATTGGCAATTTTCTCCATATGAAATGTGACAACAGACACAAATGAAAAGGCAGAAGCAGGACACAGATAGCAAAATGAAGTCAGGGTCAGTAATTAGACATGGACATTCCTAAAGGACTTGTGCAACTGGACTAATTGGATAATAAGACTCTTGTGACAGAATAAGATGTTCGCCTTCCTCTGTGCAGCTAACAGCACTTACATTCAACCTTGTTTGGCATAATTAAAGCAGCATATTCGCTACTGAGGAAGGTACAGACAAGGCGTGGGGAGATATTTCAAATAGGCGTCTGAAAAAAAAATTTTAAACTTCATTAAGCTACCAACTGGAACTGAAACTTAAGACCCATTAAACGTGCAGCAGATATACAAATGATATATTAACATTTCTAAAAAGTTATATGTAAAAAATGCAGGCTCTCACTAATGTTTAAAGCACACTTAAGATTTGCCCACTCACGGCAAAGCAACAGGTTTGATTAACCCCCCACCTTGCAGTATATGCTTACCTTTGCTTTGCTGCTCCTCATTATTCATCCGCCAAGATCAAAGAAAAATACCTTGTAAATTCGGGTATTGAGGAGCATGTGGCCTACTCCATGTGACATCACTGGCCCTGTGTTCAGGCACCTGTCACATGGGGAGAGTCCCTCACCTCTGAATGGCTATGACTTGAGCGGCTCGTAGTTTGCCCCTACTGTTGGCAACTAATCAGAGTGAGGTGGGAGTGGAGGAAAGGTGTGAGCTGATAGGAAAGAAGGATGGTGGGATTAAAGTGATTTCATTTTCATTTTTTTTTTTAATATAATAAAAGTCCTGAAGTGAATAGTCAATACAAAATTACCCCAGTGCTCATGATAGCTAGCCAGCAAAGAAAGATCTATGTATAAGCTTGATATTTAAATACTAAAACAAGGTTACCTTGAGTAAGGCTCACCCTCCCTAATGTTAGTGCAACACACTAATAGCCTAAACATATTCAAGGTGGCTGAAAATTTTTTCTTAGACAGAAGACCACTTATGTGCTCCTCGCTGATCCTGTCCAACGTGAATGACCCAGTGACAAGGGAGATAGAGAATGTGCAGGTACTGCATTAGGGTCAGAAATGTCAAGCCCTTAGTAACAAAGTAAAGCTATTTTCAGATGTGTGTTTTCTGGCTAATAAAGGTAATAGCAAACACCCTGAGATGCCTGCTATTAGACCTTTTATCTGACTGGTTCACTTTAGGACTCAGTTCACACTGCTGCAATTTGGGATCCAACTTGTGAGACCCCAAGTAACGTGACATGTGAAATCCCATGTTACTCGAGGAGAACTGTCTTAATTAGCACTACTGAAGTTGCTCCAACTTTAAAAAAAATGTTCCTGTACTACTTCAAAGTGACTTTTATCAGACTTGTGCTTCAAAGTAGTACTCAAGTCGCCAGGAAGTCTCCTGGCAAAGTCTCACTATAAGTCGTGGCAGTGTGAATGGAGCCTTAAAGTGACACTAAGGGTTTTTTGTTTTTTTTCAAATTACAAACATATCATACTTACTCCACTGTGCAGCTCGATTGACCCTGAACCTGCTCTTCTGGGGTACCACAGCAGCTCTCTCGGCTCCTCTCCACATCAGATAACCCCCTGGGAGAAGCTCTCTCTTGGGGGGTTACCATGCGGGCGCACTCCCGAGTCCAGCATTCGGCGTCCATAGAGGCTGAATGCAGGACTCGGCCCCGCCCCCCGGCCCTCGTGTCATTGGATTTGATTGACAGCAGCGGGAGCCAATGGCTGCGCTGCTATCAATCTATGCAATCAACAGCTGAGAACCCCCTAGCAGAGAGACAGCGCATTCCTGTGGGTCAAGTTCGAGGGTTCAGGTAAGTAAAATGGGGGGGGGGGGGGCTGGGGGGCTCAGTCACCGACAGATGTTTTTTCACCTTAATGCATAGGATGCATTAAGGTGAAAAAACACTTACTTACCTTTACAACCCCTTTATTGAAACCTGACAGGAGAAAATTAGCATGCATATCAGGAGTTGTGGCAGGCAACTAGTGTTTTCAAAAAGAGGTCAGCATTGGCAGCCTACACATTAATCTAATTAGAAGTTTTTTAAAATCAAGCTATAATTTGGTGATGATTGTAGAGAGATCTTTTCATACACCAAAAGACTTTTTGAGGAGCACTACACTCTTCCGCCTTCTCTTCCGACACCATAAAATATTACGCTCTACATCTACAGCAGCTACACATCACTCCATTAAAAGGCTTTGTACCCACGAGCTTCAGCTTCTATCAGAGCAGTGTGTACAGCAAGTTTTTGCAAAAGCATATGAGAAGCTTTCAGCTTGATAATGTGTTTGTTGTAAAGAGTAAATATATGAATCACCAATGGAAATGCGGCTTATTTTTGTACATATAATTTACTTTCTGTTACGGGTTGCTGCAAGACCAACAATAATCAATGTACAATTTATTTATTTTTTTTTTTAGGTTCGGTGCTGTTTCAGCTGGGACACTCTGTGGTCTCGCCACTTTGTCTCAGCAGTTAGAAAATGAAAATGCAGTGGATGTTTACCAGGTGGCCAAGATGATTAATTTAATGAGACCCGGCGTATTCACAGACATTGTAAGTGACCTGGGAACATGATGCAGTTGGGAAAGGGTGCATGATGAGGACTTTTATAAACAGGCCATCTACAGTATATTTATTTACCCCTGTTCGACATTTTGAAGAGACTGTTGACAGGTTGGCAGATCAGACTTTGGCAGCTGCTGGCAAGTTAATTCACCCTGAGACTCGAGTTGTAGACTAAGGGCACTCGAGTTTGAAAGCTATACACTAGCTATAACAAGGGAGGTCTCATTGTTATTTAATAGCATGAAGCATAGTACATTCATTCATTTGTTTTCAGCTTAAAAAATTGCCTCTGTGCCAGAATTTTCATCACTAATATAGATTTCCATGTTATATGCTGATTCAGTACTAAGTACTTTCACCCCCTCCTGTCAGGCCAATTTTCAGCTTTAAAGGCCAGTTCACACCATAGAAACACAATTTGGATGCCTTCCAGATGCTTTTCTGCATGCACGTTTTTGATGGGTTCCAGTGCGTTTTCGGTGCAGTCCAGTGCATTTTTTCCCAACCTTAAGCGCTAGTTCACACCAGATGCAGTTCTGTGCACTTTTTTCTGCACTAAAACTGCATGCACAATATTTTCCATATAATCCAATGGCTCTAGTTCACACCAGTGCAGTCAGTTTTCGGTCAGTTTCTGCACCTGGAACTGACTGTATTGGTAGGAACTAGAGCCATTGGACTACATGGAAAACACTGTGCATGCATTTTTAGTGCACAAAAAAAAAGCGCACGGACTGCATCTGGTGTGATCAGGCCCTTAAAAAAATACATGTGTGTTCCATTGCATTTTTGATGCTTTTTACAGCATTCCAGTACAGTCCAGTTCAGTAAAAATACAACTACTTTTTTTTTTATCTGGAACTGGAACCCAGTGGAATTTCCAGCACTGGTGTGGACTATGCCATTGAAAACCATATAACCTACTTTCCGTGCATTTTTGATACAGAAAAAACGCACTGGACTGCATGTGTGAACCGGCCCTCAGTGCTGTCGTACTTTGAATGGCAATTGCGCAGTCATGCAACACTATACCCAAATTAATATTTTATCTTTTTTTTGGGGGGGGGGGGGGGGGACAGGGCTTTCTTTTGGTGGTATTTAATCACCAATGGGTTTTAAATTTTTTTCTAAATGAATAAACAATAGACCGAAAATTTTGAAAAAAAAAAAGTTTTTCTTGGTTTCTGTTATAAAATTTTGAAATTTTGTAATTTTTCTTCTTCACTGATGGGTACTGATGAAGCGGCACTGATCGGGCTGCACTGATAATCGGTGCCCTGATTATCAGTGTAAACAATGTATTTCCTGTGCCCTGTCAGACTTGCCAGTCATTGGCTCTCCTTTCCTCACACAGAGGCAGTATGTGAGGAAAAGAATGCCGATAACCGCCAAGTCTGTTTACGTGTGACCAGCTGTGAATTGGACACAGCTGATCACATGGTAAAGGGCCGCTGTGATTGGCCATTAGCGTGATCAGCTGTGTCCAAAGGACACAGTGGTCATAGAGTGCGTCCATGGGCATCCTCTCCAGTTCTGGGAGCTACGCTCTATCCATCCTTCGTCTATAGCGTGAGCAAAAACCTGTTAAACTCTATGTATAAAACTTTACCTCACTCATAAGCCTAACCCCCCACTGTCAACCCTTGACCTCTACTTAAATCTAAGCCCTAAAGCTGACCACACAAAATTAAAATTTTCTTGTTCAATTTACCTTCAACTATGTAGTGCTCGGGTCTGCCTGATTGCATACAAATACAAATTAAATGTGTTTGGGTTTGACCTCCTATTATATGGTTTTGGTAAATCTAAAGGAAAATTGTACAATAACATTACATAATATATGGCCAGCCTAACACTAGCCTTAATTCACAACTCCAGCAAGAATTATTATTATTTATTTTTTTTATAAAGGTGTAAATAGTTAGGATATCCATGGTTAAAACAAAAAATGCAGCTCTCACTGCAATACTCGCATTATCCCCTATTTCTGCTTAAATGATGCACTTCCTGGGAGTCCATGGGCATCAAGGACCTATCCCTTGGGTGTGCATCTTCAAGGGGAACTGGACTTGCAGAGAATGTCTGCATGTTATTACTTTGTACTGCTCTATAGCATTCAGGATCAGTTTACTTCCAGAGGAAAATTAAGAGGACCCCTTGGAAAAAAGTATGTATATGGCGAGGTGGGGGGTCCAGAGGAAAGGTGTGTTTAGAATTGGGCTGTCTGCTTCAGGACAGTAATTAAGAAATGAAGCAAGGATAAGGATGACAATCCTGAAGCTTGCAGCTTTATAACCCAAGTTGGCAACAGCGGCTCCCATATGCCTACTCCTTTAACTTGCCAGCTTCTGCCAACAAAGGGACGTTTCAGTCTTCTTTAAACAGATCTTTTAATTAGAAAAAAACAGAGAGAAATTTCCCAAAAACATGTAAATGCTCGGTTGGGCTATTCAGGTCCATGGGAGTGATTAATCACAAGCCGCATAAGCTAGCCAGCATATTTAATAAGGTAAAGAATAATGATGCTGTCGGAACAGGCATAAGGGATAATGTCTCAAATGCAGCCTGTATATTGCCCAGTATTCCTACAGATATACAGCTGTCTAAGGTTTGATAGGTATCCAGAGGCATGCAGCAGGAAACCAGATTAGAAGAAAGTCCAAAAATCTAATGTCTTTTCCCAAATATTAACATAGATGAGAATGCTCAGAAGTGTTCATACATATTCTGATGAAACGGATAAGAAATAACTATACAAATGAATATAAACCAGTTGGTGTGCTTATTCTCATGCATGCTTTCCTTCATCTCTAGATTTTAATGAGACTTTATTTTGGCACAATGTGTGACTGATCAAGATGTTTTTTTTCTCCAAGTTTATAAAGTAAGGCAATGTATTCTTTTACAAGTATTCTCTACAAGAGCAGTATCGGTTTCTCAATATATTGCCTTATTATTCGCTATATAGGAGCATGAACAGTTCCTCATTTAGTTTTGGTTTGTGTTATATACTAGAGCAGTATCAATTCCTAAGTATGTTGCACCACGATTTCTTTGGCAAAACTCTACTATTTTCTATACAGTAACAGTTCCCTAGCATAATATTTTACTATCTTTTATACCGGAGCAGTACCAATTCTTCAAGGCCAGGCCTTTTTCTGACATTTTTTGTTTACTAGTAAAAAATGTGTATTTTTCCTAGAAAATTACTTAGAACCCCAAACATTATATATTTTTTTAAGCATAAACCCTGGCGGTCGTTGAAATATTTTATGTTACACTGTGTTTGCGCAGCGGTGTTTAAAACGCAATTTTTGGGGGAAAAAATACACTTTAATTTAAAAAAAAAAACAATTAAGTTAGCCACTTACAATGCGAGATGATGTTACACATAGTAAATAGACACCTAACATGTCATGCTTTTAAAACGCTTGTGGAATGGCTACAAACTACGATACTTAAAAATCTCCATAGGCGACACTTTTTTTTACAGGTGTTACCTGTTTAGAGCTACAGAGAGGGAGTCTGGTACTAGAATTTTTGCTCTCGCTCTAACAATTGCAGCAATACCTCACATGTGTGGTTTGAACACTGTTTGCAGATGTGGGCGCGACTTACGAATGCATTCACTTCTGCGCGCAAGCTCAGAGGGATGGGGCACTTTAACTTTTTTTTTTTTTTTCATTATTTACTTTACTTTTTATTTTTACACTGTCCCTTTAATTTTTTTTATCACTTCTGTTCCTATTACAAAGAATGTATACATCCCTTGTAATAGAAATAAGCATGACAGGTCCTCTTTAATAAGAGATCTGGGGTCAAAAAGACACCAGATATCTGTTTTACCTTTAAAAGCAAAAAAAATAAAAAAGTCATTTTGACTTTAGAAAGGGAAAAAAAATCCCTTTAAGCCATAGAGGTGAAAGTGACCTTAGATGTCGTTCCGGTCCTCCAAGGGCATAGAGCCGAGTGCCCTCACTGGACTTCCTGCCCAGGCATTTAGAGGATCAGATCGGCTCCAGGCTTACTGACGGCTCTGGTAAGCTCAGACAGCTGTCAAGTGGCGGGTGGGTGTGCACCTCTCCCACTGTTTATAAAAGTGATCCTGCGGCAAATCCTGCCGCTGGGACCAATTTTTATATGAAAGCTGACTGAAAGAAAGATACCAGGGTTATGGTATATCTATATCTAGCCGATATTTAACATCAAACTAATGAAGTACATTTACAGTTAGGTGGTAGGTATGTGGTTAATATATTGCTTTAGGGTTTCCCACATCGGTTCCTTTTTTTGTTTTTGAAAATTATTTTTATTCGTTTTTTAAAAAGGGTATACAGGCTCATACAACACAGAGCCTGTTGGGCATACCCGGGCTCAACAGGTCATGAGGACCAGACTAACTGTACATAAACAACTAACTAATCTACAAAACCCAACCCTCCTCCCTCTCCCCTTGTGCAACACGCCCACCCCCCACATAGTAGGATAAAGACATTTCCACAAAACCATGAATATCAACATGAAGGTGATACCCCAACCTCCTCCAATATCCTCTATCGGGTGTACCTTTTGACAGGCATCCCTCCCCAAGTCCAAACTACACCTGTGAGCTATAGAACACCTCATCCAACAGGTGATGAATCTGCCAGCCAACCTTGCCAAACCTTGTCAAATTTGCTCTGGCATCCCCGAGTCGCATATGTTGCTTTATAGAAAGGTAGTGATTTAATAGCAATACCCTTCCAAAATGCAAGTGATGGTGCTTCTGTTTTTTTCCAAAATAATACAATTGATTCCGTGCATAAAATAAAGTAATGGTAAAAAACTTTCTCTGTGTCCTTTTTGGTACCAAATCCTCAACCAACCCCAGAAGGCAGACTGAGGTGGTTAAAGGAACTGGTATCAATAGAAGTTCCTGTAAAGTGCGTGTAACCTCCTTACAATGCCAAAAGATATGATCAAAATCTGCCGGTGAAGCTGTACATCTCCAGCATTCCACCGAAGTGGATCCATAGAGGCTAGCCTAGGAGTATAATAAATTCTATATACCAATTTAAATTGGATGAAGTGATCTATAACTAACACCAGTGCCATAAAAAGAACCTCCCAAATGTCATCCTAGTCTTCCCCCTGAAAACTGAATGAGTTGCATCCAAACATCCCTGCATTTATCAAGTGCCTTCGGCCTTACTGTAATTGGTTCTTTATACATTACCGACATAGGCTTGGCTAAAGAATCATCGTGTAAAAGGAGTTCTAATGGCAATGACCGGAGATCCAGGGTAGCAGAGCCAAATTGAGACACAAAGGCATGCCTCAGCTGCAGGTATCTAAAAGGGGACCAGTTTGGCAACTGAATCCTGGCCTTGAGCCAATCAAAGGTACATAACTTCCCCCTTTTTACAACATCCTGCAATCTTCCCACCCCTGCCCGGATAACCGGGTCCAGAATATCTGTGAAATGTGGTAGTTTGGGATTGAACCACAACAGGGTTGACAGAGAGATGGAGTTTATCCCAGGATTTATGATCGCCTGTACTTTATCCCATGCCTGTATAGTTACTCTCATGGTGCCATAATTGTCAAGTGGAAGGAAAATAAGTGGTTTTTAACATTTTTTGCAAATAAATATGTGAAAAGTGTGGCGTGCATTTGTATTCAGTCCCCGTTAATCTGATACCCCTAACTAAAATCTAGTGGAACCAATTGCCTTCAGAAGTCACCTAATTAGTAAATAGAGCCCACCTGTATGTAATTTAATCTCCGTATAAATACATCTGTTCTGTGAAGCCCTCAGAGGTTTGTTAGAAAACCTTAGTGAACAAACTGCATAATGAAGGCCAAGGAACACACCAGACAGGTCAGGTATAAAGTTGTGGAGAAGTTGGATAAGGTTATAAAAAAATATCCCAAGCTTTGAACATTTCACGGAGCACTGTTCAATCCATCATCTGAAAATGGAAAGAGTATGACACAACTGCAAACCTACCAAGACATGGCCCTGCACCTACACTGACAGGCCGGGCAAGGAGAGCATTAATCAGAGAAGCAGCCAGGAGGCCCATGGTAACGCAGGTAATGCAGGAGGATCTGCAGAGATCCACAGCTCAGGTCAGAGAATCTGTCCACAGGCCAACTATTAGTCGTGCAGTCCACAAATCTGGCCTTTATGATAGAGTGGCAAGAAGAAAGCCATGGTGCATGTTTGGCAGAAAACTAACAGTGCACACCAACCCCACCATGAAACATGGTGGTGGCAGCATCATGTTGTGGGGATGCTTTTCTTCAGCAGGGACAGGGAAACCTAATCAGAGTTGATGGGAAGATGGATGGAGCCAAATACAGGGCAATCTTAGAAGAAAACCAGTTATGCCGCGTACACACGAGTGGACTTTACGGCAGACTTTGCCCGGTGGACTTTTCAACGTACTTTACGACGGACTTTCTGAATGAACGGACTTGCCTACACACAATCCACCAAAGTCCGCCGAATTCGTACGTGATGACGTACGACCGAAACAAGGAAGTTCATAGCCAGTAGCCAATAGCTGCCCTAGCGTGGCTTTTTGTCCGTCGAGCTAGCATACAGACGGCGGACTTTTCGACCGGACTCGATTTCAACGGATTAATTTAAAACATGTTTCAAATCTAAGTCCGTCCAACTTTTGAGAAAACAAAGTCCGCTGGAGCCCACACACGATCGAATTGTCTGACCAAATCCTGTCCGCCGGGCAAAGTCTGCCGTAAAGTCCGCTTGTGTGTACGCGGCATTAGAGTCTGCAAAAGACTTGAGACTGGGGCAGAGGTTCATCTTTCAGCAGGACAATGACCCTAAACATACAACCAGAGCTACAATGGAATGGTTTAGATCAAAGCATGTGTTAGAATGGCCCAGTCAAAGTCCAGACCTAAATCCAATTGAGAATCTGTGGCAAGACTTGAAAATTGCTGTTCACAGGCTCTCTCCATCCAATCTGACAGAGCTTGAGCTATTTTGCAAAGAAGAATGGGAAAAAATGTCACTCTCTAGATGTGCAAAGCTGGTAGAGACATACCCAAAAAGACTGTAATTGCAGTGAAAGGTGGTTCTACAAAGTATTGACTCGGGGGCTGAATTCAAATGCACGCCACACTTTTCACATATTTATTTGTAAAAAATTTTTAAAACAATTTATCATTTTCTTTTCACTTCACAATTATGTGCCACTTTGTGTTGGTCTATCACATAAAATACATTTACGTTTATGGTTGTAACATGACAAAATGTGGAAAATGTCAAGGGGTGTGAATACTTTTTCAAGGCACTGTATAATGGTCAGGCAGCACTAAACCCCCTTGTCCTGACGGCTCTTGTAAAGTGCGGTTACTGATCCTAGGATGCAGCTCAAGCCATAAAAACAAACTAAAGAGCCTATCAATGCATTTAAAGTAAGTCCGTGGAACCCATATCTGGGAGGTGCGAAGGATATACAAAAATAATGGTAGGATTTTCATTTTGAGAAGAATTACTCTTCCAATTAATGATAATACTAAATTTTGCCAGGCTTCCAGTCTACGCTTAACCATGGGAATCAAAGTTAGTAAATTGTGCGACATATAGTCCCCCACTCTAGGTGATATCTGAATACACAGATAAGTAAATCTGGATACCCATACAATAGAGATAGTAGGATCAGCATATGATTGTGCCCCAGCATCAATAGACATCACACTCAACTTAGTCCAATTGACTTTGCAACCTGAAAACCATGCAAACGTTGTTCGTATGTCAGACTGCTCGTAAGGATGGACCTGGATCTTGCAAAAAGAGTAACATGTCATCCGCATAAAGGGCCCCCACCCTCAAGAGCCCCACATCAGTTCCTTTAAGTGGTTGTAAACCCTCACATTTAACCAGTGAAGTGAACAGCCTGAGATGATACACAGAGATGAAATAAATCCTCTTACATATTTTTAACCTGTTTATCTGCAGTCTTTTCTTTTCTACATCACTTCAAAAGTGCAGATAGTGCTAAAAATCTTTCTACATCTGTCAGCAACACAGGGAAGAGGGCAGAGAGACTGCAGTTTCACTGTGTGAGAGCTGATGGGAGGAAAGGCACACACCCCCTCCACACAGAAAAGCTGTGTTGTGAATAGACAAGCAGTGGTTCTGAGCTCTCCTACCCCCCCCCAACACAAATTTATCTCGTGTTGAGAAAACGTCTCAAACGTCTCGAAGCACCAGAGAGAAATTACACTTAGAGCTGTGGAGAGAGATAAGGAAACACTGCACATATGTGCTTTGCTCAAATTTCATGACAGGTTTACAACCACTTTAATGTATTGATATACTGTATTCTATATTGAAACAGTGCCATTTCTTCAGTATGTTACTTTAAAGTTTTCTAAACAGGAGTAGTACCAGTTCCTCAGTGTATTGCTTTACTATGTTTTTACCTAGAGCAATGCTAGTTTGCACAGCATATTGCTTTAGTATTTTCTTTATAGGAATAGTAGTGCCCGCTCCTGATGATAATATAGTCAGTTAGTGCTTTCTAACCAGAGCAGTACCAGTTGCTTTACTGTGCTTTATATTAGAACAGTACCAGTATATACAGGTGCAGCTCAAAAAATTTGAATATCATCAAAAAGTTAATTTATTTCAGTAATTCAATTCAAAAAGTGAAACTTGTACATTTTTTATATATGCGCTACACACAGAGTGATATATATCAAGTATCTCTTTTTTTCATTTGGTTGATGATTACTGGCTTACAGCTAGTGAAAACCTAAAATTCAATATCTCAGAAAATTTGAATATTATATAAGACCAATAAAAGAAAAGGATTTTTAATACAAAAAAGGTTGGCTTACTGAAAAGTATGTCCATGTACAGTGTAGTATGTATATTTTGCATGAATTACTGCATCAAAACGGCGTGGCATGGAGGCGATCAGCCTGTGGCACTGCTGAGGTGTTATGGAAGCCCAGGTTGCTTTGATAGCGGCCTTCAGCTCATCTGCGTTGCTGGGTCTGGTGTCTCTCATCTTCCTCTTGACAATACCCCACAGATTCCCTATAGGGTTTAGGTCACGCAAGTTTGCGGGCCCATCAAGCACAGTGATTCCATGATCATTAAACTAGGCATTGGTACTTTTGGCAGTGTGGGCAGGTGCCAAGTCCTGCTGGAAAATGAAATCTGCTTCTCCATAAAGCTGGTCAGCAGAGGTAAGCATGCTCTAGAATTTCCTGGTAGAGGGCAGCGCTGACTTTGCACTTGGTAAAACATGGTGGACCAACACCAGCAGATGACATGGCTCCCCACATGATCACTGAATGTGGAAACCTCACACTGGACCTCCTGCAACTTGGATTCTGTGCCTCTCCATTCTTCCTCCAGGCCCTAGGATCTTCATTTCCAATCGAAATGCAAAATTTACTTTCATCCAAAGAGAGGGTTTTGGACCACTGAGCAACAGTCCAGTCCTTTTTCTTCTTAGCCCAGGTAAGACACTTCTGACATTGACTCTGGTCCAGGAGTGGCTTAACACAAGGAATGTGACAGTTGTAGCCCATGTCCTGGAAACATCTATCTGTGGTGGCTCTTGAAGCACTGACACCAGCCATAGTCCACTCCTTGTGAATCTCCCCCAAAGTCTCGAATGGCCTTTGCTTCACAATCCTCTCAAGGTTGCCATTATCCCTGTTGCTTGTGCACCTTTTTCTACCACACTTTTTCCTTCCACTCAACATTCCATTAATATGCTTGGATACAGCACTCTGTTAACAGTCAGCCACTTTAGCAATGACCTTTTGTGACTTACCCTCCTTGTAGAGGGTGTCAATGACTGTCTTCTGGACAACTGTCAAGTCAGCAGTCTTCCCCATGATTGTGTAACCTACTGAACCAGACTAAGAGACCATTTAAACGCTCAGGAAACCTTTACAGGTGTTTTGAGTTAATTAGCTGATTAGAGTGTGACACCAGGAGTCTACAACATTGAACTTTTTCACAATATTCTAATTTTCTAAAGTACTGAATTTTGGGTTTTCACTAGCTGTAAGCCATAATCTTCAAAATTAAAAGAAAGAAATGCTTGAAATATATCACTCTGCGTGTAATGAATCTCTTTATAATATATGATATGTATTTCACTTTTTGAATTGAATTACTGAAATAAATTAACTTTTTGATATTCCAATTTTTTTTATTAGTTTTCTATACAGGACAGTTCCTCAAGATATTACTAGACCAATAACAGTTGCTCAGTATACTATAACTGTATACTGTAACAGTTCCTCTGTTTTACTATTTCCTATACAGGAGTACTACAAGTTCTCCTTATTATAGTGTTTTTCTGCACAGGAGCAGTACCAGATATTCATTGGAGTGGATTTACGAGGCAAATAGACTGAGCACTTTGCAAGTGCAGTTGCTCCAGAGCTTAGTAAATAAGTTGAAGCTTCACCTTGCAAATAATACCGTATCACATGCAAGCAATTTAAAGCGGAGTTCCACCCAAATTTTGAACAATATCTGTATGTATTCTCTTCCTTGCCTAGATGCTAACATGCCGTTTAAAAAAATTTAAATCGCCGTAATTACCTTTTATTTTTCTATTCTTCTTTGCACTTCCTGGTTCTCCTCCCGTGGGAGTAGGCGTGTTTCTAGCCTCTCCCAGACTCCTGGGAGCTAGTCTCAGGCTTCCCAGGATGCCACTGAGCATGTGCGGGAACGAGCGGTGAATGCTGGGAGCACAGCATTCACCACATCCAGGAAATAAATGCTTGTGGGCTTCAAATGCCCACAATGAAGATGGAAACCGCCTGCAGTGAATAATATAAGTTATTCTTTCCGATGAAATCTGACACAGGCGGACATATTACACACAATATGTGAGTATGTAATGCTGAGAAGAAAAGTTTGTGAATGAACTAAAAAAAAAAAAAAAAAGATAGATAGGTGGACCCCCGCTTTAAAAAAAAAAAAAAAAAAAACATGAACATGATTGGATGATGGAAGTCAACAGAACAAACCCTCATTTACTAAGTCTGTTTGCCTTTAGCAAATCCACCCCACTGTATTGTTTTATTATTCCTATATGGGAGCAGTACAAATTCTTTGGTATGCTTTTTTACTATTTTGTAGATGGGGTAGTACCATTCTCTCAGTATCTTGCTTTACTATAGTCTCTAAAGGAACAGTACCAGTTAGCCATATTTATTGCATTATTGTTGTCTATGTAGATGAGGCAATTGCTCAGTGTACTGCATATGCAGAAGTAGTTCCAGTCTCTAATGTATAGCTTTACTGTTTTCTGCACAGAAGCATTACTTCCTTATTTTAACGTTTTGTTTTACTCTGTTCTACACAGGAGCAGTACCAATTCCTATATAAAGCGATGCTAAGTTTGGTCAGTACAAAGGAAAATGGCCCCATGGCATTGGACAAAAACGGATCCATTCTGGTCAGCGACGAATCGGACCCCTCACAGAGCATGGAGTCTCTCGTTTAGGTTGCAGCTCACCAGAGGAAAAAGGCACTACGTTTGTAAAACTTCTGACCTTCTAGAGACAGAATGGACTTTTTTCGAGGCCTTTTATTTGCCAGACTATATAGGTTATACAATAACCCAATTACTTTTTTACACTGATAAAATTTTGATATTTATTTTTTGCCATTTTATGTCTTAATGGTATCCTACTGAGCATTTGCACCTCTGTTCATTTCACTTGGTGAAACGCAATTTTCTCTAGTTTTGCACTATATGATCAGTGTTACTGCCTATAACCGCTGTAGGAAACGGCAAAAGCCCAACAAGAACATTCCCTAGATCCAACTCATGCTCTTTTAAACTGAATTTTTTAATTTTTTAAGTTCTTTTTAAAATGCTCCTGTCGGCCAAACACGTCGCAGGCGCCACTTTGTGTGCTGAAGCGATATTCAGCATATCAGTTGACTAGGAACTTGTGACTTTTGCCTCTGCGGTTTCATGGGTAGGGCTCAACAAAACCAGGTGTCAGGCAAGTCAGGAAGATGATGCTTCGCTTCCTGACTGCCAAAGGTTTTTTTTAAATTATGGGACCCGCACCCGGCACCCAAGCAAACTGCGCCATCAGTGCAATGCTGCATATAACAAGGTCAAGTGTAAGGAACAGATTAACCCACAAGTCCACCCCACGGGGCCATGAAAGCAGGCTTATTATTCTGAAACTTGGGTGACCAATTTCTTTGCCTACGTGTTTATTTAATCACAACACTAGCACATTATTAATATATGCTCTGCTCTGGGACACTTACTACAAGGCATTCCATTTACTCCTGAACACTTTGTCACCTGATCATGTGATGTATAGTTTTTACTTTGGTTCTGTTCACACGCCATCCTTTTGTTATAAACTGAAATTTGGGTATTATGTATTTTTTTTTTTTTTTTTTATATATATTGTAATTTGTATTTTTCTTCCTTCTGTGAACCCAAATGAGCACTAGCTTTGGTTTCTCAGCAACAGTTCTGTTTAATTCATTACGCAAAATGATAAACTTATTTTTTATCAAAATTCTGCTTCGGTTTTACTACGTCTGAGTGTTTGCCGCGGCCTAAATAGAGTGTTTAGTCAGCTTCGCTTTTACAGCTATTTAAAATGCACACCAACTCATATGAGGCATGTTTTAGCCCTAAAGGTATGTACACAGATGGACAGCAAATGCAATTAGTGTTTGTGACAGCTCCCACACTGTGACCACGTTTCTGTAATTTCCAAAGAGCATCTAATTAGTCTTATTGGGAACCACTCATTAATACACAGTCATGTGATCAAGTACACAGGCCTCACAGTGCTTGTTTTAGTACTGTCTAGTCCTGACTATGTGAATTCATACAGCGCATGTAGATTCCATAACGGGTGGAAGTCACATTTAAGAGCTAGCCAGTTCCATTTAGAACTTTACCAACAATTCTAAGGAGCCATAGAGCATGTGTTTTTATTGACCTCAAGAGATTTAGAAAATACAGTTTTCACCTTTTGGTCATCCCTTTTCTTGGAATCTCAGTGCTACTCCCCTCCTGTTTTTTTTTTTTTTTTTTTTGCCACTTCCTTTCTACATGCACTGGCTTCCGGATAAGCTGCACATTATTGCTTTGGACCAGCTTCTTCATAGTGACAACAGTGGACCATGTTCTCACAGAGTGTGCTGGCTTAACCTGTTGTAGCCTCCTCCATTGGCACATGTTAAACTCATATCACTGACTTCCTGTTCCCATTGCCACCAATGCAGACATAAGTGATGGAATAGATTAGTGTCCACCCTACTTCTTTTGTTTCTTCCCAGTAACTTTGGTTCTCAATACACTGGCATCAGGGTGCATTCCTATTGCAAAGGATGCTAAAAGTTGTATGAAATTGTGACAGTATACAATAGCTCTCTTTGGATACGTCCTCTTTGTTTTTGTGTGTTAAAATGGAGATGCAATGTCTGTGGGGGGCCAATGTGGAATTTTTGTAAAAAAAAAAAAAAGACTAGCGTCTAAATTGGAAAAGCCTTTATATCATATTCTGTGACGAAATACCATAAAAAGTAGTGCCAATCCTTTTTTAAATGTGTCAAAAATATTAACATTACAGATGTCTCTGTGCCCTTTGTCAAGCTCAAACAACCTACCCTCCAGGAACCAGCTGTTTTCCCATAGTTAACCCCAATAATTATTAATAGCCAAAATCCTGCCAATTGTATACTGTAGCATTTGATGAACCTGATGGACAGCTGTAAACTCCTGTCTGATAAAGCAAAGGGATTGAAAAACGAATCTTAACTAAACTTGCTATGAAAAGGCACAGTGAACCAACCCAAAGTTCATTTGTCCAGTTGCTATCACCTAGTTGAGAACAAAGGGAGCCTGTTTGGGTGGTGGCTGTCTATCACAGCCAAGACTCTGAAGGCTACTGTAGCCTGGCTCTTCGAAATGGCAGTAGGTTAGTTTAGATCCCACCTCCATCATGGAGAACAACTGCAGTGCTTTCAGGAGCCAGAGAATAGGAGCCTTGGCTCTGCAAGATGAAGGACATTCTGACAGGTGCCTCTGGAAGGGTTGCCCTACCCAAAACGAAATGAATTGCCTCTGGAACTATGTTCTGTGTTCTCAGCCTTGCCCCCCTGCCCTGGACATTTTATTGGGGGGGGTCTCTGTTCAACTGCCAGATTCTCCATTCAGAATTCCTATGCTGAAAATTGTAGCAAGTGAATCTTCCTTATAAATGCTCTCATAGGTATAAGAAACCAGTAGATGGTTAAATCTACAGGTGTCCACCCAAATCTGTACCATTTGTTTTTGGATGAATGTAACATTTGATTCTGAGAAGCACTTGAATAAAACATAAAATTGAGTAACCTTAGTGGCCAAAATCTTTGGTGGCCAAAATCTTTGGTGGCCAAACTATTTCTCAGGGGAAGTGGTATTGTCATAAATGATGAACAAGCATGACATTTGGAAAAATGAAAGGAGTTTTAAATGTAGAATGAATTGTGGTTTCTAAATAATTTTAACATTTGTAAAAAGACTGTACTCCACATAATCGTTGCAGTTGCTTAATGGATACCATGTCAAGGTGTAATGGTGATACTCAATTTTATATATATTATTGTTTGGAAATTCTTGTCTGCGTCTGTTTTTTTTCTGTAATACATGACTGTGGCCTACGTACAATGGAGATATCCATTCTGTCCTGAAACAGCTCTCTTGTCAATGATGACCGTAGCTCCAGATGACATGACGCGGTGTATCCTTACAGTGGACAGTTCTATGTAGGAGTCTGTTTCTTAGTAGGAGTGAGTCTTTATAGGACACTTTCCTAAACCGATGAATGATGCTGAACTGACATTGTGACATTACATAAAACATGTGCTTATTATGTTTAATAGTCTTTATGAGAATTGTTCTTTTCTGAAAAAAACACTCTCAAATGGATAATTGAAAAGGCAACTACCTTAACTTGAGATTTTTCAATATTCAAAACATAAATCCTTGAAGCTTTGCAATTCTAGCACGCATCTGCATATTAGTGGTTCTGTTGAGTGGAACATTTTGAAATTGTTTTTTTTTCCTTTATTTGAATTGGGAAAATTCAAAATGTTCCTGTTCATCTTTCTAAGCCAGTATCCTTAAGTGAAACTGAAAAAGATTTTTTTTATAAACCATTCAGAAATAACAGCTAGAAGCATTATTTGTGACTAAGCAGTGCTCTGTAAAATGTGCCCTTTGCCCTTAAAAGTGTCTGTGACTTCCTTGTATGATAGTGTCTAGGCACTCATTGGTCTACAGTGTCATAGATGTATACTTGCAGTGTGAATTTAAGACACTCCTGGCTTTGACTGCTAGTCTCAGGAAATTTGGTGGTGTCACTACTTTGCTGCTCACTTGTTGGGAGGCTCTAGCATGGGGAAGCACTTCCACAAAGAAAATGGTGCAGAACAGGGGGTAATAAGTCAGGAATGGGGGAAATATTAGCTGTTGGGAGTCTTTGCTCTCGGTCTTTTTTGGACAAAGCCTCCAGAGTTCAGTTCTTCTTAAATGAAATTGGATTATACTTATTTTTCAATTCCTAATGCAAACCTGCACTTTGCCCATACAGGAAAAAGCAGCAGCTGTGTTTTAATAATACTTATAATAATAATACTGACTCATTATAATGCTTTTTTATTTGTAACTGATGCTATCAAATATGAAATGCAACAGTTAGTGCTTGTTCACATCACTTTTGGTGCAGGTGTATACTGCACAGAAACGCGTTGCCTTCTGCAGATGAGTGTGGGTGCGAATAGTTCTTAGTGGCACCTCCTCGCATCTAGCAAAGGTGGGTGTTTTCACAGCCATCAAAATGCATTGAACCAGGGAATCATGTAGTTTGGTGCAGTGCAATTTTAAAAACCATGCCTGCAGTGTTTTTTGCACATTCCAGCCTGTTGGGCAGCCCACTAAAGGGAATAGCCTGCCAAAATCACATTGCAATTGAACATGCGTGCTTGGACTCACCTTTATGGTGTAAATGAACCTTTAGCAATCTCCAACCACTGATAGCCCATATACTTTTGCAGTAAATTTGAGAAAACCCCATAATGTTTGTTACCTGTTCCCATTCACACAACATACCTAAAATGTATTTTTTTTTAAATATTTCTTATGTTTTTAGAGGTTTCTGAGGAGCAGGTGTCATGGCAGATTGTAAGCATTCTTGGACAGTCTCAGGGTCTCTAGTTTTACCTCACTAACATACAATGCAGGAGGCTAGTTTCTAAATGTTTAACCCTTTGTTAGGACAGGCGGTGTTCAAATCTAGTTTACAACTGATAATGAGGAGCTACAAGCACAATACAGACAAGGTTATGTTAAACTGTGAAGAACAGGTATATCCGCGCTACTTAATAATGTTATGAATTGTAATATAAACAACCAGCACAATTTTTTGATCATCAAAATAAAAGTATAAAAGTCCACATGTGGCGCTAAATGAACAGTAGATCCAAGAAGGGAGAGTTGATAAACCAGTCACCAGCTTCAATGTGTATGGGAAAGCAAACCACACCACGTGGGAATCCAATCTTGTTATCAGACAGCTGTAAAAAAGTAGGCATGTACTAGACAGTCCAAGACCACAGCTCCGCTCTCCAGCTTTGAATAGTGGGTATGTAGAATCCAGGCCAGGAATGCAGCTAACATCAGGCATTCTCATACAACCAAGTTTTCTTGAACTCGCATATGAGATATGGAAACATCCAACCAGACGGCTAGCAGTACCCAATGAAAAGATAAGGCAGCCAATAGTGAAGCCCGTATGATAATATAAAAATGTATTCGTAGTAACTTACATTTTAGTACAGGAAAACGCACATCATGATGTCCAAATGGCCGCGGCTCTCGGTGTGCTAGTGTCAGCCCGCCTAAGTTCAAGAAAACTTGGCTGTATGAGAGTGCCCGATGTTAGCTGTATTCCTGGCTTGGATTCTACTTACCCACTATTCAAAGCTAGAGAGCGGAGCTGTGGTGTTAGTCTGTCTATTACATGCCTACTTTTTACAGCTGTCTGGTAAGCAGATTGGATTTCCACGTGGTGTGGTGTGCTTTCCCATACACATTGAAGCTGGTGACGGATTCATCAACTCTCCCTTCTTGGATCTACTGTGCAGAGCTAAAGTCCTGCTGTCAAAGACTGCGAGCAAGCAGACTGTCTGTTGCAGAAGAGACCCCCAAAATACTTATTTCATGCTCACTGTCTTCTGCAGCCGTGGGCTGGAATGACTGACTTCCTGCACATGGGCAGGAGTGACGTCATCCCACACCGGCCAATGAAGATGGCCGAAGACTGGCACCCCACAGAAGATGCTGGTGAGGGACAGGGACCATTAACGGAAGGGCGCGTTGAGCTCCGCTTTAAAGGGTAACCAGCAAGTTTTTAATTTGTTTTAAGTTATTGAGTATGGTGTTGTTATTAATGGGAACATGTAACAAATATAAAGTAGGCGTTATCCCAGTTTGGCTGCAAAAGTAGCAGTTAATAGCTGCTTTATTTTTATACAGATTGTATTGTAAGCATGCAGCTGGTAAATTTACAAGTATAATAAGATTACATGATCTTGCACATTCTATAGTTAAAGTAAATGTAAACCCTATCTGGATGACACTTAGTGTGCTATTGCACTGAGTATCATAAACAGCAATGTTTTTTGTTTTTTTTTAAATAAGAAATTTGTTTGTCTTTTATTGCATTTCATGGCCACTAATCTCCTGCTTACAAGCATGTACTCCTGTCACATGATTTCATAGGATACATTTCCTATGAAATTTGGACGTTGTCATCCTCTAACAAGAAGTGACTGAACATTGATCTTCAAGACATGGTCACCAGATTTAAATAAAAGTTGCAGTTTTAAAGATATTGAAAATTACCTTTTGAAGTTCCTTTATTTATTTTTTTTTAACTGGGTTTACATTTCATTTAAGCTCTAGCATTTACTTGTAGCATTATACATTTTGAATTGTAAACACTAAAAGCCACCCGTGGCTCTGCTTGCTGTCCCCCACATTCTTCATCCAGAGAGGAATGCAGTGTGCAGGTAAAATTTGCAAACACAAAAATAACATGAAAACGAGAATGATTTAAAAAGAAAAAAAAAAGTATGGCTAGAGAGGCATTTTACTCATTCAAGCACTTACCCTTATCTCATCCCTCTGTCACTTGAAAATGATGGGATGCAGGAGGGAAAAACATCAAACCGCAGTCTATGGGGAGTTATAAGTGGCCAACAATGAATGCGCCCCAAAACATGCTCTAAAATCAGATTCCATGCAACGTACCCATTTTTTGCTCACTCCCTTTGATAACAGTGACATACTGTGATAAAAAGCTGGTAAAATGTTTTCATTTCTCCCTGGCCTCAAGCATAATTATAGTTTTTGAAGTTATACTGACAACTTACTGTCAGATAATCACAAAATAAAATTATATAGTATGGGTTCATCAACAGTGTAAAGCCTTTTAAAAAATAAAATTTAGTTGGTAAAATAAGTATACTGAAAAAAAAAACTGTGAATTCATATTATTAAAAATGGATTGTGTAAAAACGAAAGGTTCTTCACAGTAGACAAATTCCCTTAAACCTTGTATGAGTTATATTATAGATGTATTCTAAAAAGAATGTCACACTATAAAAGAAGCTGAAGCATGAAGCTGATAAACTTAATGGCATCCAAGTTCATGTCGTACTGTAGTTAGGATGGAATTGTTCTTACCAGCCAGTGCAAACAGGCAACCCTTGCATAATCAGCAGTCGTGGACAAAGGCAAGGGATTGTAGGTGTTTGATGTCTTTGGTCAAGTTTATGCTGTATTCATTTAAAAATAGTTTATCTTAGATATTACCATACCAAAGAGTAGTCTGCCAGGCAATAGTGGATATGTGGCTGATCAGGTTGATTGAATATGACTTAGGATGGCCATACACAGTTCAAATCTCAGCCAGGTCAGCAGGAACCAGTAGCGATGCAAACTGTTAGTGCTGATGGGGGAATCCCTCCTGCAGCACTTTTGTGTTCTGCCAGTGAGGAGCCTTCCTGGCCAGCAGTGCACAATGATTACTGCTAGCAACTATAGCCGCCAGCATTAATCCCATGTAAAAAATACACACATCAATAGATCGACTTGGGCACAACCAGCCTGCCCATAGATGTATCTAATCTTGGCTGGTTCAGCAGGAATCAGCAGAGATTCCATCTAAGGTCATCTTTACAGTGAAAAGTTAATGGTTAAGGCTGCATAGACATGAGGCCCAGATCTCAAGGGGGTCAAAAGCGATTAGAATCTTATGTGGCTAAACGTTTGATTGTATAAAAGCCAACTAATGCTCAAAAATATTGGTCACAACCAGCTGCAAATGTATTTTTGCAGACGACTAATTAACTGCTTTGTCTAGCAATCACAGAACATGAATGAGATTAGGGTTAAAGTGGTAGTAAACCGTGCAATAAAAAACTTTCCTCTGCAAAATAATAGCATAATGTGCCAGTATGCATTGCATACTAGCTCATATGAAATACGTACCTACAAAAGAAATCCTCCAGCGGCGCGCTGACAGGGTTTTCATCTTCCCCCGGTCTTGCTTCTTCCGGGTTTGCGGACTCCGGCTGTGTGAGTGGCCGAAGCCGCGATTACCTCAGTTATGGCACGGTGCACTTCCGTGCCGGACCTTCAGAGGGCATGCGCCGATGAAGTCAGCGGCCGCATCCAGGGTGAGTATCTCTATATCTGTGAACATTTAAGAGATATTAATTTTACCTAAAGGTAAACCTTATTATAGACTTACCTGTAGGTAAAAATCACAAATTGGACTTTACTACCGCTTTAAGTACTACCATTGAAACAGTTGTAAGGGGGAAAACCTGTACCTGTTGAAAGATGCAGCTTGTCTAGGAGCAAGAGAATTCAGTAGCCTCAAGAACAGAACTTTATCACATGTGAATAAGTCACATATGCAAGTGTTTTTCCTGTATTACTAAATGAAAAGACACTTTGTTCTGGCTAATGGGTTACTTGTATGTTGGTGCGTTGAATGGCTTTTGGCATGCCCCTTAAACTGAATGTGTACTTTATTTTAAACTTTCATGCCCGCTCTTACAGTTGTTAGCCAGAAATGCTGCTTACTGTGAAACGCTCGGATTTAGTATCACTTTCTTACTGTAGCCTGACTTTCCTTGACTTCATGGAAAGGTATAACCTGACAAGCAAGAGAGAACCAAAAAACCCTCCACTGAACAGTAAGGTGTCTACATGTCTCATTCCCATCAGATTTATTCCTCATTTTAGGATAGTGAGTGGATCCATGCTAATATTTTTTTTTTTTTTTTTACCCCTTGATCAATAGTGATTCTAGATGTACAGTTGGCCAAAAGGAATACATTTTATGGCTTCACCCACTATTTGCCACCATGGCTGTGACCAGTAAATGACCCCTTTATGGACAGGGGAAAGGTAGAGGAGAAGTTTACTTGTACAGGCAAAGTCTGACTTCAGCAACAAAGTGAAACCATGTCAGAAAATACTTTTATTACTTCAAAGCAGATATTTTTTGTCTGGTTTAAAGTAGTACTTTTAAAGTTTGAAAATAAAGTACAGGTTCACTGTAATAACTCAAACTCTGCATGGAGATCTCCCAACCAAAGCTTTGAGAATTTTTATCAATGCAAGTGATTCTGCTCACCAACAACCATCCTAAACCAGTGGTCTGAGTTTTCAGTACCACAGTATCTGCTTTGGTGTTTTTTGGTGTGGCAGTCTTACATTTGAGGCCTAATATTGTTGGCGCCAATAGGATGAGTACAGACATTCCAAGACAATAATTATTTCAATGAAGACTTTAAGCAGCAGGTGTTAGGGGCAATGAGGGCACTCCAGATGTTCCAAACACAACCTAATGCAGATGGGAACTCCGGCTACCTTTTAAGATGGCCATTACCACAATAACTTACACAGGCATCCAAGAAGGAAGATCATGGCCAGATCAAAAGTGATTTAGAAACAGCAAGGCACAAACTAGTTCAAGTACTGACAGGACAAAACAGTTTCTAACACCAATATATTTGGCTTTGTAATGTTAAGACCTGCACCTTGTTATGGTTTGTCTCCTAAGAATCTAAATTGCATTATATGACCCTCTTTGTTGTAATCTCTGCGCCTGTGAATATCTCTGGTCTGTAGGCGTGTCCATGGGCCAAAGCTCAGGAGGTGGAGATCACGGAACTCCCCTCCCGCCTGTAAAAGCACAGTAGCATCTAGGTGGATGTGATGTGCACACATGCCCACTGCTTAGTATTCTGTCAATCACAGGTGAGGGGGTGTGGCAATTTTTTATGTCTTTTTTTTCTTTTAAATGTAGGTGGAGGGGAGGAGAGGATTTTACATGACTGGCTGTTCCTTGGTAGGTGAGACTAGGAACATTTATAGTGTGAGGTGCACTTGTCAGTTTATTTTTGATTTTCTGGGTTTACAACCTCTTTATGGTAAATACAGTAGTTTATCAAGTGAGCAATATCCTTTACTGTCTAGACTTCAGCTAACTGCATTTTAAGATAAGTTTGAGGGTTACCTTTAAAGTGGATGTAAACCCGAAAATATTTTTTTTAATTAAGACTTGCACCTTGTACAGTATAGGAGTTCATGTCATCTGTGCCCAGTCGTGCCACAAAGAGTTAATCCAGCTCTGAGCAGTCCTCTTATCTTTTTTCAGTGAGATAAAAACTGTTACACAGAGAAATAGGAGTCAGTTCTTCCCCCTTGCTGTGAGTGACAGGTGATTTACTTATCTCATGCAGGAGCCTGAGAGAGACATTCTGTGTAGTTCAGATCCCCCCCCCCCCCTTCCTTTCTTCTCTAGCTCTCCCAGGATTAGCTGCTCCACACCTCAGCATGATCAGGCATGCTGAAGTCATGTGACTTTTCTGGGTTTTGACTGGATATTAGTGATCATAGCAGAAGTTCAGTGTAAGAAATACACAGGAGAGAAAGCATGTTGACAAGGGGAGTGTAGCGGTGGGCAGGGAGTCTACTGACATCACAACTCCACTCACCGAGCTCCAGACAACAGACCCACCCACAGAATCTGCAGTTTTTTGGGTCTCATAAAAAACAGAGGGGAGACATTTGACAGGTAAGGATACATGCAGGAGGCATGTATATCATTATAGATAACCACTATGGCAGTAGTTTGGAAAGGATGACATTGGGTTTACATCCACTTTAAGTGTTATAGGAAATTACGGGGGTTGGGTTACATGTTCGAGATAAGTATGGATGACCCAAGTTTTTACCTGTTAAGATTTTTAGTTTAAAGCTTCATACCTAAATGTATTGCACTAGGTATCTGGCATTAAGAAAGTGAATGATTGCCAATTCTGTCAGTTGTTCGTAGCTTTGTCTTCAAGGTAAACTATATAGAGCTAATCTGTTAGGCATCCATGATGAAGCCCACCTAGTTCGAAAGAAAAGTTCTGTGCTACTACCCATACAATGCTTTGTTAATAGAGCTCATGGGTGCTTGATCCACAGTCGCTCATCTGAGAAAGGTAGTCCATAAAGATGTTCCTCTAAAAGTCTTGGTATTTATTCAAAAACCACAGTCTACAAAATGCAGATAAGGTCAGTTGATGCGTTTCAGCCTACAAGGCCTTAGTCATGACTAAGGCCTTGTAGGCTGAAACGCATCAACTGACCTTATCTGCGTTTTTAGCCTGTGGTTTCTGAATGAATGCCAAGACTTTTAGAGCAACATCTGGTTGTGCGGATCATCCTTATGGATCCATGATGAAGCCCAGGGAGTAATGTGGAGCCCAGACTCCATTGCAGCTACCATAAATTACACAAGTATTGTTCAACTTTAAAATGCAAGTAGCTATACAGGTATAATACTGATCTACTGTAAATCTCCTGAACCTTAACATTGTCCGACTATCATTCCCAGTAGACTCTACTACCATGCCTATAAGGTGTGCACAGTTTTACATTGCGAACCAATCAATTCATCTTTTAAATCACACTTCTTAATATTCAAATTACCAAAGAGACAATGCATTTAAAAATATGTATACAATGTTTTACTTATTATTTCTTAAATATTGGTAAGGTTTTGTAAGTTTCTTTGCAAGTAGTGCCAGCACACATAAGGAGGAATAGTATAGAGTGGCACCACCTGGTTTTGTTTACTTCTCAATGAAATTGTAATTAAAATCTTTGCACTTTCTGACCTTACTGTTTCGCCTTCAATCCACTGTGGTAGACATTTTCTCATTCTCTATACCTTGCAGTTGATCTATTAAAAAAAAAAAAAAAAACACTGCAATAGTAAGAAATCAGAACAGCATGTAAATCAAACAAGCTGTCTTGTCCTATGCTGGCCATAGATGGTACAATATACCATCAACTTCAAAAATAAGTTCTATATCAGCTGGTTCTCCAAATGAGTGCAAAGACCTGCATACGTTGAGCAATGTATTTTACTGTGGATAGATTTGTTTTCCACAATTACCTATCATCTATGAAAAGAACATTTTGGATGCTTTGATAATTTCTATTAACAGGTGTTACCAGCATTATGGAAAAAAAAATATACATCTACTTAAAAAAAAAAAAAAAAAAAATTCAGTCCACATATTTTCCATCATTCAAAACACCATATGCAACTGTCAAAGGTGATTATAAAAGGCACACTTAGCTGGGCCTTACAAAATACTGTCCCATCTATGGTTGGCTCTCCATCAGATTAATCTTCTTGTGAATTTACTACATATTTGCAGAGGGGCACATTTTCTACCAAGCGTAATAAAAAAAAAATAAAAACCAACCAAAAAAAAAAAAAAAAAAAAAAAACGAAAAAAAACTGTTTTAGAAAAATAATAAAAACTGTCTCCAAAGGAGGAGATATCCAATTTTATAAAATGTCACACCTCCCCAACATTTGGGGTCGTGACTCCTTTGAATATAGTATACAGCCATTGTTTCTTAAAATAGAACGCTATGCTTTCACCTAGTCATTCCTCATCTACATATTTACAAAAAGCTGAAAAAAACACCCATTAGAATTGTAAATAAATTTCTTGCTTTGATAAGCTTCTTCTGGAATCTTTGTAACTATGGTATATAAATCATAGGATTTTATATTTTCATATAAAGCTAATTTTTTTCTAGGTTATTCTACATTTTCTTTCTTTTTTTTTTTTTTTTTTTTTTTATGGTGGTGCACACGTGTAAACAAAAACTTTCCATGTAATCAATATTCAACATAAAAACAATCTGAAGGAAAGAATTTCATTTTTTTAATTGAGGGCCAGTGATTGTGAAAAAGTTGGATAATTATGAATAATAATTCTGTTACCCGTGGGGATAGACCGTTGGTCACCAACTAAGTTTGTCTCATCAGACCATGTTAAAAACAAAATGTGTTTTTTTTTTTTTTCTTTTATATACTTTTGTAACTTGAATTATTTTTTGCTTTTTGTTCAGTCTAAAACAATATCAAACATATTATAGTGTTATTTAATATGTAAATTGTATTGCGATACATAAAATAAAGTATGGTTTTTGATGTAAATGTATTCTCCTTGAGATTTTACTATGCAAAGCATACACCAAAACGAGAAAAGGAAGAAATAAAACAAAAACGACTTTGCCTATTGATTTCACTATTGATAGATATGTGTAGATATTAACAGTGTAACACACCTGTCTTTCTAACATCACAACACTAATTTACATCCCTTTTCTTTAAAAGAAAAAAGGAAGAAAAACTTGACAAGAATACACGGACAAGTTTGAATGTTTGAACCTCCTAATGGTAATAATACTTGTCTAGACAAATCATTCAGTTATGCATACATCAATATTGCAAAAGTGTGCAATTTGTATTTCCCTCATAAAACAGGATGACAGTTATCCTTTGAAGCAGAACTTCAGTCCATATTTCCTCCTCTTCCACTCCATAACCCCCTCGCTGTCAGAGAGCACATAATGTTATCAGATCACGAGATCTCTGCCTACATCGACAGAATGGACTGTAAAAAAAAAAAATATGCAGCATTATGGTGCGGAATCCACTTATCAGGCCAGAGGTCCATTTTTTTTTTTTTTAACAATGTTGGTTGACTATTGTACCACGTTCTATGAACTCACAGATCCCCTTGTAATAGGATAAAAACAAACACAGCAGTGTGAGTGTACAAAGGTTTGCACTCTGTGCACATTTCTATCCGTCCCTTGCATTTTTGGATACCCACTGGACATCTTCCCGCCCCTCTTTAAACTGCCTATAACATGAGGGCCGGATTAACATTGGGGCTTTTGGAGCTGCAACTCCAGGCCCCTTCCTTAACCACTTGCCGATCCGTGCATGATGATATACGTCGGCACAATGGTATGGCTGCGCAAATGGGCGTACAGGTACGTCCCCTTTAAGACGCAGCATTGTGGGCGTGTGCATTCCCCTCCAGTTAGAATCACTCGCTAGGACACACTTAACCTCTTGATCGCCCCCTAGTGTTTAACCCCTTCCCTGCCAGTGTCATTTACACAGTAATCAGTGCATTGTTATAGCACTGATTGTTGTATAAATGACAATGGTCCCAAAATAGTGTCAAAAGTGTCCGATGTGTCTGCCATAAAGTCGCACTTTAACGATAAAAATCGCAAATTGCCGCCATTACTAATTAAAAAAAAAAAGATAAAATGCCATAAATCTATTCCCTATTTTGTAGACACTGTAACTTTCGTGCAAACCAATCAATATACGCTTGCGTTTTTTTTTTTTTTTTTTTACCAAAAATATGTAGAAGAATACATATCGGCCTAAACTGAGGAATTATTTATATATATATATATATATATATATATATATATATATATATATATATATATTTTTTTTTTTTTTTTATATTATATTATATATTGGGGAAATTTATTATAGCAAAAAGTAAAAAATATTGCTTTTTTTTTCAAAATTGTTGCTCTTTTTTTGTTTATAGCGCAAAAAATAAAAACCGCAGAGGTGATCAAATACCACCAAAATAAAGCTCTATTTGTGGGGAAAAAAAGGACATCAATTTTGTTTGGGTGCAACGTCGCATGACCGTGCAATAGTCGGTTAAATCGATGCACTGCCATATCGCAAAAAATGCTCTGGTTAGGAAGGAGGTAAATCCTTCCAGGGCTGAAGTGCTTAGGATAGGCCCAGCCCAGTGATGTGAGTAAGTTACTAATACTGCCCAACCCTGCTCTGTGTGCAGTGTACACATGATTGATATGTAAATTGTTAGAGCATTCATAGATATGTCAAACTCCCTGAGCCGTGGTCCACCATCACATTTGCCAACATTGGGGATGTACAAGCCCTGCCTGCCACAGTTACTGAGCTCGCCATCAGCCTGTACTGCAAAGTTGAGGAGGTGGGGGGTCCAGAGATAAACAGAGAAGGGATTACAATTTGAAGGGCAAACATGACCAAAGAGCAGGGGGGCTGGGGTGCAAAGATGAACAGAGGCACGTGGGCTTAAGCAGAGATGAGGGGGTTTGGGGTGCAGAAGTTAGCGGGGGAGGGGGGATTAAGAATGCACAGGTGTACTAAGAGGAGGTGGATAAAGATGCCCCTGTTGGTTGGTAAAAGTAAGGCTCCAATCACATCATGCAGATGTGACAGTGTGCACTTTCCCATGCAATGTGTGTAGGGCAGCCCCTCCCACAGTTCACCATGGCATACTACCCTACTAAGATTACCCAAAGGCCTCCTATCTCTCTCTCTCACCCCTCACCCCCACTCAATTTGTTTAAATATTTAATTTGTTTTAACAAAAATTGTTTGCATTTTCATTTTATTTTTTTCCCATAGAAAGGCCCACCAAAATCCACAGCACCAGGCCAGGATGAACTTCAGTCATTTTTCCGTCTATTAAATCCTCTGCCCTTGTTGCTTTAACTTTGGATAGTAAAACATTTTTTTTTCTGCCAGTAAATACCTTATACAGCCCACTTCCTGTTTCTTATATGGTAAAAAGCCTAGGCTTATGACATCATGCACAGCTCACTCTAGTGAGAGTTTGCCGGGAGGGGGGGATGAGTCATAAGAGGGCCAATGCAATCTGCAGAGCTGTAGCTGTGTGTCTGTGTAAATCCAGGAATTGAACAGGCAGCAGCTTTAACTGCCCACGGTTAAAATGGTTGCAGCCAGACTCAGTGGAGGGAGATTTCTGCAGCATATTTGGCAAGTACAAAATCACAGTATATATATAATAATATGCAAAGTGGTTGGAGGGAAGCTTCAGAATGGCAAAGATGTTTTTATTACAAATTATGTGAGCAGACTGCAGTATCTCTTTAATCTGGCCCTGTATGCCGTTTAAAAACACTTGATTTTTTTTCTAAACTTTTGTTGGGGAATGTCATCAGGCTGCATAAATGTTTCCCAAATTTTATCTAATACACTACTTTCCTATGAACATCAGCGCCAACTAGTGGCCAAAATGTGTTATTTTCTGACAGCTATTTCAGAAAAATATACTGCATTTTTGCCACTAGATGAAGTTGAGGATCACAGGCAGTCATAGTATTGGTAAAAACATGGGGGGGTGGGGGGGGAATCATGCAGCCTGAATGAATGTTTGTGACATTTGTCCAACAAATGTTTTATACATTGACAGCGGCGGACTGACCATTGAGCCACTCGGGCACTGCCCGAGGGCCCTGGGTCACTAGGGGGCCCCATCAGGGTTGCTACCCTTAGTAAAACCAGGGACAGTATGTAAAAATCTGTTTTTTTTTTTTTTTTTTTTTTTACATTTGTCTCTGAAATGTCCCTTACTGACATCCTTTTGGTCTAAAAATCCCAAGATTATAGCTGCCCCACCTCTCCAGTACCTTCTCAGCCAATAGAAACATGTCTGTGTATACTGTGTGTGTGTATACTGTGTCGCCCCATAATCTCTGATTGCCCGGGGGCCCCATGAGTTGTCAGTCCGCCCCTGCATTGACCCCTTAGTGAAGAATTTGCTTCAGTTTTGCCCTGTACCTTACCAAAAACAGCGGGGCAGGAGAGATTAAAGGTTCATTGCCAGGTACACAAGGCAATGTGAACCACTCCTCTCTATGGCAACAATTCAAGACTTGCCTGACTAAAGCTATTGCCCACCATATTGCTGACAAGACAAGGAGGCTTATTTGATGGAAGATGTAACAGAAAAACATAAATCATCAAATCTGTTTTTCTTCCTTCGCTATCGGGGGACAAACTTTGCAATGTTCTGTAACAGAATCACAATTTTAGTGCCATTTTAACTGCTTCCCAGCCGGCTCCTGTATATATATATAGGACGGCAGAATGGCTCTGCTGCGCGAATCGCCGTATATACACTGCGGCCACTTTAAGAGCCACAGCAGGCATGCCCTGCTGCACGGCGGGGGACCCGATGCGCGTGGCTGGCGGGAATTGCGCTTGCGGGCACAAGAGCAGGAACGGGGATTTGTGTGTGTAAACACACAAATCCCTGTCTTGTCGGTGGAGGAGAAACAGATTGTGTGTTCCTACTAAGTAGGAACAACAATTAGTCTTCTCTCCCAGTCAGTCCAATCCCCTCACAGTTAGAACACACCTAGGGAACACGCATTTAACCCCTTGATCCCCCTAGTGTTAACCCCTTCCCTGCCAGTGACATTAATACAGTAATCAGTGGCTATTTTTAGCTCTCATCGCTGTATAAATGTCAATGGTCCCAAAAAAAGTCTCAAAAGTGTCCGATTTGTCCGCCGCAATATCGCAGTACTGATGAAAATCGCTGATTGCCACCATTACTAGTAAAAAAAAAAAAAAAAAAATGCCTAAAATCTATCCCCTATTTTGTAGACGCTAAAACTTTTGCGCAAACCACTCAATATACGCTTATTGTGATTTTTTTTTTACCAAAAATATGTAGAATACATATCAGCCTAAACTAAGGAAAATTTTTTTTTTTTTTTTAATTGGGATATTTATTAATAGCAAAAAGTAAAAAATATTGTGTTTTTTTTTTCAAAAGTGTTTAAAGCGCAAAAAATAAAAAACCGCAGAGGTGATCAAATACCACCAAAAGAAAGCTCTATTTGTGGGAAAAAAAGAACGTAAATTTTTGGGTACAGCATCGCACGACCGCTCAATTGTCAGTTAACCACTTAAGCCCCGGACCATTTGGCTGGCCAAAGACCAGAACACTTTTTGCGATTCGGCACTACATCACTTTAACTGACAATTGCGCGGTCGTGCGACGTGGCTCCCAAACAAAATTGACATCCTTTTTTTTTCCCACAAATAGAGCTTTCTTATGGTGGTATTTGATCACCTCTGCGGTTTTTATTTTTTGCGCTATAAACAAAAATAGAGCAACAATTTTGAAAAAAAAACAATATTTTTTACTTTTTGCTATAATAAATATCCCCAAAAAATATATTAAAATTTTTTTTTTTCCTCAGTTTGGGCCGATACGTATTCTTCTACATATTTTTGGTAAAAAAAAAAATCGCAATAAGCGTTTGATTGGTTTGCGCAAAAGTTATAGCGTCTACAAAATAGGGGATAGATTTATGGCATTTTTATTAATATTTTTTTTTTTTACTAGTAATGGCGGCGATCTGCGATTTTTATCGTGACTGCAACATTATGGTGCACACATCGGACACTTTTGGCACTATTTTGGGACCATTCACATTTATACAGCGATCAGTGCGATTAAAAATGCACTGATTACTGTGTAAATGTGACTGGCAGTGAATGGGGTTAACCACTAGGGGGCTAGAAAAGGGGTTAAGTGTGTCCTAGGGAGTGATATGAAGTGGTTAAATGGGACTTAATATAGAGAAGAAAATATATACTTTATACACAGGCCCAGAGATTTTGGACTGAGCAGACCATGACATGTTAACCAGCTCCTTCCCCACTCTCCACCCTGACAGATCGGCCAGGAGAGGGGAGGGGGGAACCTGGCAGAGGTGCAGGGGAGGGCGAGGGGGACCGGGAAAGAGCATGGGGGGGTGGAGAGCACAGGGAGGAACCTTGAGAACATGGGGTGGGGCGAGAGCACAGGGGAAAGGCAGAGAACACAAGGAGTTAGAGGAGAGCACAGGGGAAGCAAAAACACAGGGTGGGGCAGAGAGCACAGGGAAAGCAGGAGTACACGGGGGTGGAGAGCATGGGGGGCATGGAGAGTACAAGGGGGAGGGAAGAGCACAGGGAGAACAGGAGAGAACAAGGGGTTGGGGTGGAGAGCATAGGGGGAGTTAGAGATCCCTGGGGGGAAGCGGACAACATTGGGGGGGTGGAGAGCACGGGCGCAGCGGAGAGTAGAGGGGGAGGTGGAGAGCACTAGGGGAGGCTGGAGAGTACAGGGGGGCACAGAGAGCATGGGGGGAGGTGGAGAGAACTGGGGGGGCTGGAGAGCATGGGGGGAGGCTGGAGAGCACTGGGAGAGGCGGAGAGCACGGGGGAGGCTAAGAGCCAAGAGGAAGGTGGAGAGCATGGGGAGGCTGAGAGCCAGTAGGGAGGTCAAGAGAACAGGGGGCAGCGGAGAGAGCATGGAGGGGTGTGGAGAGCACAGGGGGGGCAGCAGAGAGCATGAGGGGTGGCTGAGATCCAGAGGAGGAGTGGAAAGCATGGGGAGCAGTGGAGAGCACGGGGAAGGCTGAGAGCCAGGAGGGAGGTTAAGAGCACAGGGGGGCAGCGGAGAGCATGGGGGGGATGTGGAGAGCATTGAGGGGTGGGAAGCAGGGGGGTAAGGTGGAGAGCACGAAGGGGCAACAGAAATGTAAGGGATAGGAGGAGCAGTGGGGGCACGGAGAGAGCATGGAGGGGTGTGGAGAGCATGAGGGGTGGCTGAGATCATGGGGGGCGGTGGAGAGCACGGGGAAGGCTGAGAGACAGGAGGGAGGTTAAAAGCACAGGGGGGCAGCGGAGAGCATTGAGGGGCGGGAAGCATGGGGGTAAGGTGGAGAGCACGAAGGGGCAACAGAAATGTAAGGAAAAGGAGGATAGGAGGAGCAGTGGGGGCAGCTGCATATAGAGTAATCATTCTCTCCATCTTCCTCCTGCAGTCTCTGAATGCCTGCTTCTCCTTTCCCTCTCTGGGGCTTTCAGAGGCTGCAGGAGGAAGATGGAGAGAATGATTCTTCTATATGCAGCCACCCCCACTGCTCCTCCTATCCAGGTTACAGGAGGGGCCCCACTCACAGTCTCTCTGATCTGGCTCCAAGGTGTCTGCAGCCGGTGTCTCCTCTAGCTTCTCCCCTCCTTTGTGGTTACGCCCCCCCGGCACCAATGGCTAAACTCTACGGGTGGCCATGGAGAGGCTGAAGCTGTTTCCTGTAGCTCCTCTCCCTTACGCAGATGGCTGAGCTGAACTGGCGGCCGGGTGAGCAGCGCGGGCTCAAAGAGCAGCCCAGCTGCCTTGGGCCCCGCAAGGACTTGCAGCCCGGCCCACCGGGCAAGTGCCCGGTTTACTCTATGGCCAATCCGGGCCTGTTTATACAGTATATATTTTATATAGCGTTACTGCAGTAATACTATTTTTTTAAACTAGCCCTGATCACAGAAAAAAGTGGGTATAGTTGTTTTGTGTTTTCTTTTCTTATGGAATGCACAACAAATATAATAGTTTTTGCAATACAATATTACAAAAATAGATTTTTGTTTGCCTTTTATTTTACTACATATAAGGACTTTGTCCAGGCCCCCCAAGGCCTTACACACCCCACCGCAGGACAGACAGAAGGACAGGGGAGACAGGACAACTACAGCTTCTCCTCAGATCTGTACCACCTCACTTTGGACTTTAGTCCTTCAAAGGGCCCTTTAGATCAGCTCTATATGGGCTTATATTTAGCAGCTCTCAAAAACAAAAAACTGGAGTGTCCTATTTCTATACCCTGGACTCTCTGGGATCCACCCACAGCTGGCATTTATATGAGCACTAACTAGAGGAGGGATTTCTCTAAAAGGAGATGAATACCTGATTACAACTTTCCCCATGCCATACTACGTTAGCAACAGAGCTAACTAGTGGCAGGGAAACTAACTGCACCTGCCAACAGGCTGCACTGGTCTGGAGACACATTTGGGTTGATTCACCAAAAGAGGGGCACACAAAATCTGGCACAGCCCCGTATAGAGACCAATCAGCCTCCAGGTTCTCTGTCAAAGCCCATTCCCAGCAAACCAACCCCTGTGTGTATAGTGATTACAGACCCTGCGGCTGGCTCTGGTGTGTTATAAAAAATACTGATCACTGTTTGGAATCACTCTGTTTCCTGTCACAGCCAATTGGTCTTTGAGAAGAAAACAGAAAGCTGGCTGAATCATGCAACTTGTTTTCCCCAATAACTTTTTATTCAAAGTTTTGCAATTTTACAAAAAACAAAAAAGAAAACCAAACACAAAATCACAGTGTACTTTGATAGTCATAAATTTCTTTAGTACTAGTACATCTGATTTTAAGCACTATACAAAAACAAAAAGTAGGCCAAATAACCAATAATCAGTTCAACATACAAAATAAGGAGGTCACTGTCACAGCCTAATACAGTTATGATTTTACTCAAAGTTCTTCAGTATACTATAATTACGAAACTTAAGAATAGTACCACTGCTATGTCCTATGCCACATACAATCATAACACACTTATACAAGGTTTGCCCAATACATGTTGTTGTCCTTTTTTAATGCAACATTTAACAAAAAAAAGTGAAGAAACAAAACAGATAAAATTATAAAAAAAAAAATTTTAAGTAGTAATGGATAGGAAAATAGAAAAAAAATCACTAATAAAATAAGAGTTAAGGGGAGACGGGAAGAAGGAGTTAATTAAGGCGGACTAGGAAACTATGGGTCAATAAGGGTTTTTTTTTTTCTTAATTGTCAGGTTGCTTTAGCTGACAATATATGCAGAGTGAAGCTCATCCCTTTGATCTGCAGATGCATGAAACAGAGAAGATACAAAAGTAACAATGTTACCTTGTATATCTCTACCTTGAATCTGAACAGTGTTTATAAAGACTGTCAGATGGTCTGTTTTTTCACAGTAGTATTTACACAACAACTTTCAGCTAACATTTTGACAATTGGGAATTCCTGAGCAGAGCAAGTAGGGGGAGTGGCAGCAGGTCAGAAAGACAGGACATACTGTTGGTTTTCTGACATGCCAGACAGAGCTGTGCTGCGTGGCAGAGCTGTGCAAATCTCAGGACTGGACAGACAGAAATATAAATTCTTTGGCAGGTAAAGTGTGTATTTTATCAGTATATTTAGCCAGTTGCCAGAAGGTCCAGAGCTTTGTTATTAGAAAAAAGTATGATTAATTACCTTTAAGAAGCAGCAAATTCTAAGCAAATCTCTTGATAAAAAGAGCTAAAGAAAATGAAACAAAAGACAAAGTAAAGTGTGTGAGATCACATTGCAGATTATTTTTGAATAATGTTTTAAAAAAGACCAAGGGCTCTTTCAAGAATCAAGCTGTGGCAGATTTCGGACTTCGTTTTAATGACTATTAGCACAGATGCCAAGTCCAGAGACTCGTATCCATTAAATGACTCTGCCATTATGGTTGGCAGGTTCCTATTGAATGCCATTAAAAATCTGCTTCTGTGGTGATCAATGAAATTCTGCTGAACGTGGCAACAACCATCGTCCTTCAACTAAACTTCTGCAGGATCAGAGCACAGCCGCTAAACATAACCTGAACGTTACAGACATCGCTGTCTGCTGATCTGCCTGGATTTTAATCAGGTTTATTTGCAGCTAAACTTACAACCATATTTCTGGAGGATGAACATGTGACCCAATCGATCTTCCTGTGCAAAAACAACATTTTATGGTGGAGGGTTGCAATTCACTATTTCTATGTAACATATTTATTTCTATTCCTGCAACCCTCCACTTTAACAGCCCAGGTCTCATCCCAGAGGAGGACTAGCTCCTTTGCCTAGCCCAAAGCAAACGTTCGCCTGGCACGCTGCCCTGATAATCTTATTAGACAAGCACTAGAGCCTCTGCCTTGGTGTGTTGGAAAATGCCGTGATCAGTGGAAACAATCCCAAATTCCTCCAAAAGCTCATTATTTATAATACATCATGGACAAATAAAAGATATAAATAAAATATATAATTCGGTCTGATGTACATAGCCAGTTGCAGAATTCTATGTATAAAAAAAAAAAAAAACAACGTTACTAAAATATAACTAATGGCAAAACTTTTTTTTTTTCATTTTGGATAGAGTGGAGGGGGAATAGAACACTGATCGTTTTTTATTGCGGTTCGTGCCCCTGTTAGGGAGATTCACCCTCTCTATTTGTCCTGTTTATCGTTTTCACCGAAAGGGAAAAAAAATGGCAAATTTTAGGTTGTATCCAGAACAGTAATAGTAGATGGAAAACATTCCAATGAGGACACTAGTTCTGGTGACCTGAGTGGCAATCAGGGAAAGGAAAGGAAAAAGAATAAATTGTTCAATTATAAGCAAAACTGAGAGGGTGCGATGGTATGTATCCCCAAAGTTTCCAACCTATACAGAAGCGCTCCAACTTAGGAACGCAACAGTGTTGAAAATGTTGAAAAAGACTGGGGTCAGGAGAGGTACCTCGGTGGCCACTATAACCCAAAAAGGGAGCAAGGACTAAAAGGCAGGATTATTTACATAATAACAGCAGTGAAACTGCAACCGAAGAGTTTTCAAACTAAATGGGGGGGGGGGGGGTACATGAAGGGGGAACAAAAAAGGAGAAGGGAGGGTATTGGAAGGGGAAGGACAGAGAAAGGAAGTTTGGTTAATTTAATTGGTCAATATATTACCATATTACCATCATCATTCCATTGAGCCCATATTTCAGTGTGGTATGATCTTCAGTTAACTAATCCCAATACACTTGGGTGACAGGGTTGAAACCTCTTTCAGGTTCACTGCCATCTGTGTCCTTGGTTGGGGATGCATTTCCTTCACATACAGGGGTTGATTTACTAAAGGCAAATAGACTGTGCACTTTGCAATTACAGTGGAACACCACAAGGACATTTTCTCCAGAGCTTAGTTAATGAGGGGAAGCTCTGCTGACTTCCATAATCCAATCACGTGCATGAAAAAGTGAAGTGACGCTTCTAATCATTTACTAAGCCCTGGAGCAAACACACACAGTTGGTTTGCCTTTAGTAAATCATCAGTTGTCAGTTGGACAGGAAGTAAAAGTGAAATGAAAGGAAGTGTCCAGTGTGAGTGGTCAGCAGGAGAAAGAAATGACTAGTGGTCATAGGAATTAAAAATGTCTAGGATTAGTGGAAAATGCCCCAGCAGCTGTAGTTAGCATAAAGAAATATGTCCAGGTGTCAGTAAGACAGAAATCGCTGACATAGGTGGTCATGGGATGGAAAAAATGGCTACCATGGGTAATTTTCCAAAATCAGAGAGATCAGTCCATTCATTAACATTAAAAATTAAGAAGCAGGAACAGAGAATGAACAGAGAAAAGTCCTCAGCTGTGATCACTGTGCTCGGAAAGGCATTCTTAGCTGTGTACCTTCACCACAGACAATATAAGCCGCTCACCTCACTATATGGACCTTCCGAACCAACAGACAGGTCAAATAAGCCTTCCCCCAAAAAGGGTTAAGAGATGATTGGTGCCTCTGCAAGGATTCCACAGCTACAGGACTGCAACGCAGGGGCGGATCCAGGGGGAGGGGCAACGGGGCAATTGCCCCCTCCGAGAAATGCGGGTGACTGTGAGAGAGCCCGCCGGCGGGCGGCTCCGTAAGTGAGAGAGCCGCCGGGCGGCTCCGTGAGTGGGAGAGCCGGCGGGCGGCTCCGTGAGTGAGAGAGCCGGCGGGCGGCTCCGTGAGTGAGAGAGCCGGCGGGCGGCTCCGTGAGTGAGAGAGCCGGCGGGCGGCTCCGTGAGTGAGAGAGCCGCCGGGCGGCTCCGTGAGTGAGAGAGCCGCCGGGCGGCTCCATAGGTGAGACAGAGAGAGCCGCCGCTGACATGTGCCACTCGATGTGTTTGTGGGCGGGCTGCTGGCCAATCAGGGAGCCGGCAGGCGGGGGAGCAGAGAGATGACATCATCTCTCACCGCCCGGCGCCCGCCCTGCATCCCTGCAGTTCCCCCCCACCATGCAGGCAGCTGCGGCAGCAGAGAGATTACATCATCTCTCTGCTGCCTGTCTCTGGGACACAAGAGACCACCTTAGCAGGTGGCAAGTGACAATCTTCATCTGGTGACAGGCGACGTGGCAAGTGACGTGGCAAGTGACAATCTGCATCTGGTGACAGGTGACGTGGCAAATGACACACTCGGGGCTCCCACTGATTCTGCATTATGGTGAGTTAAACTATTTAATTTTTTATAACAATGTAATAATAGTAATAATGCGCTTCAATCATTATGACACCATAACAACCATGGTGCCATGATGATTGAAGCGCCAACACCAGCCATTTCCCCAATAGATGTACCCCAAAAAAATATATTTTCTGGCAGTGCCCCTCCCGAGACTAGACTCTGGATCCGCCCCTGCTGCAACGCTCCACACCGCCAACCCGATCTCACAGTCAATGGGGACCAGATAAACTTGCGTATCGTACCAGTGGGCGGGACTTCATCAGCGGTATATATGCATACGAGGCTTACCTGAGACATACCAGATTACTGATTTACTAGCAACGGTACAAAGTTTATTTCACCAAATTATGGGGGATTCCACGCCTGAATCTGTGGAAGAGAACAGAGTTCACCGTGTCACATCCTACACCTATCAGAATAAGGATAGGTCGACAGATGTGATCTGCAAATTGCATAAGTGAAAGAGGCCTTTAATGAAGATTGCATGGGATACACCCACGACTGAATTTGATGGAGCCCAAATCTCCCTATTGCCTGATATATCATGTGCAACTTTAATGCAGTGTCGAACAGTGCGACCACTGTTGGAGGCTTTGCGTAGGCATGTGCATTTCGTTTCGTTCCGAATCGAAATTCGGACAAATTTTTCATTATTCGGAAATTCGGATGCATCCGAATTTCCGAATTACAAAAGTAAAGAATTTAAACGAATCTGAAATAAACCGAACGAATTCGAAAACAAATTCGAATCCGAAAAAAATAGAAAACGTTTTTCTAAAAAAAACAATAAGATAGAATATAAAATAATAAAGCAATAGAATAATATATATATATATGTATATGTATGTATGTATTTAATTTTTTTAATTTTTTTTGTTATTCTCTATTGTTTTTTTATGCTTTTCTTTTTCTATTATTTTATTTCTATAATAGTCTTTTCAATTCAAATTCATTCTATACGAAATTCAAATTTCGGAATATGGCTTCTGAAGTTTAAATTTCATATAGAATTAATTCGAATTTGAATAAAAAAGATTAGAACAGAAAATAATAGAAAAGAATGAATTAGAAAAACAATAGAACAGAATAGAAGAAAATATAATATATATATTATATTATCTTCTATTCTGTTCTAATGTTTTTCTAGTCTATTCTTTTCTATTATTTTCTATTCTATTCTAATCTTTTATATTCAAATTAGATTTCGGTCTATATGAAATTCGAATTTTGGAAGATGTTTTATATATATATATATATATATATATATATATATATATATAATTGTTTTCTATTCTGTTTCATTGTTTTTCTATGCTATTCTTTTCTATTCTAAACTTTTCTATTTGAACTTGAATTCATTCTATACGAAATTCGAATTTCGGAAGATGGCTTCTGAAAGTGGAATTTCGTATAGAATGAATTCGAATTTGAATAGAAAAGATTAGAATAGAAAATAATAGACTAGACAAACAATAGAACAGAACAGAATAAAATATAATATATATATTTTATTCTATTCTGTTCTATTGTTTTTCTAGTCTTTTCTCTTCTACTCTATTCTAATCTTTTCTATTCAAATTCGAATTCATTTTATAAGAAATTCAAATTTCGGAAGATGGTTTTATATATATTAGAATTAGATTAGAATAGAACAGAAAATAATATAAAAGAATAGCATAGAAAAACAATAGAACAGAATAGAAAAAACTATAAAATATTCTATTCTAATCTTTTCTATTCAAATTCATTCTGTACCAAATTCCAATTTCGGAAGATAGTTTTATATATATATATATATATATATATATATATATATATATATATATGTATATATATATAAAACTATTTCTTTCTATTCTGTTCTACTGTTCTATTGTTTTTCTATTCTATTCTTTTCTATTAGAAATTTTTTTTTTTTTACAACCAGGAGTGCTTTATTGTAGAAATTAACATTTGCAATATTATGTAATCACATTTTGTTTTACAAGAAGTATATCTGGTACAGGTTTGTCAGCATTTCACACAAGGCATACACCGCAAACCAATGTCAATAAAAGAAGAAGTCTAAAACCATAAACATTAACAAGTGCGGTATAATCGTTATTCCCTGTTCAGGGGTTATATATTTGATTAATGGAAGGAGGAGAGAGTAGGAAAGGAGGCAGGGAAAGGGAGAAACCAATAAGGCACACAACCCCAGAGGGGGGTGGGGTGGGGGGAAGGGGGAAGAGGGGAGGCAGCGGAATTCAGAAATACCAGTTGAGAGCAGGGGTCAATCAGCATATTCACCACTCTACTGATAGTATCCCACTATCTAAATCGATGCCCATGATGACCAAACTTTATCGAATTTCCATGGGCATCCGCGGTTAATGTATGTCAATTTATACATTGGGAGAGCAGCATTTACTTTATTTTCCCAAGTAGCAACATCCGGGGGGACGGAGGAGGTCCATTTGCACATTATTTCTTTCTTAGCATAAAAGAGCAAGTATGAAATTAATAGTTTACTATGATGCGATCTCTGATCATCATCGTGTATACCCAGTAAGGCTAGTTCAGGCGTCACGGGAACATTCAACTCGAGGCGGACGTTTAGATGGTCAAATACTCCCTCCCAGAAGCTTGACAACCTAGGACATTCCCAGAACATGTGTAGATATGATCCCGGATGTGTCAAACATCTGGGACATTGTGGGTCCCTATCAGGATATATTTTAGACATGCGAACCGGGGTAAAATAAACCCTATGGAGGAATTTGGTCTGTATAAGTTTGTCTCCTGCAGCTATAACCAGTTTGGGGCTCTGTTCAAGGCTGTCCTCCCAATCATCTCTCTCTAACAATGGAATATCAGCCTTCCATTGTTCCCATAATCTATCCATTTTAACGTTGTCAATTGGAAGTAAAATACCATATAAAGCCGAAAGTGGCTTTATTAGGTCTTCACAGGACAATAGATTCTCTACAGGGTCCAATTTCAGAGTAGGCTGCGTTTGGAATTGAGCCCTGGTCGCATGCCTCAGCTTTACATAGCGGAAGAACATCCACCCAGGTAGCTCATATTTCCTTGCTAGTTGCGAATATGACATCAGTGTGCCCGTAGGCATAATATCCCTTAGGGTCTTAATGCCGAATCTCGCCCACACCTGGGGGTCAGGTATTGACCTAAAATGAGGTAAGTTGGGATTTCCCCAGAGATGCTGGACCGGTGACCATTGACCCGTTATGAGGAACCGACGTCTAGCCGCAATCCAAACCTTTATCGTCGCCTTAGTTGGGGCAGGGAGGTTTTTATAAGCTCCCACTCTATACGCCAAATTTTGTAGTTCCTGTAGGGAGCCTAACCAGGCTGCCTCTACACACACCGCAGCGTTAGATTTACTCGCCGCAAACCACCAGTATACAGTGACCAGCATAGCTGCCCAGTAATACACCCTGAAATCCGGGAGGGCCAATCCCCCCAGTTGTGTCGGTGCACGGAGTGTGGTCTTTGCCAGTCTTGGTATAGAACCATTCCATATAAAAGCGGTAACGCATTTATCAACTTCTTGGAAGAAGGTCTGCGGTATCCAAATCGGACTATTCCGGAAAAAATAATTAAACTTGGGTAGGATAACCATTTTGAGAATACTTATGCGGCCTAATAAGTTCAATGGAAGTCCGGATCAAAACTGGCATTTCTCCTTTAGAAGTTTTAGCAATGGGAGCAGGTTCAATGCATAATACTGGGCAACATCCCTAGATACCTTGACCCCAAGATACTTGAATTCTCTAACCCACTGTAATGGTGTATGATTGTGCCGGCCTTGGGACTGCATATCCAGTGAGAAAAGGACCGATTTGTTCCAATTGATACGGATGCCTGATAATGCACCAAATCTATCAAATAACACCAGAGCGGCAGACAACGAGGGTCCAGAGTCATTTAGATTTAGATAGGGATATTTTCTCTTCCAGATTGCCAACCCGAATTCCCTTAATCTCCTGTGACTCACGAATTAAAATTGCTAATGGTTCCAAAGCTAAGGCAAACAAACTAGGGGATAGGGGGCATCCTTGACGGGTGCCCCTGTGTAACGAAAAAGCGTCTGACACTCGGTCGTTAGTGCGTACCCTAGCCTTGGGAGCTCTGTAAAGTAGCTGCAGCCAGCGTATAAATTTGGGTCCGAACCCAAAGTGCTGCAACACCCCCCAAAGGTACAACCACTCTACAGAGTCAAACGCCTTTTCGGCGTCTAAGGAGGCAATCACCCAAGATCCCGCAGTGTCATGACCGAACGAGAGGTTTAGGAAAAGGCGTCTAAGATTTATGTCGGTACTTTTGCCCGGCATAAACCCTGTTTGGTCGACATGGACCAGGGTGGAGATTACCGACGACAACCGAGTAGCTAGAATCTTTGCTAGAATTTTTGCATCAACGTTGAGTAAAGATATTGGTCGGAAGGATGCACATTTCTGTGAGTCTTTACCAGGTTTGGGTATTAGAACTATAATAGCTTCCTCCATAGACTCTGGGAGAGCACCTGTCTCATCCAGACCAGAGAAGAGGGATTTCAGTCTAGGGGCAAGCACTTCAGCGTGTTGTGAATAAAACTCTGTGGGAAGGCCATCTGCACCCGGAGTTTTCCCGCACTGCAAACTACCAATTGCAGTCTGGACCTCCTCCAGGGAAAAATCCCCCTCTAATAAATTTTTATGTTCCTCTGAAAGAGATGGGAAAGGGATTGCATCTAAATACTCCTGTAGTTCCTCCGGCGTAAACTGGGCTCTAGAGGTGTATACCTCCCTGAAAAACTTCAGGAATTCAGCATTTATTCCCTCTGGTGATGAAATTAGGTGCCCATCGGCACTTCTGATACTAGCTATGTGGGTGAAGGCTGTTTGGTTCTTTGTTAGCCAAGCTAGCAGACGCCCATTCTTATTTCCGTGCTCAAATATTTTTTGCTTTGTATATAGCATAGACTTTTTAGTCTCTTCAACATTATGCAGGGATAAGTCACGTAGGGAGTTCTGCCATAAATAATAGTTGTTATCGTTAGGGGATTGAATATAATCTGACTCACATCTAGCGCCCTTTTCCTCTAAGGTCTCCCGAGTCCTGGTAGCCTCCTTGTGCATGAAAGAAATACGGGCAATATAATCCCCCCTCATTTTCGACTTAAAAGCATCCCATAACACATTAGCATTAGCAGAGTCGCCGTTTTCATTCCAATAGTTACAGATATTTTCTATCATCCTTAGCCCAGAATCCGGACAGACGCCACAATTTAAGCCCCGGAGATTTAAGCAGTGAGATTTTAAGGTAGACAGGGGCATGATCTGAGATACCACGAGGCAAATGCTCCACTGCCCCCACCCAACGCAAAGCCCCGGGTGATGCATATACAAGGTCTATACGTGAGAGTGCTCGATAGGAAGCCGAGTGGCACGTATACTCTCTTTTATTTGGGTGAAAGTGACGCCACACGTCTGTAAGAGCAAACGTGTCAGCCCATCCCCCCATGGCCAATGTATTACGGGTCACCAAGTGCAATCTGTCCAGATCCTGTGATGGAGCCATGTTAAAGTCGCCAAAAATAAGAACTTCAGGCACATTAAATCCCATTGCCAAATGCATGATGTCATTTAGCAATTGTGTATCAGCCGGAGGTGGAAGATATAGGCCGACCAGCACCAATCGTCTATCATAAAGTGAGGCATTAATAATAACATATCTGCCCCCCGGGTCAGTCTTAACATCTAAAATCTGCAGGGGTAGGGACCTGCGGATCAAAATGCTCACACCCCTTGCATAATTTGAGTAGGTGGAATGATGATGAGCCCCCACCCATGCCTTCCGGAGTCCTAGGACACGTCTGCCTATCAAGTGGGTCTCCTGAAGTATGCAGATGTGTGGATTGTACCTTTGTAGGTACTTAAACACCAGCGACCTCTTTGTGGCTAAGTTTAAACCCCTGACATTCCAGGAAACAATAGATATCTCAGCCATCCCCTCTCATATTCAATTGTATAGGCAGGATCCGCACGTCCCCCCCCCCCCAATACAGACATTCTATCCATGTCATTGTTCCCCCTGGGCCTAAGAAGGCATTATATGAATTGGTTACATGCATATGCATGCGTGAGTCAGTAACACTCCAACTACAATCAAGCCACTCCTTAATAAAACTTGCAATTATTGCAACTTCAAAAATCTGCAACAGCAGATATTCCCCCCCCCTCCCCACATCCCCCTCCAGAACCGAGGATGCTTCATACCCTGAACCCCCAACATCTATACTTAAAAGAGGGCGAGCTCTTGTAGCGTGAGGTGTTACCTGACAGGGCAACAGAGTTGCTGGTTCATAATGCATAGATTATCTCCTGGGAAACACCCAGGGGTACTTATCTTAGTTACAAAACGGTCTTCATGAAATAAAAATAATAAAGAAAAAAAAAAAAAAAGAAATTTTTGATATATAACCATTAACAGTGTAATTCTGATAGATTAAGGTAAGCCATTCCTGTATCCGCAGGTATACCTGTCGTCAATAGCATCAACAAAGCTAAAAAACTCCCTATAGTATACCTCCTAATACGACCAACCTATGGGTTATCACATGTGTTATAACTTGGATCAAAGAAGTTCAGTTTCTTGGTTGCTGTATCTCAGCATGTCCTAGGTATTTGTGACTGAGAATAATTCCCCCCTGACAGCCGATGTTTCCATACCAGGGGGTTGACTACCCCATGCCAACTTAATAGCGGTGCGGGGCCAATCAGGTCTTCTGTATAGTTTAATTCCCCCAAACATGGAGGAGGCTATATGAATGGTAAAGTCCACAATGTCTCAACACCATTCCCGGTGCATCACACAACTTTTCATTAAAGTATGCACAGCCATTCGTCCCTGTGAGTAAGACATCCAGATCTGTATTTACCATCAGTCCATTTGTAATGATCTGATGCATGCACCCGGATATGATTAATGAACTGCGTCCACACACAGTAGGCAGTTGCCTGAAAAAAAAAAAAAAAAAAAAGTCCCCTATAGAACGTGTGGAGAGGTGTTATATCTTGCGTGTGTATATGACCGTTGGTTTTGAAGATTGTGCTTTGCTGAGCAGGGGCAAGAGTCGCAGACATGCGACAACATCATAACGTACGTCAGTCACTTTCCACCGCTTCATCCCCATAATCCAAGTTATAGTTCCCAGACAGAGTTAATGAGCTGCAGCTGGCATTCGGCATTCAGCTTGTGAGAGGGTGACCCCACTGCTTCCCCCTACACAGCACATTGCACATACGAGTTCCAGTACCGCAAACTGTTGTAGGACCGGGCTACACCAAACTCCGATCCCCATTTCTTGTAAAAGACATAATGATTAGTCTGCCTCAAAAACTCAAAAGGAGAAAAAAATAAAACAAAAACCACAGGTATATCATAACTTGCCTGAGCATACGACAGTGTGTTTGAACTTACACTTAGCGGTGTGGAGGTAAAGAGTCCAACCACGCGGCAGCATCACGAGGCGCGGTAAAGAATTTAACTTTTTCCCCATCCTGCACCCTCAGCTTGGCAGGGAACAGGATACTATACTTGATATTTCGCGCCCGTAGCCCCACTTTAATCTGGTCAAAGGACCTACGTAGCTTCTGAGTTTCCAGTGAGAAATCGGGAAAAAACATCAGGGTGGCATTCTGATATTTTAACTCACCCGCTCTGCGAGCTGCACGGAGTATTTTGTCCCGATCCCTAAAATTAAGAACCCGAAAGATCAAAGTGCGGGGGTTAGATCCTGGTGGTCCCGGAACTGGAGGGATCCTGTGAGCGCGCTCCACCGTAAAATATGGCGAAAACTGGGCCGCCGGCAGTAGTTCTCTCAGGATCTCTTCTACAAAGATCGTAGGGTTCTTCCCCTCCGCACCCTCCGGCATACCCACGAGGCGGAGGTTATTCCTCCTGTTCCTGTTCTCTGCGTCGTCGACCTTATATTCTAGCGCTCTGACCTTCGTTTATAAGGTGCGGATCGAGGCTGTGTGCTCTGTAACCGTATCCTCCGTTAGCCCCACACGTTGCTCCGCTTCCGACACCCGAGCACGTAGTTTATCAAAGTCCTGCCGGATAAGGCTAACGTCAAGTTGTACAGCTTCAATTTTGTTAGTCAGGGCAGTTTGGCATGTGGCTATCGCGGCCATCACCTCCTGAAAGCCAAGTCTCTGCACATCCGACTGCTCCTCCATGTCCGTTTGGGACGCCATGTTCCTTGCACGGCCAAGAGAGGCTTGCACGTGGGGAATCCCTTGCGGGGTTGTTATCTCCTCGTCCGGTGGAAAACGAAGCTTCTTCCCCCTGTGCCTTGTTTTGTATGGCATCCGGAGTTGCTCTATCCGCTTTATAGTGAGAAAAACCCGCCAGGAGATTTAAGGATTTAAGACGGATCTCCAGCAGAGCTCTAAAACCTGCTTCCTCTCAGATCGCCATCTTGGCCACGCCCCCTTTTCTATTAGAATTTGATTTCGTTCTATTTCTATATAGCCATTTTCCGAAATTCGAATTTTGTATAGAATGAATTTGAATTTGAATAGAAAAGATTAAAATAGAGTAGAAAGAATAGACTAGAAAAACAATAGAACAGAATGGAATAAGATATAATATATTATATTTTATTCTGTTCTGTTCTATTGTTTTTCTAGTCTATTCTTTTCTATTATTTTCTATTCAAATTCGAATTCATTCTATACGCAATTTGAATTTCAGAAGCCATCTTCCGAAATTCGAATTTCGTATAGAATGAATTCAAATTCGAATAGAAAAGTTTAGAATAGAATAAAAAAGAATAGCATAGAAAAACAATGAAACAGAATAGAAAAAAATATAATATATATATATATATATATATATATATATATATATATATATATATTTTATTCTCTTCTGTTCTATTGTTTTTCTAGTCTATTCTATTTCTATTATTTTCTATTCTAATCTTTTCTATTCAAATTTCAATTCATTCTATACGAAATTCTAATTTAGAAGCCATCTCCTGAAATTCGAATTTCGCATAGAATTAATTCAAATTCGAATAGAAAAGTTTAGAATAGAATAGAAAAGAATAGCATAGAAAAACAATGGAACAGAATAGAAAAAAAAATATATATATATAACCATCTTCCAATATTGGAATTTGGTACAGAATGAATTTGAATAGAAAAGATTAGAATACAATATATTATATTTTTTTTCTATTCTGTTCTATTGTTTTTCTATGCTATTCTTTTATACTTTCTATTCTATCCTAATCTTTTCTATTGGAATTCGATTTCATTCTATACGAATTTCAAATTTCGCAAAATGGTTATAGTTATAGTTTACTTTTTCAAATTCAGTTAATGTTTTTTTCGAATGCGGTAGAATTTTTTCGAATTTTATAGTTTTTTTCGAATGTGGTAGAATATTTTCGAATTTGACAGTTTTTTTCGAATGTGGTAGAATTTTTTCGAATTTGATAGTTTTTTTCGAATGTGGTAGAATTTTTTCGAATTTGATAGTTTTTTTCGAATACGGTCGAATTTTTCGAATGCGGTCAAATTTTTTCGAATTCGAATACGAAACAAAACTAATTCCGAAAACGAATGTAACGAATGCTACGAATTTAACTAAATGAATTTAGTTAAATAACGGATCGAAACGAAACGAAACTAAACAAATTTTTTCATCCTGCATATGTCTAGCTTTGCGCGCAGTAGATGTCAAATATCGCTGGGGGGTTCCCCTTTCGTTTAACAGCTTCCCGGAATGGCAAAATGGCGGTACTCCGAACTAAGGATGACCTAAAAATGTTTCTGGAAATATTAGACCTTCTCTCAACTGACTTTCCGGATTGGAAATGCAAAATTTTCTATACAACATCCAGAACACTGGCATCAGGTCTCTGCTAAAGGCCAACGAAGGGTCTAATCAGACAGAAGCTGACCTGCTGCCTTGTGATGTGACTAAGAAGTTGAAGTCAAAGGAGAAAGAGAGGAAGACATTTTTTTTTCTTCCACCCTTTTTTTTTTTTTTTCAGAATAAGTTAGTATGAAGAAGACTCCTGATCAGATATAGTGTGGGAATATTGGGATTATTGTCTGGAGGGATCTCTGAATCCATCAGGGTCAATGAAATGGTGCTAGGACTCGCTTAACCTCCCTGGCGGTATGATTATTTCGGATTTTAGGTGCTGAAAGCGGTACAATTATTTTGCATGGAAATTTGGCGTTTTATATTGTAGGCCTGTAATTCTTAACAATAACACACTTAAATCTGTCCAAACAAGAGTCTAGTAGATATCCCGGGTATAATGAAGTTTGAAACACAAAAACATAAATTATAATATAATAAATAAATATAAATAATTAAAAAAAATAATAATATAATAATAATAATAAAATACATTTCCCCACGATTCACTATCACTCAATTCTGCAAGTGTTCTAATTTACTATCGCTGCTTTCTAGCTGATCTAAAGCCACTTTTGACATAAAGGAACACTTTTTGGTTGCTATGGACAATCTCCAGTTTCCAGGCAGAAAGAACAGTATATATCATATAAAACTGCATGCAGGGCATGGGCCAAAGCACTGGGGACAAAAGGGATGTGAAATAATTTCATAAAGTACTGTAATCTGTAAGATTACAGTACTGTGTTATGATTTTTACATTTTTTTGAATTTGCCGCCAGGCTCCGCCCCCGTGCGTCGCGCCGCTCGCAGGGAACGGAGCCTGGCACAGAGAGGTTTCGGAGGAAACACAGCCCACGGACACTGCGGGGGACATCGCAGGATCCTGGGGACAAGGTAAGTAATGCCACACCAGGATCCTGCAATGTAATCCCGAGTGTGGCTCGGGGTTACCGCTAATGGGACTGAAATTTAACCCCGAGCCACACTCCGGATTACCGTCAGGGAGGTTAAAAGTAAAATAAATGTTCTTTCTTTGTGGGGATAATAATCCTATTTTTTTTTCTCACCAAGGTAGCAGGAATTTTATGAGATTTAGAATTTCAACCGTGTATGCAGCCGCAGAGGAGGAACTAAAGATGAACTAAGGCTATGTGCGGGGAATATTAGACCCAACATTTTAATTTTTTTTTTGCTCTTTGATGTTTGTAGGATATCATATTTTCCCATTAGGTTGGTCCTGATAGAAGGGACTGGATAATCTGCATAGTAGCAGATAGGTAGGGGGGTTCGGGTGGGGCCGTTGGCACCCACACGGACCTGCCCTCCCATTAGTTGGTACATTTTACAAAGTAGAATGTTTTGTTGTAGTTTGTTTGGTTTTTCTGTTTTCTTTACAGGTTCACTAGGAGAGGATAAAATTGAGACTTGCAACAATAAGTAATGAATGTTTTACATCCACCCAAGATACAGGCAATTGCTAGTTCATTGAAAATTATGTCTTATAATGTTAGGGGCTTGTGCTCACCCCATAAAAGGGGTTGTCTATGGCAGGAATTATGTCATCAGGCTGTGGATGTTGTCTTTTTACAAGAGACGCATTTCACGTCAGGATTTGTACCTCGATTGCCCCTATCCCCTAATAATCAATGGTTCCATGCAGTGTCCCCCATTGCAAGGGCGACAGGGGTAACAATAGCCTTTGGGAAAACGTGCCCCTTGACCTCTATGTCCGTGCAACCGGCCACGGAGGGGTTTCATTTTATTAAGGGTATGCTGCAGGGACATTGTTATACCTTTGCTTCTATATATGCACCTAATACTCATACAGTCTGTTTTTTGGTTAAGACATTGAGGCTGCTGGAAGAATTTAGGCAGGGGTTTGTGATTTGGGGGGGGGGGGGGGAATTTTAATATCACCTTGGATCCCAAACTAGACACCTCAACGGGGCAGAACCTTCAGAGTCCTTAAACATGTCAAACAACTTTTTCGATCTCTCCACTTAGTAGATAGCTGGCGGGTACTACATATGGAGAATAAAGACTATAGCTATTACTCTAAAACCCATAATGTCTATTCCCGGCTTCATTTAATTTTGGTGGACCAGTACTACCTGAATCATTTGAGATCTACCACCACTGAATCTCTAATGATTTCCGATCATGCCCCTATTATGTTAACATTTCTTCCGGTATCTGCGGGTCACTGAAAGCGGACATGGCGATTAAATGAGTCACTGCCGAATGATAAACAGATATCGAAAGATTTACTGCACAAACTGGCAGGATATTTTGAAATAAATATATCTGGGGAAGTGTCGGATCAAATCGTGTGGGAAGCTCATAAGGCGGTTATTAGAGGGGAATTAATAGCACATGGCTCACGAGTTAAAAGAGAAAAAAGGAAGGAAATTGAGGACCTGCTCAAAAAAAAAAAAAAATACATGATCTGGAGACTAAACATAAGGCCAAACTTGACCCAGGCGATGCCAGACAGTTGGAGACGCTAAGAATAGTGCTCTCCGGATGTCTGGACAGAAGGGCCAAGGACAAACAGATATTTCGCGCACCGATTTTAAGAATAAGGCAATAAATGTTGCCGATTAGTCTCCAGTCATGTTCAAAATATATTAGTTAATAACAAACAGGTAGAGGATACTAAGTCTATAGCTACGGAAATCCATCGTTGTTATACAGACCTATATGACATTCAATCAACTTCTTTGTGGGCAGAGGATGGGGGGCGGGTGGAAGAGATGAGGGAATATATCAGGGACTCTGCCCTACCAGCTCTATCCCCATGACCATAGAGAAATTAGAACGGCCAATTACTATAGAGGAAGTAAGCAAGGCAATAGAAACTCTGCCAATGGGGAAAAGTCCAGGACCAGATGCAATATGAATGCATATTACAAGAAATGTATTCATATTTTGGTAACCCCTCTATGTAGTTATCTTAATAAAATAACAGCTACTACTTCCCTACCCCCGGAAGCATTGTTAGCGTATCTGACAGTCCTTCCAAAACCTGGGAAAGACCCACAATATTGTGAAAACTACAGACCTATCTCCCTTCTTAATTCAGACACCAAATTATTGGCAAATATCTTAGCCAGTAGATTACAAGACCATATAGTCCATTTTGACCAGACAGGCTTTATGAAGGGACGCAGAACTAGAGATATTACCATTCGTCCCCTCCATATCCTCCAATAGATGCAGAATGGACCTGATAAAATACAGAGAGTAGTACTATCAATGGACGCCGAAAAGGCATTTGAAAGAGTGAACTGGGTCTTCATGATGGAAGTATTAAGGCAATAGGTCTGGGGGAGCGGATGATGGGATGGGTATCAGCTCGGTATGCGGGCCCAAGAGCTAGGGTCAAGGTTAATGGTACTTTATCAGACTATTTTGATATACGTAACGGTACCAGGCAGGGGTGTCCCCTCTCCCCATTATTGTTTGCTATAATTTTAGAACTCTTTCTTTGCAGAGTGAGGGAAAATAAAGGAATAGTTGGGGTCAGCATTGGCTCTGGAGAGCATGAAGTCTCAGCATACACTGATAACTTATTATTCTACCTTTCTAAAACCCAGCAATCTATACCTGCCTTGATGTCGGAAGTTCAGAGATACGGTACCTTATCCAATTTTAAAATAAATGTTGAGAAGTCCGTAGTATTACCCAGTCATCTATCATCGGCAATGGCAACATCTCTGCAAAATAACTTCCCTTTCAATTGGAATGCAGAATCTCTATATTACTTGGGAGTACATATTACTTCAGATGCAAAACTTTTATATGAACTTACTTATGGCTACTTATTGATAGAAATAATAAAGGATTTGCAGAAATGGAAAGACCATTCCTTGACATGGTTTGGAAGAGTTAATGCTCTTAAAATTATTATAATATATCCTATATACCGTACCTATATAATTCCCACGGATCTTCTTTAAACAAATATCTAAAGCCTTTATATGCTTTGTATGGAACGATGGAAACCCTAGAATAGCTTATGATATACTTTGTAAAGGGAAAGGGGGAATTGGGCTACCAGATATAACCCTGTACTATAGGGTGATGTCTTTGGTACGCATTCTAAACTGGTTGCATGACTCTTCAAAGAAAGTATGGGTCTCGATAGAGAAAATTTTGGCAGGTAGAAATTTAGCATGACCACTATGTCCAGGGCACTGCCAAATTGGACATCCCCACTAACCCGGAATTCCTTATCGGTGTGGGATAGAATGACAAAACTGGTAAATATGCCCCTTGTACATCCCCACTGGCTCCATTAGGAGAATATCCATGGTTCCCCCCGGAAGAGGAGGTTGGAGCATTAGGCCCATGGGGATCAGACGGGAATACAACGTGCGCTAGGTATGCCCTAGAGGACCCTTATCCCCTCTATCGGAGCTGGTATCATCTCAGGGGGACATGCCTATGGCTAGGTGGAGATATTACCAAATGTTAGATTTTTTGAATAAGTTAGGACCTCTAGTAAGGACTTTGAGCTCTCTCACTACATTTGAGACTGTGTACAAAGATGTCAAAGCCTAACCACCTGCCATCACAAATGCATAAATTGGTTCTCAGTGGTCAAAACATCACAACACCATACTTTATTAAAGAGTGGGAGAGAGAACGAAGTCATACATTTACTTCATTACAAGTTAAAAAAAAAGGATGGAATCAACGCATTCTACCTCTATAAGTTCCTCTATCCAAGTAATGTCATAGAAGTTTGTGGCTAGATGGTATCGGACCCCGGCCGATTAGCACAGATATATCTGATAGCAGACGAACGCTGCTGGAGGGGCTGTAAACAAAAGGGTACATTCCTCCACATATGGTGGTCTTGTCCAAAGATAAGACCATTTTGGGATGAAATAGCCCCATGGATCAAGAAGATGACTATCAAACCTATAGAGTTATCGCCCTTATGCCGCGTACACACAAGCGGACTTTACGGCAGACTTTGCCCGGCGGACTTTTTGACGGACTTTATGACAGACTTTCTGAATGAACGGACTTGCCCACACACAATCCACCAAAGTTCGTTGAATTCGTACGTGATGACGTACGACCGGACTAAAACAAGGAAGTTCATAGCCAGTAGCCAATAGCTGCCCTAGCGTGGCTTTTTGTCCGTCAAACTAGCATACAGACGAGCGGACTTTTAGACTGGACTCGAGTTTGACGGATTGATTTAAAACATGTTTCAAATCTAAGTCCGTCCAACTTTTGAGAAAACAAAGTCCGCTGGAGCCCACACACGATCGAACTGTCCGACAAAATCCCGTCCGCCGGGCAAAGTCTGCCGTAAAGTCCGCTCGTGTGTACGCGGCATTACACTTTTTGTTCCATGGAATGCATGTATCTATCAAATCTTATAAAAAAAAGTGTTAAAAAAAAAGTGTTACACCACATCTGTTGAATGCAGCCAAAAGATTAATACCCAGGTATTGGAAACAGGCCACATGCCCCACTTTTTCGGAATGGAAGAGAGAAGTTGATGTAATAATGGAGACCGAAAGATGGGTGCATGAGCCCAGAAACCAACCAAGACAAATTTAAAAATACATGGGCAGGCTGGAAGTATACTATTCCTTAGAGGTTGATAGAGAGTAAAGTATATTATGGGGTGGATGCAGATTGAATTTTTTATTTCTTACGGAAAAGTTTGTTAATATTGCTGCATGTTCTCATTCCTCCTACAGGTGCACCTGATATTTAGTAGATGAATAAAAAATTAACTACAACTTTCTTTTGTTTGTATTATTTTATTTTTGTTGAGTGTTTTCCCTTTCTTTTTTTCCCTTTTGGGGGGGAGAGGAGGGTTTAAGGGGTTTGTCGGGGGGGGGGGGTTGTGGGAGGAGAGGTGGGAGGAGGGATTGGGAGGAAAGGAAGAGAATTTTTTTCCTTTTTGTTTTTTTTATATTGGGACATATATATACACCAACATATATTCTAAATACACAATCACGGTTGAGCACTGCACTTAGATTTTAGTTTATTTTCTTTTTTTTCTCTTCTTCACATTTAACACTTGAATATACATACACACCTACATATATTATAAACACATAATTATGGTTTAGCACTGCACTTAGAGATTACAAAGGGAATTTGGGAAGACTGTAAAAAATTATAATTTTTTTCTCATTTTCTGCCTCACTATTCCTTTTTTATCACTCACTGTTCATCACCTCCATGGACCTCTCCCCCCTGGGACTGCCCTTACGGTGCAGCAGGCGAGTAATTATTTTTTTTGGGGGGGGGCTGTTCCTGTCCCTTCTCCTTGTCATACTCCCCTCTCCCCCCACTTTTTTCTTTTTTTGTTGTTTTATGTGGTTTTAATCTATATTGAGTGATATATACAAACTGAGATACCATGCATTAGATTAATTATGGAAGTAGGTGAACAATTGTTTTTTATTTATTTTTTTGTCTGTTTCTTCTAATGATAAATAATAATACAAAAAAAAAATGAAGAATGCTTTCATAAATAAAAGTGTTAATAGTTGATTTTTATCAATTAGCAAAGTGGAAAGTAAATGAATAGAAGAAAAATCTAAGTCAAATCAATATTTTGTGTGACCACCCTTTGCCTTCAAAACAGGTAGGTACACTTGCACACAGTTTTTCAAGGAACTCGGCAGGTAGGATGTTCCAAACACCTTGGAGAACTAAGCACAGATCTTCCATGGATGAAGGCTGCCTCACATCCTTCTGTCTCTTCATGTAATCCCAGACAGACTCCATAATGTTCAGATCAGGTCTCTGTGGGGGCCAAACCGGGACTTCTTGTTCTTCTTTACGCTGAAGATAGTTCTTAATGACCTTGGCTGTATGTTTGGGGTTTTTGTCCTGCTGCAGAATAAATCTGGGACCAATCACACACCTCCCTGATGGTATGACATGATGGATAAGTATCTGCCTGTATTTCTCAGCATTGAGGACACCATTGATCCTGACTAAATCTCCAACTCTATTTGCAGAAATGCAGCCTTGAACTTGCAAAGAATCTCCACCATGCTTCACTATTGCCCGCAGGCACTCATTATTTTACCACTCTCCAGCCTTTCACCAACACACTGCCTCCTGCTACAGCTAAATATTTCACATTTTCACTCGTCAATCCAGAGCACCTGCTGCCATTTTTCTGCACCCCAGTTTTTATATTTTCATGCATAGGATGTGGAAACAAGGCTAAGCGACTCAACTATGCGTGAAAACATAGGAACTGGGGTGCAGAAAAATAGCAGCAGGTGCTCTGGACTGAAAAGTCAATATTTGGCTGTAGCAGGAGGCAGTTTGTTGGTGAAGGGTTGGAGAGCGGTACAATAATGAATGTCTGCAGGCAACAGTGAAGCATGGTGGAGGTTCCTGGCAAATTTGGATCTGCATTTCTGCAAAATGATTTGGAGATTTGGTCAGGATCAATGATGTCCTCAATGCTGAGAAATACAGGCAGATACTTTTCCATCATGTCATACCATCAGGGAGGCGTTTGATTGGCCCCAAATGTATTCTGCAGCAGGATAACCACCCCAAACATACAGTCAATGTTATTAAGAACTATTTCAACATAAAGAAGAACAAGAAGGCTTGGAAGTGATGATTTCATCACAGATCCCTGATCTCAATATCAAGTCTGTCTGGGATTATATGAAAAAAACAGAAGGATTTGAGGCAGCCTACATCCAGAGAAGAATCTGTGGTTAGTTCTCCAAGATGTTTAAAACAACCTACCTGCCGCATTCCTTCAAAAAATGTGTGCAAGTGTATCTAGAAGATTTTATGCTGTTTTGAAGGGAAAGGGTGGTCACACCAAATATTGATTTGGTTTGGATTTCTCTTCTATTCATTTACTTTCCATTTTGTTAATTGATAAAAATAAAGTATTAACAATTCTATGTATGAAAGCATTCTAAATTTACAGCATTTTTTCACACCTGCCTAAAATATTTACTGTACTACAGAAGCAAATACTCTTGTGCACAGGTGTGTAAGCTGGATGATCTCAAAAGTTCAGAAAGGACAGTGAACTTTGACCTCGCTGCTCTCCAGGATGGGATTATCCTAGTAGTAAATGATAAAAAAGACAAAGAGCGCACCGGCCTAGTGCATTATCCTTAAGAAACATTTATTAAAAACAAGATTAAAATCTACTCACAAAGGTAGAAAGAAATTATCGCACTGTACACAGTCTTGAAGGCTCTGAAGAAGAAGGGACACCTTCGAAACGTGTTAGCCAGCAGCGGTTCGTACGTCCTTTTCCGAGGACCTGGAAACTGCTACCAGCGGATTAATCGCCTTGAGACTGTATACAGTGCAATAATTTCTTTCTACCTTTGTGAGTAGATTTTAATCTTGTTTTTAATAAATGTTTCTTAAGAATAATGCACTAGGCCGGTGCGCTCTTTGTCTTTTTTATCATCTAAAATATTTACTGTACTGTACTGTATGCGCCGATGGGCCTTAAGAGCCTCAGGTAGATATTACATCAAAACATTCTACTCATTCTTCAGTGTAAACAGAGTTCCAATATCAATTAGCCATGAAATAAGCAAATAAATATCTGTAATTTGCTAGTGTCAGTATCCTCCAAAACTGGACATAAAATTACAAACAAATCTCCAGTGTCTGAAAGCAATGTTCCACCATGCAGGGCATCCACCCAATAGGTTGCAGTGTGTCCCTCTCCCCCCAACTCCCCCCCATGCCTAAATTTTCCCCCAGCGGTGGCGTCCACACCTGCCTCCCATTGCCGATGTGTGACGTCATTCTGCTCTGGGGCTCTGGGCTGCACTCACTGTGATGTCACGGTCACGCACAGAACAGCATCCATCCATAGATACCAGTCCTACAGGAGCAATGGTAGCCTTAACCCCACCCAGAGTCTCCACATGCCCGCTCTAGAACATAAAACACGGACCTGCATAGAACAAGAGCCAGACTGCCCAAAGCCCCCCACCACCACAGCAAACAGCATATGGATAACAATAGCCCCAAATGTACATGATCTTTACAAGGTATACTAGTTTGATACAAAAAACAACCAAACAATAAACAATCAAATATGGTATTTTGAAAATTAAATAGTGCAGCCGTACCGGTCTTGTCCCCAATTTTCTAAATCATATAGGGACCAAAATTGTAAGAATTATAAAAAAGGTTTATAGCTCAAAGTCTTGTTCAGACCTGGGGGGAGTGGCGGCTTCAAATCTTTGAATCCATTTAGTTTCTCTCTGAAGCACTACCTTATGAAAATCACTACCACAAGAGTCTTTGAAGACCTGCTCCAAAGCTACAAATATTTGAATTGCATCATGTGCCAATATGCCTACTGATAGGCATAATTTTACTATTGCTGGCAAAGTATACAGTATGTGATCTCCAATCCTTTGTCTGATGGTTTAGCCAACGTAAAATGCTCTGCAGGTTCATGACATTAGATATAAGTTGCTCATGTTATCAGCCTATATACTGTTTGGGTACAAAGATCTTCTTGAGGAGGAATGAACCTTGATATGAACGCGTGTAGCAGCACAATGCGGGACAGCGAAGTAATGTGCCAAAAGTACAACATGATAATGTGTGGTGTGCACCATTTTTCACAAAACACCACAATGCATGTTAGTGTGTTGTTGTGCTACAATGCACCTCCGTCAGAAGGTGTGCTGGGGTGCCATTCAGAAAGAAGGAATGTCATCAGCGCACTTAACATGCTTGGCACTAATGTTACTGAAAAATGGTGCAAACAGAGCCACAAGTCACATACAATTGTGCAAACAAAACACAGAAGTGTAGCTCGATGCTTCCACTCTCTGCCGATTCTCATGGCCATATAGTTACGGGTGTGAGGAGGACCTCTGCAATGGATTTCCTTGGTCTGCACACCTATGACACCAATTAGTAGAAGCAGAATGTATCTTATTATTTAAAGAACATAACCATTGCACAGTCTGTACTGCTGAGGACTATTGTCCCAAGATCACCACCATAAATTAAAAATTATGAGAAAACCTATGCTTAAAAAAAAAAAAAGTGTCATATATTTTTCAGCATTACCTGTTCAAACAATATTAACGTATCAATGTTATTGCAGGTACAGATTGGATGACAAGATCTACAGCTTCCCTGATCGTCTGCATCCCTGGATGACAGGATTTCCACCTATTCAAAAATTATAAAGAAGAAAAAAAATTATATATACTCTTTTCTCTCTCTCTTTTCTCTGTTTTCTGTGTTTCAATGAATTTATCAGTTTTATTGCAGGAATAGATTGGGCAACAACATCTAGGAGCTTCCCTGATCTTCTGGATCCCTGGAAGACGTTTCTGATGCCCATTTTGAAATTACTTAAACCCCCCCCCCCCCCCCCCCCAAAAAAAACCTTTTTCCTATGTTTTCTGTATCTCTCTGTTTCTATTAATTAATGTATTAATTGTTACTGCAGGAATAGATTGGGCAACAAGGTCTAGAGATTCTCCTATCTTCATCACCCCTGCATTGCTGGACGTCCATCTGCTTCGCTGGATGATGTGACTGACAATGGAGTTACAACGAGGAACTTTTTTCAGATTTATATTTTTTAACCATTTTCTGTCCAGGGCAATTCTTTACATATTTCACACACATGTAGAAATCATAATTTTTTGCTAGACAATTAGTTAGAACCACCAAACATAATTAATGAAAGCAGAAGCCCTGGAGAATACCATGGTGGCCAATATGCCACATGATATTTGCACAGCTATTTCTCAGACACTTGGGGCTGATTTACTAAAAGCAACTAGACTGTGCACTTTGCAAGTGCAGTTGCTCCAGAGCTTAGTAAATGAGGGGAAGATCTGCAGATTTCCATCATCCAATTATGTCTAAGCAAAAATGCATATTTTTTCATATTTTCCTTGCATGTGATTGGGTATTCTTTGTAAAGAGAAGCTTCACCTCATTTACTAAGCTCTGGAGCAACTGCACTTGCAGAGTGCACAATCTATTTGCCTTTAGTAAACCAACCCCAAAGAGTACTGTAGAGGAGCGTAATGTAGTGAGTGTGAGTAGTGTTGTGTAGAATAATGTAACATAGTGTAGATTAGTGCAGAGCACTGGAGTATAGTGTGGTGCAGGTAAGTACAGCGTAGTGTAGAGTGTAGTGAAGAATCAAGTGTTGTGTAGCGTAGTGTGTATTGCAGGTAAGTACAGCGTAGTGTAGAGTAGGATAGATTAGTTAGTGTTGTGTAGAGTAGTATAGTGTAATGTAGGTCTGGCCAGAAAGGGATTACTTTGTCATAGTTGGCCAGCTAAAGCATGCATTACAATGTATGTGAACCAAAAATCCCTGTTTTTGTGCAAAGTTTGTTAGAGAAGTTTAAAGTTAGGCATTAATGCTGCCATTATCGCTTTTTTTTTTTTAGGGTTACAACCACTTTAAAATGGAGGAAGGTTCTATATCACTGGTAGAGCAAAAGCAACAGAACATAATGATAGAACAATAGGATTTCATACCTTGTAAGGTCTAAGGTCCCTACTTAGCAGGAGTAAAGCCTAGTACACATGGGCCGCGTGTCAGGTGGCATTGGCCAGTTCAATAGAAACCATCCGACATTTGGCCCGTGTGTACTGCAGCCATTCTGTGGCTGGTTTCTGTCGATGGGGCATGACTGGAAAAGGTCTGCTGATCGGCTCCCAGTCAGCACACTCAGCCTCTGTACTAACTATACGATGTGGTGCGATGCGATACGCCCCCCACCAGCACACACCGGATGCCAATCAACAGACATATTCTACTTTATGGGGTTGATTTAATAAGAATAAAGAGTGTAAACTCTGGTGCAGTTCTGCATGGTAGCCAATCAGCTTCTAACTTCAGATTGCTCAGTTAAGCTTTGACAATAAACCTGGTTTCTATGCACAGCTGCACCAGATTTTGCACTCTCCGGTTTTAGTAAAACAACCCCACTGTGTCTACAGGTTCCAGTGATGAGCCTAATCCAAAGGTGATTTTAGTGAACACTGATCTTATGCCATAACAAAAGGTAACTTTTGACCTGAGTAGTAGCATTAGCAGGGAATCTTGTGCTTTATGAACATCTCAATCACATGAACATTTGTTGCCCACAAAATGGCTACCATGATATTGCAGATAAGGAGCACTTCTCTTCTGTGAGCAAAATTTTCTTATTTCCTCTTGCTAATAATGGCCCTATGCAGCATTTTTCCACTCCGAGTCATGGTACTTCAGCCATGCTGGCCATAACTCAACAATAACTCTCCGTCAGAGACTCTTTAGTTAGATCAGTGTTGCGGGGTGTCAGAACACCCCATAGACTGTAACGGTAGCGGTTTAGTTAGTGTTTATCTGGTGCTCCAGATGGAGTAATCCTTAGGGATATAGTCTGTGGTTGTAATAACTGAATGGTGATACATCCATGGAAAGGGTTATTAAGGGTTAAAAAGGAAGGCAGCCATCCTTCAGAGTGTGTCCAGAACTCTGCAAGACATGTAAGGAAAAAACAGGGAGGGGAGGCGCCGATCTGAGTGAAGTATTAAACATCTGGCTGAGAACTCCAAAGAGAAACACCATAAAAAAGTGTTGGAAAAAATCCAAACATCCCCTCCAGACAACATCCCGACCGTTACTCGGCCAGTTCCGACCAGAACCTTTGTTGCCCATTTCACCCACTCCTGCACCTATCTCAGGATCCACAGTTCAGCCTCCATTGATATCCAATACCTGTCCTCCCAAACTCACCCCAAACTGAAATGTCTTACAAAACCACGTAAGCACCTCCGCTCTACCTATCCAGCCATAGCTAGCCCCATTCCACCCTCTAACAATTCATATACCATTCTCGGTTCAGCTACAGATTCAGCTACAACACCTGTGGCCAACCCAGACTCTAGTAACAAATCACCCTGCCCAAGCACCGGTGCCACCACCAGTGAAACTACCAACATCATATCCGAGACATCATGCAATTCATGCCCACTACCGGATTCTGCGGCCACCCATCCCCCCCCACTTCCCATCCAGATGATTTTTTAGACCTATGCCCCCCATCCAGCATTTTGAAAAGAAAACACGCAGGAGAGGAAGGAGGGGGCAGAGGAAGACACCCCAAAAGAAAAAATGCAGAGACTATCAAAATTTTCAACCTCTCTTCACACACCTTGTTGCCATAAGACTCCTCCCTCCTCAGCAAGGGTCTCATCTTTGCACCCACCACCCACGCCAACCCATTTACATTATTCAAAGATCTAAACAAATTCATCAGGGATCTAAAAGTGAAGAGGTTTTACAACATACAATCTTCAAAAAACCTGCATCTCCCAGAAGTTGGCAAAGAACCCCCACACCAGGATACCCCACTGCTAGATCTCAGTGATCTTTCTATTATCAATGACCTGGCAGAACTTTATGATGAGAGCCATTTCTTAGAATTGGATTGGCTCACTCAGCATTTATCCCCCCCCCCCCAGTTCAACATACCCACTTCAAACCAAAATCAATATTCAACCCAGTACACAAAAAAGGTCCCTACCTACACACCTTTTATCAGGTGGTGTATGCAGACCTCATCAAGATGTGTCAAACCAACTCAAACTCCAAGAAAATATCCAACCTATCCAAGACTGAACAAACAGCACTAAACACTCTGGCCAACAAGGACATCATCATTAAAGCTACAGACAAGGGTGGAGGTATTGTAATTCAAAATAAAATGGATTACATAAAGGAATCCCTGAGACTGTTGTCAGATACCAACACCTACTCTAAGTTAACTCAGAACCCTCTGCCCCGCTTCACTCAGGAAGTTACCACATTAGCCAATAGAGCCCTCCAGGTAGAAATTATTTCCAAACCAGAGTTCTTCTTTCTTATTAAAAGTTTTTACAAAACTCTGTACTTTTACCACCTGCTGAAAATACATAAAGATATCAATAACCCACCAGGACGGCCCATCATTGCTTCAATGGAAAGTGTCACCAGTGGCTTTTCCATGTACGTGGATCACTTCTTACAACCTCTGGCACAGAATCTTCCATCATACATAGATGGTACACATCTACTGGACATGTTATCATTCTACTCCTGGGAACCCACATACATATGGGCATCCCTGGATGTCACCTCCCTTTACACATGATGTAGGTCTGATGGCAGTAGAACACTTCCTATCCACCAATCCACGACAAGCCCACTTCATACTTGAGGCAACAACTTTTTGCCTCAAGCATAATTACTTTGAATTTGAAGATCAGTTCTATCTACAAACCCAAGGCACTGCCATGGGGGCAAACTTCGCCCCAAGCTACGCAAATCTAACGATAGGTTATTGGGAACTCCACCACATCACACACAACAATCCCTTTGCTGCCAACATAATTTTTTATGGGTGTTACATCGATGATTTAATAATCATCTGGGATGGCACCATGGAGAATCTCACACAGTTTGTTTCCCATTGTAATCACAACAACTTGGGACTCTTTCACATTCGTAGCAGACCCTGACAAACTGAACTTCTTGGATCTATAACTCTACTACAGAGGCACACAAACAAGTTTTTCACACCTGGATTTGGGGATCCTCTGTAATTCCTCCTTGCAGATCCTCTCCAGTTCTGTCAGGTTGGATGGTAAACGTTGGTGGACAGCCATTTTTAGATCTCTCCAGAGATGCTCAATTTGGTTTAAGTCAGGGCTCTGGCTGGGCCATTCAAGAACAGTCACAGAGTTGTTGTGAAGCCACTCCTTCGTTATTTTAGCTGTGTGCTTAGGGTCATTGTCTTTTTGGAAGGTAAACCTTTGGCGCAGTCTGAGGTCCTGAGCACTCTGGAGAAGGTTTTAGTTCAGGATATCCCTGTACTTGGCCGCATTCATCTTTCCCTCAATTGCAACCAGTCGTCCTGTCCCTGCAGCTGAAAAACACGCCCACAGCATGATGCTGCCAGCACCATGCTTCACTGTTGGGACTGTATTGGACAAGTGATGAGTAGTGCCTGGTTTTCTCCACACATACCGCTTAGAATTAAGGCCAAGAAGTTCTATCTTGGTCTCATTAGACCAAAGAATCTTATTTCTCACCATCTTGGAGTCCTTCAGGTGTTTTTTAGTGAACTCCATGCGGGCTTTCGTGTGTCTAGCACTGAGGAGAGGCTTCCGTCGGGCCACTCTGCCATAAAGACCGACTGGTGGATGGCTGCAGTGATGGTTGACTTTCTACAACTTTCTCCCATCTCTCGACTGCATCTCTGGAGCTCAGCCACAGTGATCTTTGGGTTCTCCTTTACCTCTCTTACCAAGGCTCTTCTCCCCCGATAGCTAGGGAGGGTTCTGGTCATCCCAAACGTCTTCCATTTAAGGATTATGGAGGCCACTATGCTCTTAGGAACCTTAAGTGCAGCAGAAATTTTTTGTAACCTTGGCCAGATCTGTGCCTTGCCACAATTCAGTCTCTGAGCTCTTCAGGCAGTTCCTTTGACCACACCCATATTCTCTCCATTATGTATATATAGCTGTCCTCCTCTAGAGGGCAGCAGGCCAACAGAAGGAGCATTCAGCTCCGAGCGCGTAGCCTTTCATCACTGCAGCCCTGATTGTCAAGATTCCAACCCTGCCTAGGTCTAATCAGATGCCGGTGACATCACTTCCTGTTCCACGGTCCATGCTGCTCTGTGTGGAGCTGCTTGGTTCCTTTGCTCCTGGAGAAACACTGTGATCCATTCCAGCCAGCTGCTCAATCCTTTCCAGCTATCTGGAACAGCGGTGGGACCCACAGAGCCATGTGGAATGCCAGGACTGCACTTTACTTTGACGAGCATGCATCTTCTATCATCTTGTAAGTGTTTTTAATCTTATCCTATTAAAGTCATCATTTTAATACTTACACTCAGGTCAGTGCCTCCCCTGTTTTTTCCTTACATAGACTTTAATGGTGTTCGCATAAATTTTTTGTCTGTTCGCATGTTCAGGTGCAAAACAAACTGGGGGGTGTTTGTCTCATCCCTACTCAGCACAGAGGAGCAGGAGATGCTGGGACTTGGTGGACGAAGAGTACAGCCCTGGAGCGCTGTTATTTTTTTTTTTTTTTGTAGCCCGGGCAGCAATATAAAAAAAAAATAGCTTGGTGTTGGGATTCAAAACTTGAAGCAATGCAGTGGTAAATTACAACACTGACCTCCAGAAGTTATTGTGTACATATCCATAGTATTTATAGATGTCATTGTTCAAACAGGCTAATAAACTCAGTTTGTTACCAACAACTGATGTGAATTACAGCTGTGCAGAGAAAGGTAGATGCACAATTTACGATCTAAATAAAAATATACAAATTGGTTTGATTATACTGATCGGATATAAAGGACAATTTAATGTGCTAAGAGTGCTTCTAAATATTAGCACACAAAAAATGTTTTAGTAGCTTCAACATGAGATCCACCTCTGAAATACAGATTCCCATTAAGAGCACAGGAAATGTGGTTACTGCGGAAGGAAAGGAAATGATTGATTTAATTCATACATGAAGAGCAATACTGAACTCTGTGTTCCTGAATATTTACAGTGTTTTCAGTTGTATAGGTCTGGGAAGCAGGGTAAGGGCAGCTGTTGAGTCACTGCTGGGAGGGGAAGAAAAGTACAATTTACATTTCCTCAAAAGCTTAAAGAAAAATAAAAAGCCTTATGCCAAAGGAGGCGCTTGGCTGACATCACTCAACCACTTAAATCATTCAAAACACAGTTGATGTTATTGTACATAAATAAACCATGTGAACTTAACCTGCAATCAACAATAATAACACCAATGGAAAAACAGGGGGCTAATTAGCGGGTAGCCTGACAGCTAGATAAAGGAAGCTAATTGACTAGGGGTGCCGCTGTCAAAAAGGAGAAGGCACTCAAACTTTGAAAACAAATGAGGGGGGAGGGAAGACAGCGCAACCACTCTAGTGTAGTAAGCTCCATCCAATTGTAATAAAAAAGGAAAAAAGATGTATACCCACAAAAGTGCATGAGAAACACACATGTAAAAACCAAGGAGAGGATGAGCCTGTAGTAACAGCACTGTCCCAAACATGTCAAAAGACACGTTTCGAGGGGTCTTCCTCTTCCCCAGCTAAAGAAGAGGAAGGTCCCTCGAAACACATCCTTTGACCCTGAACATCAGGTGGACTACACCATCCATCGGCTATCCATCCTGGCAGTGAGGAAAGCACATCATGCATGTTGGACTGTCAGAGCAGCTCCCCATCCAGCGGTAGAGTGATCCGGACTCTGTGTCATCCTTAGCTCATTCATCCAGGCACATGTTTGGACAGAGCTGTTACTACAGGCTCATCCTCCCCTTGGTTTTTACGTGTGTTTTTCATGCGCTTTTGTGAGTATACATCTTTTAATCCTTTTTTATTGAAATTGGTTGAAACTACACTAGCGTGGTTGCGATGTCTTCCCTTTTCCCCCTTTTCAATTTACATTTCAGTTTACAATTTACATTTCCTACCTATGGCATAACACATTTAAATTTACATATGTTTAAATAGGGTAAATATAGAGTAAGAGAGTAGGGGTGCCAGCTTTAGATTTCACTCATCCAGACTTGCAAATATAAGAAGTTTAGGGCGTCACTTGTCCAGCCCAATCCATATGCTTGTACATGATGACCTCAGCCAGTGCTGCTCCATTGACCACACCCTCTGACACATTACTCCCCACTCACTGGGGCTTAAAGTGATACTAAAGTCTTGTTTTTTTGCTTAAAAATAACAAACATGTTATACTTACCTTACCTGCTCTGTCCAGTGGTTTTGCACAGAGCAGGCCAGATCCTCCTCTTCTTGGGTCCCTCTTCGGCGCTCCTGGCCCCTCCCTCCTGACGAGTGCCCCCACAGAAAGCAGCTTGCTATGGATGCACCCGAGCAGAGTCACAACTCCCTGTGTCCACTCAGACATGGAGCCGCGGCCCAACCCTGCCCCTTTCTCCTCTCATTGGGTGACTGCCTTTGATTGACAGCAGTGGGAGCCAATGGTGCCACACAACTGTCTGAGCCAATGAGGACGGGAGTCCCAGGCAGTCAAGACACTGCTGCAACATCACTGGATAGAGATGGGGCTCGGGTAAGTATTGGGAGGCTGAGGGGGGCTGCTGCACACAGAAGGCTTTTTTATCTTACTGCATAGAATACATTAAGATAAAAAAACTTCTGCCTTTACAATCACTTTAAGCTGGATACGCATTATGCAATTTTTGTTGTTCAATTTTCTTCAGAGTTACCTTCAACTATGTAGTGCAAGGACCTACCTGACTGCAATGAAATTGAAGTGTTTGACCCCATATTATGTAGTTTTGGTAAATCTGAAGGAAAGTTGTAGAAGAAAATTGTATAAGATTTGTATAGTGTGTAGCCAGCTTCAGCCAGAGGTCATTACTGTAACTTTGAGCAAGTCACAAGGTAGAAGGCTGCAGCAGGGGACTGATCTGTGACAGTGTTTTCTCAACACAGTCAAGAACCAGAACAGGTATTGGATTAACGTGGTTGTGTCATTTCTGAGTCTGCATCTCAGTCCAAAAAGTAGATAATAAAACTGAATGATGCCTGAACAAAGATGGTTCCGTCCTCTGGAAAGAAAAGCACCTGAAGACATTGTCAGTACTGTAATCTCTGTGGGAGATAAAAAAAAATACCTGAAAGTGTTACATTTACACATTATGAACCATGTAAATCTATTTGATGTTAGGTCTGCTTTAGGCATAAACTTAAAAGGAAAGTAATGAATGTTAAAATGACGTCATTCTTTTGTCAAGGTGTAAATGTTTACACTTTACTTCTCATAAAAAAAAAAAAGAAAAAAAAAAACTAGTTCAAATATCAAAAACAATTCTTTAACCACTTGCCGACCGTCTCGCACCGATATACATTGGCAAAGTGGCACGGGTGCGCAAAACCACATACCCGTATGTCACTCCGTCATCGGCGGCTAGTGGGTGCATGCCCGTGGGTCCCGCGGGCTCGATGTTCGCCGGTGGCCCGCGATCATGGCATGGAGAGGCAGAACGGGGAGATGCAAGGCATTTCCTTGTTCTTCCTAGCAACATGACAGAGATCTACTGCTGTGATCTCTGCCAGTGATCGGGAGCAGTGATCTCTGTCATGTTCTAGTGAGCCCATCCCCCCTACAGTTAGAACACGCTGAGGGAACACAGTTAACCCCTTGATCACCTCCTCGTGTATAACCCCTTCCCTGCCAGTGACATTTACACAGTAATCAGTGGCTATTTTTAGCACTGATCGCTGTATAAATGTCAACGGTCCCAAAATAGTGTCAAAAGTGTCCGATCTGTCCGTCGCAATCATGATAAAAATCGCCATTACTAGTAAAAAAATTCTAAAAAATAAAAATGCCATAAATCTATCCCCTATTTTGTAGGCGCTATAACTTTTGCGCAAACTAACCAATATACGCTTATTGTGATTTTTTTACCAAAAATATGTAGAAGAATACATATCAGCCTAAACTGAGGAAGAAATTTGTTTTTTTTAATATATTTTTTGGAATATTTATTATAGCAAAAAGTAAAAAATATTGCTTTTTTTTCAAAATTTCCGCTTTTTTTTGTTTTTAGCGCAAAAAATTAAAAAAAAGTGCAAAGGTGATCAAATACCACCAAAAGAAATCTCTATTTGTGGGGAAAAAAAAAGGATGTCAATTTTGTTTGGGTACAACGTCGTATGACCGCGCAATTAAAAGTTAAAAGTACTCAGTGCCGTATCGCAAAAAAGAGCTTGGTGAGAAAGGGGGTAAATCCTCATGGGGCTGAAGTGGTTAAAGAACACACCAGATGCATAAAAAATACTACTATATTATTATTTATTGATGAAAACAGAAAAAAATGATGAAGGCCAGTTTTATGTACCATCCATGAGCATTGAAGATATATTTCAATTATTGTTGTAAATGTACTTATTAGTTCCTATATAAAGATCTTCCCATTCGTGCAATTATTCTTAATGTAAAATTAAGAGCTGTGCAATGTGCTGAGCCTAGAAAATCTAAGTGAAATTAATGGTCAGAATCTCGATAATAAATGCAGTAGCAAAACACAAGGGCTTATTATTTAACAAGGTACAAATGATGTGCTGACCCATGTCGGCCAATCAGATAAAAGCACTTGGTAGTCCAGAGTAAAGCTGGCCATGCATAGATTTTTTTTTTTTTTTTTGATCAACCAGTACTTGAAAAAAATAATAATGTGTTCCCACATCCACGCAAGTGAGGTCAATGAAGGAATTCTTCCCACTGTATTGCTGTATTCTGGCAGAGGGGACTCATCCTCTTTTAGAATACACTGATCAGCTCTTCAGACTATTTACTGCAGGCACTGATCAGAATGAAAATTTTCCAATAGTCCCGTTCAAGAGAAGTTGATCATTAGATTGACTTCTCTTGAACAGGAACAGCCATAAATGAATCGAAATTCACCAGGCAAATTTCGATCCATCTATGGACAGCCTAAAGTGTTACTAAACCTAATTTGACCTCCCAAATTTGACCTCCCTAAGACCCCTTTTACACTGGGGCACTTTGCAGGCGCTACAGCGCTAAAAATAGCACCTTCATAGCGCTTGTAAAGTTCCTCTCCTGTCTCTCCAGTGTGAAAGCCGGAGGGCTTTCACACTGGAGCGGTGCTCTTGCAGGACGTTAAAAAAAAAAAAACTCCTGCAAGCAGCATCTTTGGAGCGGTAAAAATCAATGGGGCTGCAGCGGCGCTTTGCGGGCGGTTTTAACCCTTTTTCAGCTGATAGCGGGGATTAAAACCTCCCCGCTAGTGGCCGAATAGCGCCGCTAGAACGACGGTAAAGTGGAGCTAAAAATAGCACCGTTTTACCGCCGGCCCCCGCACCGCCCCAGTGTGAACAGGCCTAATGAATGTTCCCCCTTGCGATGCCTCTTAGGAATTTTTGACCAAGAAGAGTTGGACGTGTATACCAAATTATTCCTTCGGGTCCTCTATTTTGGGGTTTGGAAACTCATAGCTTGGAGGTGGAACCATAGGGAACAACTGACGTTAGGGATGTGGTTGAAAGTAGTGAATGCGGCTATTCTTCTATACAGTATGACGTATGAGGCCAGGGGAGCTTCCAAGAAGTTTAGGAATGTGTGGTTTTGGTGGGTTGACTCGAAGGATACAGAGGAAAATGTGGCTCAGTGAATGATTAAGGGCATGATATATGATAACCGTTTAGTTTTTTTTGTTTTTTTGGTAGACCTCATCTGAGGGTGGGGGTATAGGCACAACACACTGATATAAATTATGGGGTTATGGAGTACTTTATCTACCATTGCCCATGGTTTCATGTATAAAGTTATGATACCTGAGGGGAGGGTGGTGGGTGCTCTGGTCTTGCCCTCTGTGGGCGGGGAATGGCATTCTGCTAATTTCCTCCTGTTATCAATGGGGTACAACTGTTTTGTTGTTTAAAAAAAAAAAAAAAAGCAGAGTTCCTGGATTACGGGTTTGGATTTGGGACTCTGGTTTGAGTCTAGTATGACTAGTAGTGATGGTTCTATTGACCGGTTCACTGTGACTTGCATATCGTCATCATACGTACAGGCTGTTTCACTTGCCTGTCATTTTGTATGTGCATTATTTGTTATGCTAAATAAAAATCTTTAAAAAAATAAAAATAAAAGTGTTACTAAACCTTAAAATGTTTTTACCTTAATACATTGTTTGAACATTTTTTTTTACCTTAATGCAACTTCCCTGTGCACCCCTTCACTGTGTGAAGAGTAAGAGAGGGGAGAAGAGATCAGCGTTGTGCACGGCTGCATCTTTTCTCCCATTACTTCCTCTTCACACAGCATTGGAGAAGCAGCAGGAGCCACTGGCTCTTGTTGCTGTCAATCAAATGCAGTGAAGAGGATGTGGGGGGGCAGGTCTAAGTCCAGCTGTGTAAGTCTATGGAGCGTGGCTCCATTAACACACAGGTCGGGAGTGCGCAGACTATGTTTCTCCCCATAACAAGCGGCTACGGTTGTCCTAAAAAGAAGAGGAGGAGCCAAGATCGTCGCCGGGGACCCCAGAAGAGGAGGACTGGGGTCACTCTGTGCAATACCACTGCACAGAGCAGGTAAGTATAACATGTTTATTTTAATTTAAAAAAAAATCTGACTTAGGTAACACTTTAATTTTAAATTCTATAGGCAGATTAATTACCACACACTATTTTACAATAAATAATGATCATCTATGCTTTATCTAAAGAGAACCTGTTGTCATACCATTAAAGATGAATTAAAGGTATGAATGAAAAGGTATTGAAATTTTTACATAGGCTTTTTACTTAGACCAATGTCATACCTCCCAACTTTTTGAGATGGAAACAAGGAACACCTATTAGCCTATTGGTCTTTTTAGTGCAAAGATCTGGCTTCTAAGGGAGACGGACATTCTTTTTATTTTTTTTGCATTCTAAAGGAGTGACAGTTACATTGGAAACGGGCAACAAACGGACAGATCATTACTGAACAGGCACGTCATTACTAAAGCTTCCTTGGCTACAGCTCACCAACATGCCATGAAATGAACCACACAAAGGTGGTTCTCCCATAAAGGTGAAGACTGGGGAGCGCATATTTCATTAGAGAATTCTGTAGCATGTTGCGCAGTTACGGCAGACATAACTGGCATTATTGGAAAATCATAAACAGAGATACTCATTACCCTTTGTCTTACGCCATTATCATTATTGAGCTTTTACTGTACAAAGAACGTCAATAAGCCATTCGTGAACGGGGATGTGGACCAGCGGGCAAAAAAAAAAACAAAAAAACAAGGCATTATGGGTTTCCTGCTTATACAGCCATAAAGAATGACACAGCTAATCAATAGAAATAGCACAATACTTATCGTCACAGACACGGAAATCATTAGAATATCCTGCTTGCTATCTTTAAAATGATGAATTTAAAGTCACCTATGAAGCAGGGCTTTCAATGCTGGGAAGCAATAATACTAAGGCTTAATTAAAGCCAATGACGTCAAAGTTATGTTTATAGGAAAATTAAAAGAGAAGTAAAGGTTTTTTTTTTTTTTTTTTTTTTTTTTTTTTTAGGAATCATACTTACCTCAGTGGATGCTGCATCGGTCCCCCGGCGCCTCTGCATAGAGAACCGAGCGAGCGAACACCGCTGATCGCTCGTTTTTCAGAGTTCCCCGAGCAGAGAGCTGCTGTCAGTCACAGCTCTCTGCTCTTCTCCTCGCTCATTGGAGCGTTGGGCTGTGGGGCTGGCTCAGGCTCTCAGTGGCTCGCTAAGAGGCTGAGCCAGGTGTCAGTCCAGGCATCTGGCAGATCCAGACTTTATTGTTGTGATGACGCGGTGCCTGGACTGACTTCTTTGACATCAGCGGAGAGCAGACTTCAGCCCGCTCTCTGCTGAAAACGAGTCACAGGAGTGCAAAACAAATTGCACTCCTGTGATCCATAGGAAAAGTACAGCCAAACGAGCTTTGGCTGGACTTCTCCTTTAAAGCGTTACTAAACTCAGTAATATGAAAATAGTTCATCTGCCCCCCACAGTGCCCACAGCTTATAAATCTTCTTTTTACATTAAAATATTGCCACTATATACCTTTTTGGATGACCTGTATACCACGGTCACATGATAAACTGCACAATTTCTCCAGTGCTGAGAGTTCAGGTAGGAGGAGATTTCCACTTCAGCCTGTATACACGCCCACATGTGTTATGCCAATATCATGTGACCTGTCTAGCTCTGAGAACAAGTATTCTCTCCAGCATAAAAGACACAACTGAGCATGTGCAGGTTGGCTACCCTGCCTGTGTTAGCTGGCTTTCCCCAAATAGACAGTGCAGAAGGGAAGGATCTGTGCATACAGGATAAAACAGCCTTTTTTACAAAATGCAGATGATTAACCCCATAAGTTCCACAGTGAGTATAACAGGCATGCTATGCTGCATATACAGACAGATTTTACTGTTGTGGGTTTAGTAACACTTTAAGTTCTTTATTCATTCACATACTTTGAAGTTTTGAAGACAAACTTTACCTCTTGCATACTGGATGGGTCCTTGCTATAATGCACAAGTACTGTATGCAGAACATTGTGGTACATTTGCCCGATATAAAAATGGATCAAAGTCTTTACCAAGTAACTACAGAGGTTAGTTTAACTTCTATAGTGGGGAGGATACTGGAGAGTTTAATAAAAGACCACATAGATGAGTTTTTTCTGGAAAATAATATTTCAAACAATAGTCAGCTTGGATTCATGAAAAACCGAAGTTGTCAAACAAATTCGATTTTTTTTATGAGAATGTAAGCAAAACCTTGGACAGAGGGGTGGCTGTGGACGTTGTATACTTGGATTTTGCCAAAGTGTTTGACACTGTCTCCCACACACGACTAATGTGTAAGGTAAAGTCTACAGGCTTCGAAAATTCAGTTTGTAAATGGATAGAAAACAGTCCGTATTCAGAGAGTAGTGGTTAATGATTCATACTCTGAATTGTGTAGGATTGTTAGTGGTGTACCCCAAGGTTCAGTGTTGGGACCCTTACTTTTTAATATCTTTATAAATTATATAGGGTCTGGGATGAAAAGTACTATTTCAGTCTTTGCAGATAACACCAAACTATTCAGTGGAATAACGTCCTTACAGGATGTCTCCAACTTACAAACTGACCTCAATGCACTATTTAAGTGGGCAACTAAGTGGCAAATGAGGTTTAATGTTAATAAATGTAAAATTATGCACTTGGAGGCTAAAAACATGTAAGCATCATACATACTAGGAGGAGTACAACTGGGGGAGTCAATAGCAGAGAAGAATCTTCGGGTTTTGGTAGATCATAGACCTAATAAAAGCATGCCATGCCAAGCTGCAGCTTTCAAAGTGAGCAAAATCCTTTCCTGTATTGAGAGCCATGGACTACAAAGAGAGAGAGATATATCATTTTGCCCCTGTACAAATCAGTAAGGCCTCATCTGGAATATGTAGTTCGGTTTTGGGTACCAGTTCACAAAAAGGATTTCCAAGAACTGGAGAAAGTACAGAGAAGAGCAACCAAACTGATAAGAGGCATGGAGGAGCTCAGCTTTGAGGAAAGATTAGAGGAACTGAATTTATTCTCTCTTGAGAAGAGGCGATTAAGAGGGGATATGATTAACATGTACAAATACATAAGGGGTCCATATAGTGAACTTGGTGTTGAGTTATTCACTTTCAGGTCATTAGAGGACAAGGGGCACTCTTCACGTCTGGAGGAAAAGAGATTCAACCTCAACATACGGAAAGGTTTCTTTGCAGTAAGAGCTGTGAAAATGTGGAATAGATTCCCTCAAGAACTGGTTCTGGCCAGCTTAGTAGATTGTTTTAACAAAAGCCTGGATGCATTTCTAAATGCACATAATTTAACTGGATATTAGCCACTTCAATACCAGGCACTTACACCCCTTCCTGCCCAAGCCAATTTTTAGCTTTCAGCGCTGTCGCACTTTGAATGACAATTGCGCGGTCATGCTACACAAAAAAAATTTTATCATCCCACAAATAGAGCTTTCTTTTGGTGGTATTTGATCACTGCTGGGGGTTTTATTTTTTGTGCAACAAATAAAAAAAGACCAAAAATTTAGAAAAAAATAAAGTTTTTCTTTGTTTTTGTTATAAAATTTTGTAAATAAGTACGTTTTCTCCTTCAATGACGGGCACTGATGAGGCTGCACTGATAAGGCGGCACTGATGATGGGTGGAACTGGTATGCAGCACTGATGGGCACTCATAGGTGGCACTAATAGGTGGCACTGAAAGGCTGCACTGATGGGTACTTATGGGTGGCACTGATAGGTGGGCACTGATGGGTGGCACTGCTGGGCATCACTGATCTGGCAGGCATTTATAGTGGGCACTGACTGGCACCATTTGTGGGCACAGATTGGCATATATTGGGCACACTGTGGCATCCTTGGTGGCCATGGGGGACATACCTGACCATCCACGTGTTGGGGGTTTTTCCCTGATAGTCCTGGGAGGTATCCCTGGTGGTCCAGTGTGGGCATCCACGGGGGGGCTGTGCTTTTAAACAATCAGCGCACACCCCCCCCTGTCAGGAGAGCCACCGATTGGCTCTCCTCTACTCGCTCCTGTCAGATGCGAGTGAGGAAAAGCCGATAAACGGCTCTTCTTATTTACATCGTGATCAGCCGTGATTGGACCCGGCTGATCACATGGTAAAGAGCCTCCATCAGAGGCTCTTTGACGCCGAGTCAGGATAACGGAACCACCGCTCGGCCATCATTCTGCTATAGGTCGGGCGGGAAGTGGTTAATATTTAGAGGGAACACCACCAGGGGTAGCTGATTCAGGGAATATCCGATTGCCTCCTGGGGGATCAGGAAGGATTTTTTTCCCCCACAGGAGCAAATGGGGTCGTGCTTTAATGGGTTTTTTTTTGCCTTCCCCAAGATCAACTGTGGTTATAGGATTGTGTATATAAGGGCTTTCAATATCTTTTTCTTGTTGGTTGAACTAGATGGACTAGTGTATTTTTTCAACCTCACTAACTAAATAGAGTGACCTACTCTAGCGATGCAACATCAATGCTCCACAAAGCACTCTATTCACGGATTCTGACATCTGCTGGTCTTCTCACAAGTCCCATTAGGCAACCACTAGTGATGTACACGTTGCAATTCAGGCTTATTTGCACTAGTGTTACATCATCACGGCATTTGACGCCATCCTTAGATGCTAGAAATTAACCAGGAATGTACACAATATAAAAAATAAATAAATAAAAAGTAAGAAGTTTCTTTTTTTGGCAGAAGATCAAAGTCTTAAATTGGTTCTACAGTCTAATGCCCAGTACACACGATCGGAATTTCCGACAACAAATGTTGGATGTGAGCTTGTTGGTGGAAAGTCCGACCGTGTGTATGCTCCATCGAACATTTGTTGCTGGATTTTCCGCCAAAAAATGTTGGCTAGCAGGTTCTCAAATTTTCCGCCAACAAATTTTTGTTGTCGGACTTTACAATCGTGTGTACCCAAGTCCGTCGCACAAAAGTCCACGCATGCTCAGAAGCAGAAGCGGCCGGGCTTGTAAACTAGTGTTCGTAATGGAGAATTAACATTCGTGACGTGGCAAATGAGGAAATCTCCAAATGCAGCGCACAATTCTCTTTTTCTTTAATGGGATAGTAATGAAGCTGCTTTGCTGGTGATACTGATGGAGTTATTGCAAACAAATTTTCAAAGGCTTTTTTTTTCAAGTGATATCAAGAATAATAATAATAGCGCAAAATAAAAAACGCAAAAAGAAAAGCGCAAATCAACACTTACCAAACTTCTACTAACACGAAATTAGCAGAAGGAGCCCAAAGGGTGGCGCTAAAGAGCTGAAAAACCACGTAGTACATCACCACGTTCGTAATTGTTGGCCAACATTTGTGTGACCGTGTGTATGCCAGACAGGTTCCACAGTTTTGTTGTCGGAAAGTCTGATCGTGTGTATGGGGCATAAATGTTTTTAACCTTAATGCATGCCACCTACTGATCACTCCCCCTCAGGGATTGGCTGAGAACTCAAATATTCAGTCCCAGGGTCAACCTCTTCCACCCCACTATATTCTAGAACCTACTAGAATACAGGGGGAAGTGGCTGAGCCTGCAGCCCGAGAGACCCAGAGCAGCCAAAAACGAATCAAACACTGCTCCACTGTTTACAGAGGAGCCAAAAACTAAATTAGCTTGAACCTAATTCTAGCAACCTATTCTAGGAGCAAGCACATCTGAGGCTTCTTCTTGTAAGGTGTCCCAGAAGAAACACTTTTTATTCAAAAATTGGCATTGCTTGTTCAAAACAAGGACAACTTGAAGGCTGAGTTCACGTATAGAACATGTTACACCCCTATTTAGGGTGTAATATGTTCCACCACCAACCCTCCCCTCACTCCCTGAGACCCTCCCCTTTCCCTGTAACAGTGGACGGGGGGTGGGTTCTTCTTCCCCTGTGGCCATGGTCACATATAAAATCAGTGCGGCTATGCGGTGCTTCCCCCCCCCCCCCCCCCGCACAGTTGCATTATTCATTAACACAGATCTGCGAATAAAGAAACTACAAGTCCCGTCTGTCACTGTGGCAAACGGCTTGTAGTTCTCAATGGACTTTGAATGTGCTTATCAGCACACGCTCGTAGTCCATTCACACCTCCTCCAGCTTTCTAACTGGAAGCCAATACAGAGGTACGGGCAGAAAGCTGCAGGGAGAGTCCGCAGGAGCTCAACATTGCCTCCACGATCCTCTCATTACGCATGCAATGTTTTGCAGGCTCCTGTAGGAAAAAAAAATACATACAAAAATGTGTGCATTTATTATTTTTTTACTAATACTCCTTTCACAGTGGGTTGGTTTTCAAGCACTTTAGCACTGGAAATAGGCTCTGCTAAGTGCCTGAAAACTGCCTCCCATTCATTCCAGTGTGACTTTTCACACTGGGGCGTTAAGCTTGCGGGGCGTTAAGCTTGCGGGCGTTCCCGAAAAGTCCTGCAAGCATCTTTGGGGCGGGTTGGGAGCGCTGTATTTAGTGCTCCCAAAATGCCCTGCCCATTGGAATGAGCACCTGAAAAGCACATTAAAAGCGATGCAAAATGGGAGCTTTTAACCCTTTTTTCAGTGTGAAAGCAGTCTAAAGGCAAACTTTTTCTTTAAAACAGAAGAGCTTTGACTAGGACAAAAAAACACCCGCATTGTAGTAAGACAATGAAGACCATTGAATAAAGCATCGCCACACTGGTGTTAAAGCTGTATTAGGGAAACTGCCCTGCAATTCTTCTCTTGCCATTTCCGACACATGCAACAAATTTGGGTAGTTTTTACGTGCAACACTTTTACATTTTGGCACTATGACTGACAAATTCCTTAAGAAATATCACCATATCTGTGATAAGAAAAATGCAGGTAATTCCCCATTTGTTGTACAGACGGGATATGGATTTGGATTTATGAAGGTCTAGGACACTCTTTGTAAATTCCAGAGAATGCTTATGTGGTGCCATGTACAATCTGTTCATTGGGAAGATTTATGGTTGCTCGTTTTTTTGAAAACCAGAGTGAAGGCAAAGTAAAGAACGTTACCCAAAGCAACTAATGAAATTCCAGGTTTCATTTTCTAGCCAGTCCTAGAAGATTGACGGTGGAAATCTGATTGGGTTGTCATAGCAACCGGTTCTGACTTTTATAAACCATCCCTGTTGTATTCAGAAAGCAAATAAAACATTTAGCAACGCTGGAAAATGGCATCAGTGATAGGATGTTGAAAATGCAAAAATAAAAAGTGAGAAAAAACAATGTCAAAACATCACATAGGAAAATTATTCTTTAGTGTCTTTTTTTCCTGCAAAAGATTGCAGTGCTTTTTGACTTAGCAAATACTGTTTTATAATCACAACATAACAACTTAATGTACTTTGTGTTACTACAAAAAGCATCTGATGATGTTCATACACATCTGCTAAAAGCTTTGTGCCATACACAACGGTTCGGTAATGTTTGTTTTCCAACTGCGTAGAATCTTATGACAGCATTTTAAAAACTATGCCAATTTTTTTCAGGTTTTACATACAAATGTTCAAAATGGCTGTTAGGGCTGTATTTACTAAAGAAACAAAAAGGTATGGGCTGATGCTTAGGGTAATTTGTTCCTTGTATGAATCATTATGGGCACTGAAACCGAACAAAATTCACAAGACTCACCACAGTTCAACTAATAAAGCAGTAATCACATGAATGTCCTGTTCCTTGCAGTTGCTCTACATTTATTGTCAACCAGATGTTGATTTTGGAGAAACATTTTGGATTTAGAGCTTCAATCCAAGCAAAAGTAGTGTTGTAGTTATAAGTGAGTTCTGATGGGATGGGCCATTGGATGTTGTCTTATAATTTTAACCGCTTCAATATCGGGCACTTTCACACCCTTCCTGCCCAGGCCAATTTTCAGCTTTCAGCACTGTCACGTTTTGAATGACAATTGCGCGGTCATGCTACACTGTACTCATATGACATTTTTATCATTTTTTTCACACAAATAGAGCTTTCATTTGGTAGTTTTTTTATTTTCATTCAAAGTTTTTATTGTGTGCACCAGTGAGGACAAAAAAAATCCAACATTGAAATATGGTACAGTAAGAATAGGTTGTTACACAAAACTTATAAGAAAGTAGCATCATCTGTTAGGTATATAGCCAGTAGGATGAGATCAACATAACAACAACACAACTACATTAGACTGAATTAAAATGCAACAGTGTAAGGTACTAATATCACCCAGCAACTGATGTACACGGACAAATTTTCCAATAGGACAAAGAAGATATTACATCACAGAGGTTAGAAGACAAGAAGGTAAGAGTAATCAGAAAAAGAACCAAAACAGGCTCAAAAAGGGAAAGGCGGAAAATGAACATGAAAAACTTAGCAGAGGTGGGGGGAGAAGAGAAAAAAAAAAGGGGGGGGGGGGAGAAAAGGTGGTGTTGTTAGAGCAAATGGTTAAGGACACACACACAGTCACAGTTGTTCCACTGAGGAGGCCACAAAGGTGTTGTAGTCTTGTGAGTACTCGAAATCGTGCCAATAAAACCAGGTTTTATTGAATTGTTCCTCTTTTCGTTTTAATGCGGTTGTTAATTGTTCCATCAGATTCATTTCATTCAGCACAGCTATCCACTGACCAGGTGAAGGGGGTTCCGAGCATTTCCATTTTTTGCGGTATACATATTTTAGTGGCATTAAGAAGGTGGATGAAGTAAGCACTGCGTCAGATCGACTGCTAGTAAAGTGTCTGTCAGTCGAAAAACAAGTTTCCGAATAGCGTCCCAGAAGAGGCCAAGAGGACAAGAGAACATGTCCAAAATAAATGTTATAATGAACCGTCAGGCTGTTGACAATCGCCAAAATCGCCAAAAGGAACTGAAGGGTAAATCATATGTAGAAGCGTGGGCACTCTATACCATCGGGTCAGGACCTTAAACCCCACCTCCTGGAACCTACTCGCAATGGAGGATACAAAATACACTCACTCCGTTTTTTTGAGAAGGCCTTTTGGTGGTTCTTAAACTGGGTCTTTTATTGTTTGCTAGATAAACGACAAAAGACAGAAAATATTGAAAAAAAAGAAAAAACACGTTTTCTTTGTTTCTTTTATAAAACTTCGCAAATAAATCATCTTTCTTCATAAATTTAGGTCAAATTGTATTCTGCTACATTTCTGAAAATAACTAGTGTATATTATCCAGTCTGTAGGAAAGTTATAGAGTCCACAAATTATGTGTAGCACTACCCCCGTAGGGGCCGCTGGTTAATGTGGTTCGTCTCCCACCCTGCACAACCAGGCACATGAATTTCCAGACTCACCAAGTCAAGAAACAGTCCTTGTACTTTGCTTTTTTTTTTTTATCAGGGGAATTAAACTTGTATGGGGATGGGGTACATACGGGATGCCCACTTGATTGAAGAAATATAGGAAGGGACTAAACCATATACACTCTGGTATGTCCAACCTCTTCTCCTTCACCTCCGGCACATATTCTTGCTTGCAAACTATCACTCACAGGACCAGCTAGCACTGATGAAGGGACCTGACATGGACTCTGTCAGGCCCAAAGAAAATGCCCTTTGCAGGAAGGGACCGTGGGCCCTTATGGTGAAGCAAAAATAGGTAGTCCTTAGTGCTAGCTGTCCCACATGTGGCTACTGCTCCCAGTACCACCTCTTCAGGTCCTGCCAGTCCTCCTGGCTGCAGCTGCCTCTTTTCACTGACTGTGCCACCACAGTCCTTCTGACTGGCTCTGCACCCATCCCAGACTGCTCCATCCCAGTACTCTCAGGCATGCCTGTTAGTCCTTCTGACTGTGTGTCACTAACCAGCCCTCCTGGCTGTTCATGTTGCTCCTGGAGACTTGCCCGGCAGTGTTCTCCCACTGTCTTCTCCTTGCTCCCAGTGCCTGTCCAGGACACCTCTGTGGTTTTAGGATAGTCCCATTTGAACCCCAGCCCAGGCCCAAGGTCACGCCCCCCTCCCCCCAGATTGGGGAGCTCCCTCAAAGGCCATGACAGCCTAACACTCCATCTCCAGCTTCTATCCGAACTTCTTTCCAGCTGGGCTGACCCTGAATATTTGAGGAGGCCTGCCCTATGCCAATCAAATACAATTGGGGATTGGTTAGGACCCTCAGAATACTCCAGGCAGCTCCACCTTACCTCCCCTCCCATATTTTTAGAAGGTTACGGAACATTTGAGAAGTAGGGGGGAGGTCTTAGTGATGCTGCCTGTGAGTCATCCAGCTCTCCTTGATTTCTGCCCAACCCAGGACAAAAACGCAGACAGGCTTAGCTGCAAGCCAAGCCTGCAAAAATGTACCTACACTTAAAAAAAAAACCCACTATCTATATTTCTAGCACCAGAGGGTTCTACTTATGGTATATACGCGTTATTACTAAAAGTATTGGGACACCTGCCTTTAAGCGCACATGAACTTTAATGGCATCCCAGTCATCTGGGAAGGCTGTTCCACCAGAGCCTCTAGTGGCGAGGATGGACTGCACTGCAACTGGCTCCAGGTTGCGGCCACCAGGTGGTAGCAGCAGCCAAGGACAACAAGCGATAGTCAGGAGATAAGCCAAATGTTGGGGCAACTAGCAGACAAGGATAGACAGAGAACACGCCAAAGGTCAGGGTAACAATAGTCAAAGAACAAGCCAAGATCTGTAACAGAAACAGACAGAGCACACGGCAAGCAGGAGACAGCAAACCAAACACACAATATTGCTCGGGCAAGGCAGGCTTGGACAGCAGGTGTTAAAGCGGTGTTAAATAGTGTATCCTGTAGAGGCTAGGGTGGAGCCATGCTGAGGGAAGATTACTTAACCATGCAGGTGTGAGAGTGCAGGCCCAAGGCTGATACACAGACCAAAGGTAATCAGACAGGGTACGAAGGTATTACTGGCAATTCATGACAGTACCCTCCTCTTACGAGGCCTCCCCCTCCCCCGCTTGGGACCAAACTTGGCGGGGAACTTCAAATGGAACTTCCTCAGAAGACGAGGCGTGAAGATTTCAGATGCAGGAATCCAAGACCTCTCCTCAGGACCAAGACCTTTCCAATCCACAAGATATTGAAGAACACCTTTACAGAAGCGAGAACCAAAAATTTGACTAACCTCGTACTCCTGATCATCCTCAGAGACTGGAGAACTTATTGAGAACTAAAGGTTTCAGAAGGGATACATGAAAGGAGTTTGAGATCCTGAGGCTTTTAGGGATCTATAGTTTAAAACAAACAGGATTCAGCTTTAAAATTATATTGTAAGGACCAATGAATCTCAGTGCAAATTTCAGAGAAGGAACCCGGACTCTGATGTTTCCGGTGGAAAGCCAGACTTTGTCTCCTGGCTGTAGAGGAGGCGGCTTATGCCTGAGACGGTCAGCAAAACCCCTGAATTTGTGGCAGCTATCTGGAGGGAATCATGAACATCAACCCACATGGCACTGAATGATTCCTGAACAGTAGCCAAAGCTGGGACGTCGGAAGAACAGGTCATAGGAAGAGGGAGCTGAGGATATCTTCCATAAACAGTGGCAAAGGATGTCTTCTGAGAACTGATGTTGATATGATGATTATTGTGAGAGAACTCTGCCCACACGAGTAGTGATGCCCAATCATCGTGATGAGTCGAGACCAAGGTACGGAGAAAGACCTCTAACTCCTGATTACCCCTCTCAGTCTGACCACTGGATTGAGGATGGTAAGAGGAGGTAAAATCCAAGGCAACGTTGATGGATTTACAAAAGGATCTCCAAAAGTGAAAAGTAAACTGAACACCCCTGTCCGAAACAACATGGGAAGGGACTCCATGAAGGCGAAAAAATCTCTCAAACAAAAATGGAAACCAAGGCAGGAGCAGAAGAGAGACCAGGAAGAGGAACAAAATGGGTCATCTTGGAGAATCGATCAATTACCACCCAAATGACCGTATTCTTCTCAGAAGGTGGAAAATAGGTGATGGAGTCCATGGCAATGTGAGACCAAGGTTCCTTAGGAATGGGCAAAGGCATGAGAAGACCAGCAGGAGCTTGAGTGGAGGACTTAGACTAGTAGACTGGGCACAGACATGACAAGCCTTAACGTAGTCTTTAACATCAGAACAATGAGTAGGCCACCAGTAGTGGCGGCTGATATGGAAGAAAGATCCGAGGGCATGACCTGCCACCTTGGAATCATAGGTTCTTAGTTCTTAACTTGGTTGGAACTAAGGTCTTACCAGGAGGAATTTTTGAATCCAGGGTAGAATGGGCAAGAACACATGAGGTAGGAATGATTGAATCAGGTGCGGAGTTGGGCTCCTCATCCTGAATGTCAAAAGACCTAGAGAGTGCATCAGCCCGACTGTTGCAGGATCCAAGTTTGTACATAATAGAAAAATTGAAATGGGAAAAGAAAAGACTTCACCTGGCCTGTCTGGGATTCAGTTGTTTGCAGATTTTTATGGTCAACGAAAATTGTTATGGAGTGCGAGGAACCCTCCAAGAGATGACGCCACTCCTCCAATGCCAATTTAATTGCAAGAAGTTCCTGATCACCAATAGGGTAACTTTTCTCTTTTCTAAACTTTTTTGGAGAAAAAAAACGCACATGGTTGATGTTTGCGCTCAAAGGATTGAAGAAGCACAACTCCCACCCCAGTCGAGGAAGCGTCCACTTCAATAAAAAAAGGATCCCCAGGGTTAGGTCGCCTCAACAAAAGTTCAAAAACAAAGGCCTGTTTCAAGTCATGAAACTCAGAGACAGCTTCAGGGAGCCAAGCCTTCAGATTCGCAACCCTTCTTGGTCAAGGCGATAATAGGTGCAGAAATGGAAGAGTAATTCCTAATGAACTGCCTGTAATAATTAGTGAACCCAAAAAAGCGCTGTGTGGCCTTGAGACTTGCAGGAAGAGGCCAATTGGTAATGGCCGAGATCTTTCCAGGGTCCATACGAAGACCCAAGCTAGAAACAAAGCATCCCAAAAACAGAACCTCGGAAGATCTTGTTGACAAAGTTTTGGAACACAGCTGGGGCATTACACAGACCAAAGGGCGTAACCAAGTATTCATAATGCCCATCTCTAGTGTTAAATGCCATTTTCCATTCATCACCCCTCTGTGGCCGGATCAGATAGTACGCATCACTGAGATCCAACTTAGTGAAATTGGAGGCGCCTTTCAATCTGTTGAACAGTTCCGGTATTAAGGGTAAGGGGTATCAGTTTTTAATTGTCAGAGTGTTTAAGCCTCGATAGTCAATGCACGGTATTAAGGTCCCATCCTTCTTGGCTACAAAAAAGAACCCTGTTCCCACAGGGGATGAGGATTTCTGAATGAACCTTCGCTTTAGATTCTCTGCAACATACTCAGACATGGCCTGGATCTCCGGAATGGACAAAGGATAGGTCAGGCCCCTGGGCAGGGTTGCGCCGGGAACAAGGCCAATGGCACAGCTAAAAGGCCTGTAAGGAGGAAGTACCTCAACCAATTTTCTGCATAAAACATCCCGCAATTCACTATATGTAGCAGGAAGAGCAGGAGATACTGATGTGGTGGCCACAGGAATTCTCTCCTTTAGGGTAACCTTGAGTAGGCAGGACGAGAAACAAGAGTCCCCAAGCCAGGATCTGCCCAATAGTCCAATCAATGTGTGGAGAATGGAGCTGCAACCAAGGAAGGCCCAATACAATGGGGGTTGAGGCTTTAGGTAGCATGAGAAAGGATATCCACTCCTGGTGGAGTACCCCTATAAACATGTTGACAGGGAGGGTCTGGAAGCGGATGGGCCCCCCAGGAAGAACAGTACCATCAATCGCTGAGACCACCAGTGGAGTGGTGAGAGGGGAAAGAGGAATTTTCATGGAAGACGCAGTTCCCCAGTCCATGAAATTTCCAGCAGCTCCAGAATCCAGGTAGGCCGCGACTGCATGAGGGGAAGCGTTGACATGGAGGAGCACAGAAAGAAGGAGACGAGATGATGAAGGTGATTTTCCTGGGTCCATGATGCCACCTTCCAGATGTATTAGACTGACGGACGGAGCAGGTGTCCCAAAAATGACCTTTGCCCCCACAATAGAAACACAAGCCCAGAGTTCTGTGCCTAACAAGCTCTTCAGGAGGTAACCTAGTCCAGTGCAATTGCATAGGTTCCACAGCTGGCGAGGGATGCCCCAGGCATGGAGGAGAGGGGAGCTCGGGTTGGCTGAGGACCATGGAGTACTGACGCCTTTTCTCTAGGGCCCTCTCCTGGAAGCGAATATCGATCTGATTGCAGAGGGAGATGACATCATCCAGACCTGAGGGAATGGTTCTTCCTGCCAACTCATCCTTCACTGTCAGAGAGGCCTTGTAAAAAGGTTGCAACTAAGGCCTCATTATTCCAGCTCAGCTCAGCAGTTAAAATGCAAAAGTGAAGGGCATACTATCCCACCAAAGAAGAGACACGGCCTGGTTCTTAGAAAATATTCCAGAAGAGTTTCAGGAAGTTAGACAAGCTGGAGACCACTGGATCATTCCTCTCCCACAGAGGGGCAGCCCAGGCTAAAGCCTCATTGGTCAGGAGGGAGCTAATGTAGGCTACTCTTGCTCGATCAGAGGAAAAGTTTTGAGGCTGGAGCTCAAAATGGAAGGTGCACTGACTAAGGAACCCCACTGCAGGCCTTGGAGTCACCAGAGAAATGAGAAGGAGCTGGTAAATGCAATACATTTGTGGTAGAGACCATAAGCGGAGTAGATACAACCGCCAACTGCAACTGAGGTCGTTGAACCTGGGATCCAAAGGAGGCCTGAAGCTGTTCAAAAGGCCGAACCTTGCAGGAATTGCATCACTTGGGTCTGATTAGAGTCCTGTGTCTCGAGTCTGCAGACTACGCCCTGCAGCTACTCAATGGCAGGTAGCGGCACATCAGCCAGGTTCATTGCCTGAGCAAACTGTCAGGTCACCTGAGACCAGGTGACAAATGCACACCGTTTGGGTCAGGAGTGCACCGCTAAGGTAGTAGACCCTATGGCTGACTGCTGCTGATGGAACTCTGGGTGGTTCAGGAAAGCAGGTCCACTGGAGCACCAACATGGATCCTACTGGGAGCTAGAGCATAGGATTCCCCAGGGCGCAGAGTCTAAGAGCCAGCAGGTGTTCACCAGAGCCTCTAGTGGTGAGGATGGACTGCGCTGCAACTGGCTCCAGGTTTCGGCCCACAGGGTCGCTCACGCTCACGCTAGGCTGAAGGAGAATAGAGAGGAAGCAGCAGCCCAGGACAACAAGGGATAATCAGGAGATGAGTCAAAGGTTGGGGCTACTAGCAGACAAGGATAGATAGAGAACACGCCAAAGGCCAGGGTAACAAGCAGGGGATGAAGGTATTACAGGTGAATTTCATTGGTATAAACAACCATTTTTACTGAATGAAACTGGCTCAGTGTCTTGTGATTAGCGGTGATTGGTCAAAGCTAATCACATGGTACAGAATGGCCCTGTCTGTACCTGGTGATCACTCTGACCAATCACAGCTAGCAACACAAGTGGACGGCATGAAAGGAAACATCCATTGTTTTACAACTGTCATGTGATCTGCTGTGATTGGTCACATTGATCACATGATACTGGCAGCAGGCGAGTACAGTGATCAGTCAAAGACCCAATTAGGGTTTTTTTTTTATAATCCTTCCCCACTCTACTAAAATGTGTTTGTCCCCTTTGGAGAGATCACCCATCCCACACCAGGACAAGAAACAAGGGTAATCTCCCAAAAAGAGCCATGTATGGAAATAAAAACCTGACAGAGGCTCCAGCCTTTCCCCACTCAATCCAAAAAATAAAAGTGTCATCTGGAGTTGAACTTTATTATTTTATTATTTGGTATTGGGATTATGAAGCTAAACTTCTTAAATTAGTGTCAAAATAAAAAATAAAATAAAAACGTTTGTAAATAATGCACAAAATGCTTGCTTATTACTAAGGAAAGAGGAGACAATTTTAGTAGGAGAAAATAACATCAAACTCAATTCTCAGGGGGTGATTTACTAAGAAGAGGGCACTGCACCAGTTCATACATTAATTGGTGTGCCGGAAAAGTCATTAATTGAACATGCGAACTGGTGCACATTGTAGCGCAAATAACAATAATAAAATACCCGCATATGTAAACTGCAACTGGCGCCTGGGTAACTGCGGTTTTCTCATTGATAATAGCGCACGCCCAATACAATTGGTTAATTTAATCTCATTGGATGTGTCTTGTTAGGCAATTAGTAGGTGTTCTCAGTTAATTAACCATTTTGATGCTAATCTCATTCCTATCACTTCTAACATATCTTTCGAAATGTGTTTTTTTCTTTTTTTACCCAAATCTTTCAATACATTACAAAGGACAGAGAAGTGTTTCTAAACCCAATAAATTAATATTTTCAGATCTTGATCTTTAAAGGTGACCATACACTGCAATCAGTTAAATCTTAAATAAATTAATAATAAATTAGATTTAGTGCAAGAGCCTGTTTGATTTCCTATATTTTGAATTAATTGTTCAAGTGCGTCTTCCTATTACCTATTTTGCCTAAATATTGAGTTGTACAGAGATTGGCCAATCAGATTGAAAAGTGCCTGACCATCTTAAGTACCAAATTTGGAATGTAGATGTGCCATGACCCACTTGTATTTTCCTAACGATATTTCTTGGGCATTATACAAGGCACATGAAAAAACACCTATTTTCAAGACATGCTAGAGTGATCATGAATCTTCAAACTACGGCTCTCCAACTGTAGCGGAACTACACATCCCATAAGGCATTGTAAAACTCTGACATTCACAGACATTACTAGGCATGATGGGAATTGTAGTTCCTGACCAACTGGAGGGCCGTAGTTTGAAAACCCCTGTGCTAGACCATTATTATGCCTCCAGAATTGGGAGTGTGGCATCTACCCAACTTCTCTCTGCTGGTGGACACAAGAACCTGAATCTATTAAATAGATATAGATATATCTATAGATACAGTATATCTATATATACACACACACACACACTGAAGCAGGAAGCAATATACATTGGCCCGGAAGTGAATCTGTACACAGGAAGTAGGTGTGTGTTGTCCAAACATTTAGACATAAACACATGACCCACACAAACACCACCCCCATGTAAAAAAAAAAAAAAAAAAAATGATCTAAACCACTTGCCGACTGGCTCACGCCGATATACGTCTGTAAAGTGGCACGGGTGTGCAAAACAATGTACCCGTATGTCACTGCATCATTGGCGGCTAGTGGGCGCGTGCCCACGGGTCTTACGGACTTGATGTCTGCCGGTGCCCCGCGATCATGACATGGAGAGGCAGAACGGGGAGATGCCTATGTAAACAAGGCATTTCCCTGTTCTGACTAGCAACATGACAGGGATCTACTTCTCCCAGTGATCGGGAGCAGTGATCTCTGTCATGTTCTAGTGAGCCCATCCCCCCCACAGTTAGAACACACTTAAGCCCTTGATCGCCCCCTAGTGTTTAACCCCTTCCCTGCCAGTGACATTTACACAGTAATCAGTGCATTTATAGCACCGATCGCTGTATAAATGCCAATGGTCCCAAAATAGTGTCAAAAGTGTCCGATCTATCCAACGCAATGTCAAAGTCATGATAAAAATCGTAGATCGCCGCCATTACTAATAAAACAAAATTAATAATAAAAATGCCATAAATCTATCCCCTATTTTGTAGACGCGATAACTTTTGCCCAAGCCAATCAATATACGCTTATTGCGATTTTTTTTACCAAAAATATGAAGAAGAATACATATCTGCCTAAACCGAGGAAGAAATTTGTTTTTTTATATTTTTTGGGGGGATATTTAGTATAGCAAAAAGTAAAAAATATTGCTTTTTTTTCAAAATGTTCGCTCTTTTTTGTTTACAGACGCAACAAATAAAAACCACAGAGGTGATCAAATACCACCAAAATAAAGCTCTGTTTGTGGGAAAAAAAGGACGTCAATTTTGTTAGGGTACAACATCGCACAACTGCACAATTGTCAGTTAAAGCGACGCAGTGCCGTATCGCAAAAAAGGGCTCGGTCAGGAAGGGGGTAAATCCTTCCAGACTGAAGTGGTTAATTTGCAAATAAGGATCATCTCTTCCTCAGAGAACAGTGGGACATGGTGGTGGGAAGAAATTAGCAGCAGTACAAGCAACTTCCTGGAAGGGCGTGATGTCCTATGTGCTGGCCACTGCTTTCGGGAACCAGATATGCGCCACGGGCACATAGCTCCACGCACACAGCAGTTGCACATCTCACATACACAGCGGTCACGCATCTAGCTACAGGAATCCAATTTTTTATGGAAATTAATAGTAAAGCAGATGCAGATTTCCAGGACTGGACTAACAAATGTTTATAGTGAAAGGCAACTGGTGTTTTCTATTAAACAATGCATCACAGTTGAACTTAGGAATGTGTCTTTGCAAAATTACACTAAATTAAATCCTTTCTTTTTTTGCTTGGGGATAGAGTGCAGAGGGATTAGAATTCTTGTCAGTTTTTGGGGATGTCTGCACCCCTGATAGGGTGAAGACAACTCCGAAATTTTGACAGTTTCCCCTTCAAATTTATTCACTTCCTACCACATAACCAAACAGGAAGTGAGGGTAAAACCCTACCGATGTCTTTCCTTGGGGACACATTGGTCAATCTATATAGTTTCCCCATTAGGTAAATTGCACGCTAGCATTTTGCTGTATATGCCCCAAATTATTAGGCATCGTGGACTTTGGGGTTTATTTACTAAAGGCAAATCCCCTTTGCACTACAGCTGCACTTGTAACTGCAGTTGCTGGAGATCCGAGGGGGGATATGAAAGGTGAATTAAAAAAAAAAATCTTTGCTTCTACATGATTGGATGATAAAATCACCAGTGCTTCCCCTCAGATTTACAGCGAGTACACTTGTACTGCAGAGTGGATTTGCCTTTAATAAATCCAAAAATACCTAATAATTTGGGGTGTACACAACAAAGTGCTAGAGTGCAATTTGCCTAATGGAGACACTAGATTGACCTGTGTGTCCCCAAAGAAAGACATTGGTAGGGTTTTACCCTCATTTCCTGTTTGGCTATGTGACAGGAAGTGAAGCCAATTTTCAGAAAAGGGACACAAAGCCCAACCTAAAAAAGACAAGCAGGGGTTCTAACACTCACTTGGTTACCCTCTAATGCCCAATGAATAGGATTGTCTTGAGCTAGATTTTAGTTCAGTGCTCTAAATCAGTGCTTCTCAACCCTGTCCTCGAGTAGCCCCAACAGGCAGTGTTTGAGGTTTACCTTCATCTTGCACAGAGTCAATGGCTTGGTATTTTGGACAGCTATTTAGCTAAGATAAATTCCCAAAACATGTCCTGTCGGGGGTACTTGAGGACTGAGGCTGAGAACCACTGCGCTAAAATGGAAAATTGAATACTTACCTCTCTGTAATTTTCCTTTCCTGGTGCCTATCCATGGCAGCATACCCATGCATATGCTACCATGAAGGCACCAGGAAAGTCGCTTTTAGACAAATCACACAATCACACCTTTTTTGTTTTGCCTTGCCAATCAGCCTAGGTAAGCTGCAGCTGGGAAATCTGTTGTATTACATTTTTTTTAAGAGGGGGGGGGTGTAAAATGAATTACTTGGATTGAGCATGCATCTGCAAAACTAATTATTAACAAAACACATAAAAATTTGCTAAAAATTTCCACAGGATGTGGAAAAAAGCAAGGAAAGCAAAAAACAAGTGCATGTTAATTTGAGACACTAACAGAATATGGTTTTGAGGTCTGACCATTTTGCAGAGGAAATTAACAGAAGTTAAAAGGACTGTGCCCACAAATGGACAGTCTCTTAAGGATTTAAACATTTAGTACTCACAACAGCTTGCCCAGACCAACACAAATGCATTTCACACACCAAAGGCTACAGCAAAAAAATAAAGTCCCTGAGCATGCCCAAAACAACCCAAATGCGGCTAGCACAAAATACCATATATACTCAAGTATAAGTCGAGTTTTTCAGCACATTTTTTTGTGCTGAAAGTGCCCCTCGACTTATACTCGAGTCAAGCACTTTTCTGCAGCAAAAAATGTCATTTTCCGAACCGACTTTGGGGCCCCGTATCTCAGGGCCACTTTGTGCTAGGAACCCCAAATTTGGTGTGCAAACCCAGTGGAACTGGTACCACAACATATCCAAAGCTGGGGTTCCTAGCACTAAGTGACCCCGAGATACGGTGCCCCAAAATCGGTTCGGAAAATGTCATTCTCTGCTGCAGAAAAGTGCTTGACATTTTCTGAACCGATTTTTGGGGCCCTGTATCTCGGGGACACTTGGTGCTAGAAACCCCAGCTAGTTCCGCTGAGTTTGCACACCAAAGTTTGCACTACCGAGTTTGAAGTTCGGGGGACCTATGGCTGCAAATGGGCACAGTGAGGCATGCAAATGGGCACAGTGAGGCTGCAAATGGGCATTGTTGACCCTCTTTTCCACTTACAGTAGCTGTGCATTTCTCACCCTCATCTTATACTCGGGTCACTAAGTTTTTCCCATTTTTTTCTGGTAAATTAGGGCCTCGACTTATACTCGGAATGACTTATACTCGAGAATATACGGTAAGCAACCCCCCTGTTCAAAATGAAGCACATCATTCAGCATGCTACAAAAATTACAGATGGGACAAACACCCCCCGACCCAGGGGGGCAAACAAAGAGCCTAACATGGGCAACAGTTATACAACAAATACCATTGCAGTCTATGGGAACCGACTTGTTAATTTTGCAAGTCCCCACTTGGCTGGCTTATATTCTAGTTATTCGCCTTAAAATGGGTATGGGGGCCCAGATCTCACCCTGAGGGACATCTATCAATGGCACCAATTTGGACAAGCCCAAAAACAAAACAAGTAGAAGTGCCTTTAAAAATGCAAAATTGCTTAAGAACTAGTAACCTGGAGGGGGGCTTACTCTGCCTGTAAAGTGGTGCATCTGTAGCATGTATCCAAAATGCTGTTTCAAAGATGTACGGCTTTAGAGAAAACTTGCAAATCTACATTGCAGTTGCAAGATTTTAACCCAAAACAAAAAATAGCCTGCCCCCCCAATACATACAAGGCCATTGGGGTCTGTTAGGAAAAAAATATTGTGCCTAGTGGGTACAAGGTGCTTTGTGGTTGATATTGGGCTGCGCCCAACATGCCCCAAAGGCAGCCAGCTATGTTGAGTGCATGTGGCCTTGTATGTTTCAGGAGGGGGTTGGGCGATCGCTCTTTTCACCCCTTTCCTAGCTGGCCCTGTTATATGCTCTGAAAAAATAGGATTTTATGTCTTACTTGCCTGTAAAATCATTTTCTTTGAGTACATCATGGGACACAGAGTACGGCTAATATTCATTACCTGCTGGGTTATACTTCATCATTAGGTGAATGGACACTGGTAGACCAAAGGTCTTCAGACAGGAAGTGATCCCCTATATAACCCCTCCCATACAGGAAGTACTTTAGTTTTGTAGCAAGCACTAAATCCTCAAAAAAGAGAGGAGGGATCTCTGTGTCCCATGATGTACTCAAAGAAAAGTATTGTACAGGTAAGTATGACGTAAAAATCCTATTTTCTTTTTCATACATCATGGGACACAGAGTCAGGCTAATATTCATTACCTGCTGGGACGTCCCAGAGCAATAGACTTGAGTGGAGGGAGACACCCTGCCAAAACAATAGCCATCAGAACTTATATGGCAGCCCGCAGTACACTGCGTCCGAAAGCCGAATCCTCGGCTGCTCAAACATCCACTTGATAAAATTTTGTGAACGTATGCACTGAAGAATGCAGTTGTCTCTCTTCCGCCGAACAAGGCTGAAAGAAAAAAGAAGGCAAAACAATGTCCTGATTTAAATGAAAGGCCTACACCATCTGTGGCAAAAAGGATCATAAGACGACTGTCATGGTGAAGGATCAAGTACAGTTCCCTGCATGAAAGGGCCGCCAACTCCGACACCCCTCTAGCCGAGGTGATAGCCATCAGGAAGCCTAGCTTGCGTGACAGCAAGTCTAATGGAATTTCCTTAATAGGTTCAAATTGTTGTTTCTGTAAGACAGACAGCACCAAGTTCAAGTCCCAAGGACACATAGGTGACCTAATGGGGGGGAAGCAAGCGAGTTGCCCCTTGCATAAAGGTTCAGATCAGTGAATGGGAGGCTAAAGGCCTTTGGAAGAATACTGATAGGGCCGAAACTTGACCTCTGGTTTTACTGGAAGCGAATTTGATTTCCACAGCTGACTGTAGAAAAGAGAGAATCCTTCCAATCACATATTTATGAGGATGTCATTTTCTGGCTTCATACCAAGCAATATAAGTCTTCCAGACCTTATGATAAATCTTCCTAGTGACAGCTTTTTTAGCATAGCAATCCAGCAATATAAGTCTTCCAGACCTTATGATAAATCTTCCTAGTAGTAGAGTAGACTACCCGAGATGCCACGGTCCTTTAACACCCTGGCTTCAATAGCCATGCCGTCCAATTTAGAGACTGTAAATTAGGGTGGAATATAGGACCTTAAGACAGTAGATCGGGGCGACGTGGAAGCGTCCACGGCCCGTCTATTGTCAGTCTCACAATCTCCGGGAACCAGGGCCTTCTGGGCCAGGCTGGTGCCACCAGAATGAGTGGAACCCCCTCTCTCCGAATCCTGCGCAACAAATGGATCAGAGGGAAAGCATAAACCAGGGAGTACTGGCTCCATGGAACTATCAGAGCATCTGCTCCAATTGCCAGAGGATCTCTTGTTCGAGACACAAACTGCGGTAGCTTGATGTTGAACCTGGACACCAGTAGGTTGACCTCTGGCCACCACCAACGTTGGCAAATTTCCTGGAACACCTCTGGGTGTAGGGACCATTCCCCCGGGCAGATCTGCTGGCGGCTGAGATAATCTGCCTTCCAGTTCTCTACTCCCGGGATATGGACTGCCAATATAATTGGCACATGTCCCTCTGTAAAGTTCAAAAATTCAAAAAAATTACAAAATAAAGTGCAAACAATAAAGTTCATCAAGTGTGAGGTGCAGAGCTGGTGACACGTTGATGTAATCATGGTGACTTCCTGTGCTCCCCTCCTGGATCACCACTCACCAGATAAAAATTGAAAATATGCCTGTGTATATCAAGATGGTGTCTCCTGTCCAGCAGATATGTAGATTAGTTGTGCCTCAGAGAATGGAATCTCCTCTCCTTCACCACTTGATTGTAGATCCTACATACTTTACTTATTCAAAGACGATCGGAGTAGTAAAGTTTGGAAAAGTGAAGAGAAGAGGGCATTTTTTTAAATGAGGGACGTTTGGTGCTTTTCTTCACAGGAAGTAGAGAACTCTTCCCTCTGGAAATCTTTTGGATATATTTGTCCAAGTGATCACCAAATAAACGTTCCCCCTGAAAAGGGAAACCTGCCAATAACTTTTTACAAGGAAGCTCGGCTGACCAGTTCTTAAGCCATAAAAGACTGTGCATATGTACAGACAAGAGAGCCAGACGAGACTGGCAAATACCAATTCCTGCAACAGCTGGCTGTATAGCTGAACTGGCCAAAGAAAAGGAAGCCTTTAATAATAACTCCAATTTCTTGTCAACAGGGTCTTTTAAGCCCTGTGCGTTATCTACCAGACAAGTTAAGTTCTTGTTTAAGAAAGCGACTGCTGCATCTACGGCTGGTATGCTCCATTTTTTAACTAACTTTTCATCCATGGGGACATAAAAGGGAAAACCTCTTAGGAGGAACAAAAGTCCTGTCAGGATGTTCCCAATCAGCATATACCGCCTGTTCCAACAGGGGGTGTAGAGGGAAAGTCTGTGCGAAAAGGCCTCAGAGATCCCAAGGAGGACCAGTGGGGCTCAGTCACCTCTGCAAGAGGCAACTTAAAGGCAGAAAGAACCATTTCGGTCCGTGTTAGGATCAAAAGACTCTGCGACTGAGAGGCAGACATTGACTGGATATCTTCTTGTCCAGATTGCTCGGAAGCAGACTCATGTGCCGGGCACTCCACCGAATCCTGAGCTTTAAGCTCTTACCCATTCTCAAAAACCCATTCCTGCTCCAGACTACTAGACTCCGGGGAGGGTGATCTTTCACGCTTCTTGCCACCCTGCGGGATGGGGCAATCGTGCCAGCAATCCTGTGATCTAACTCGACTAGGGCTGAGGACAGTTCATCCTTAGTGATAAAGGGTGAAGCAGCAGCGTTGACTGCAGGCACAATACCAGATAGGTGCAGCGGCTCAGATTGCCCGGAAGCCTCTGGCCCTACAGGGGATACAACACTAGGGATACGACTAGGTTCATCAGGAACTACTGATGACATAGGTGTGCCCTTCCCTGTGGCGTTAGTCCCACTCCTCTTTTTGGAAGACATTTAATAGCCACAAACAAAGAGTACTTGGGTGTAGTATTAAAACACCTCAGAAGGGAGACCCTTTAATAGGGCTCACCAAGCCCCTATGCAACAATCCTGCTAAGCACCTTTAGCCCTGAAAGCAACACCTGGTCACTCACGTGACCCGGGTAAGGAAAAATGAACCACTGCAAGTGTCTGTTCAGAGCCTGCTCAGTGTCCCACAGCTGCTTTCTGGAAGCACCACATGCTTGGCCTACAAAGCTTAAATAAGCTGGGTGTGCGCCGGAATGTTCTGTGCGTGCATGCATGCGCACGCACATGTGTGGTCCCAGCGAACAGGCGTGACTGCATTTGCGTACAATGCGAATCTTAGTGCGCCCAGATAAAGGCGACAGCGCATATGCGACGAAGCCGCTTGCACCATGGCCACCAAACAAACTGCTGAGCCCATCGGTGCTCTTGCGAACACATGTGCGCCATGGTGAACCAAGGCGAAATGGCGCACCTTTGTGCGCCATCATACAGGTAAAAAACAGCTAGACACAAGCAAAAAAAGTACACTTTGCAAACACCCACAGCTAGCCCAAAACTCCCCCGTATGGTCACCGCACACAGGTGTCCAGCTTTTAGCTAGCTTGACTGATTGCTACAATCACTGGGACACCCCACAATAATAAAATAAAAGGGTTTTCACTTACCCGTCCAGGCACAGGGCCACTTAGAAACTAAGGGCCCAATCTTCACCCTTCACAGCGGTATCCTGTCACTTGGACCTTCAAGCACTGGGTACCCTTTTCATGTTTAGGGTCCACTCCCTTGGACCTGTACAACACCCTGCAGGAAATGCCTTTGTGCTGTAGTGTCCAGGATTTCCACTCCGCAGAATTCAGCGTCGGGAGACCACATTACATGCAAAACCTTGCAGGATCTTAAGTCTTCTTTGCGAGGCTCGGGTACCATTTATCTAAGCATAAAAGCCTGTGTCAAATGGATCCTATCGATCAATCCCTTGATTAATTTTGGAACCATTTGTGGGAATAGAGACCTGGAGCTCAGAGAGCTCAAACAAACCATGCCATTCACCTTGAGACACTGGTAAAAAAAGTCCTTTAGTTTTGTAGCAAGCACTAAATCCTCAAAAAAGAGAGGGATCTCTGTGTCCCATGATGTACTCAAAGAAAAGTATTGTACAGGTAAGTATGACGTACTTCCTGTATGGGATGGTTTATATAGGAGATCACTTCCTGTCTGAAGACCTTTGGTCTACCAGGGTCCATTAACCTAATGATGAAGTATAACCCAGCAGGTAATGAATATTAGCCTGACTCTGTGTCCCATGATGTATGAAAAAGAAAGAATGTGGTTTGGATTGGTGAAGGCAGCTCACAGCCTTTTGAGAATAGAGTGGAGTGTGGAGTTCCCCTTTAAAAGCAAAAGTTAGCCCATGGAAATCTAAGGAGTTAGAAGGGGGAGACAAGAGCATTGGAAAATGGAGTGTGGAGTTCCCCTTTAAAAGAAAAAGCTAGCCCAAGGAAATCATATGCATTAAAAGGGGAAGGCTAAATCCCCTTTTAGGAGGAGCTAGAGGAGCGAGAGTCTTTTTACATAATTTTAACAAGGTGCAGGTCACATGTTGGCAACGTAACATGCTAATATGACCTGTGTGTAAATCTCCTTAAAAAAAGACATAGGGGTGAACCAAGTTTAAAGTTGCGCCAGTTCAACCCACGCAATTGCATGTACGTTGCTTAACATTTACTAAGATTTTGGCCGCGCAGTGAACAAATGCATTTGAACGAGCTCAAGAGCCGCTTGCGCTTACATTGATCTCACGCAGTTCTAAATGTACTTGCGGGCACAGCAGGCTTTCTCGTTCTATTTTGGGCATATTTGTTACTTGGGCAGTTGTTACTAAATTTCCTCACATTACCCCACATCAGTCCATAATATTGGCACCTCCATCTTCTGTAAATATCGAATTGAAGATGCCATGTGCCATGTCCATAGTGGCGCACAGATTGCATTCTACCGTGCACAGAGATGGCTATAGTAAATGGGGGATTCGCGCTCTGTTCCCGGCGCACCATTTTGTAAATATGAAAATGTGCGTTGCGCCTCGCCGTGCGCCTCTACTGATGGCGCATGGCTTTCGTAAATTAGCCCTCCAGTTTCATTGTTGCCAATAAAGATTGATGCAAATGTAATTCATTTTTCCTTCAAGGCGTGACAATGGAAAATGTATTAATTGAGGTCAACTTTAGGAGTCAACACAATTTCCTTCAGATAAAAAAAGTGACATTTTCAGAGAAAGCATTATAATGAGATGTGTTATTTAGACGGCTATTCTGGAACAACTGTTTGGTGTATTGAATTGGCAGTCTTTCAGCGTGTTTTTTTCTGACAATTTGACATACACATTCTTGTAAACATCTATATTATTCATACGTGACAAACATATATTAAGGAGTCAGTCCACCCAAAGTTATATTTCGGTTATGAGTGAATTCTGGTATGCCAAGTCACCTGCTGTTTTTTGGGGTCACCCCTGATGGCAGATGACCAATAGGAACACTTATGTGGTGCCTTGTCTTGATAGTACCCAAGCACTCCAGTCATTTGTTCTGTCTTGATAGTAACCATGCAGTGCAGTACCTTGTTCCATAGGAAGGTAGGCAGTTTGAGCCTCATGGCTTGTAAATTTGCCATCGTATTAGAAAATCTGTGTGTAAAAACAAGTGGCTTCAATGGTTGGAAGTACATATCATCAAATCCAAGAACAGCCCTTCAAATCCAAAAACAGCCCTTCAAGTCTCAATTTGCTCCCAAGCACAACATTGAGCCACTGAAATAGGGTGCTTGGGCTAATTATGACTACCCATATATCTAGCAGGAGAGAATTGCAGGCAGGGGTTGCACTTTAAAAAATGGCCACCCCTCTTTAGAGGTGTGTTTTTGGATCGGCCCTGCCCTGCGCTTTTAAATAGAAAAGGAGGGGCCAATCTACTGTAAGATTTCTATGCCAGCAGCTGTTGGGAGGAAGGATGGACCTCTGAGGAAGAGAGCTCCCACTGGAGCCTCATGGAGGCCCAATGCCTGAACAGGAGAACATGAAGAAAAACAGTGAGTAGCACAACAGGATCCCCTCCTGATGGTTAAAGGGGCAGTTCTTAATGTGAATGCCATGATTTGGAACACCTTTCTTTGTGTTTTACCAATGTCTAGAAATTGTGTATTGTATACATGGAACATTATACTAACTTGTGTACTGTTGTAATCTTTTAAATCGTTTGGTAAAGTTGAAGGCAAAGTTTTATCTTGCCGCATCTTTGTCTACTCTGGGGAAACTATAGAAGATGTGATGTCATGGGTTTAGAGGTATTTAAAAGAAGTGAATGTGTTACTGTGCAAGGCTGGTCGGCTCAGGGGTGGGTGTTGGCTAAAGCTGGCCGTACATTATGTAATTTTCTTTCCTTCATCCATGCAAATGAACAGTTTTTGATATTGGACACTGGAACTAGTGGGGTGGTCCTGAAGCTCTGTCTGTAGGTGGGGTCCTGCTGCACATACTGACCATGTGGGGTGAAACACGGGCAGCCTGCTTACAAATGTGTTGACTCTTCCTGGGCACAGAGATGGACTTTGGAGTTTTGAGAGTTGTCCATGACCTTTGGCTGTATCCATAACACCAATAATATTTTTAGCTGTATGTAAGGGAGGCATTCTGACCAGCACTGTAAGAATTGCATTCTTCCCATTGGCCACCAATTTTTCCCAGTGTCCCTCAATCAATTGGTTTAAGCAGAGATTCCTGAGAATTATTTTTGGGGTTCCTCTGGGGGTAATAAGTGTAAAAAATGCTGCCCTGCATATCACATGGCTTAAAGGGGAAGTCCATCCAAAAGTAATTTCTCACCTAATCACCTAATCGTGTTTTTGGTGTGGACTGAAAGATGTTCTCTAGAATCTCAGCAAAATTTCTGTTTTAAAGTGCAACTCTGGGTGAGATATGTACATTGCAAGGATTTAAACAAACTTGGTTGCAGATCCCTAACTTTTGTATTGTGAAGAAATCACTGCTTGTTCCTCTGTTCACCTGTGCTGAGCGAGTCTAATGGGAGTGGTTTCATAATTATCAACCAGCTGCTACACCTGCAGAGCACTAATGAGGAAAGCTGCTGGGCCTGCATGCCTTTAGAGGTGATTTCCTATTGGGAGTATCTCACCAAAAATAACATTTTGTTGCAGGGGATGCCTGAAATCCGACTTGTATCTGTGTAGACTTCTGGGAAAATCAGTGAGCCAATCACACAAGCAAGAAATTATGTTTCTGGGGGGCGTTCTATACACATTCTGGGTACAGAACACCTTCAAGTTTCCATATTGCAATTTCAGAAAATTACAGAGCTGCAGATTGAAAAGGAAAGGTGTTTTTTAATAACATTCAATTACAATAGGATTTGTGTTGCAATTGTGTATGCTATATTATTTTTTCTTTGTTATTTTTTTCCCCCACGAAATAGGAGTTACCCTTTAACTGGATTCCAGCCAAAGAGCTGAATACGCGATTGACCTTTTAACTGTGTGAACTGCTTTTCCTGCTAAAAGATTAGCATTTTGTTCAGGCAGGTGGGTGACCTCACTTTTTTTTTTATTACACATAAGTGATATAGCTTATCCCCTTAGGACCCTTTTACACAGGCTTTCCAATCAGGTCCGCCTGTCAGTTTTTCAGGCGGACCTGATGGGAGCCTCCATTAACTCCTATGGAGTGGCGGATATGTCCGCTCACAACTGCTGCTATCCGATCCTGTCCATGGATGGTGACCCTAATTTCCATCCGTTTGGCAGATGGGATCGGATGGGATCAGCTGAGAACGGACAGGCGGTCTGTTTTCATCCGATCTCAACATAGAGGAGAGCGGGACTTTGACAGGACCATCTTTGCACAGTAAGCGGAGATGGAACGGTCATCCGCCTGCTCAGCGGGGATCAGCAGATCGATCCCACGCTGAGCAGGGCAGACCACCCGTGTGAAAGGACACTTAGGCTGCAAACTGGACAATGAAGAAAAAGCAGCACAATGATGTAGTCTTCCCAGTACCCAAAAGCAGAAAACATGTTCAAATTACATAACTACTCATAGTAACAGATTTCACTTATTGCACAGACCAAATAGGTTTAAATAATACTGTTTGAAACAATTAAATACTGTATCTGCTGACTTTTAATAGTAGGACACTCACCTGTCCAGGGGTCCAGCTTTGTCCGCACCCAAACTGGTTCTTCTGCATCGGCATATTTACGGTTTACTAGCCACGCTGCGCTTTTTTGAATGGACCCACAGCCTTCTGGGACCTGTGATGTGGCGGAGCGCCGCAGCGATCTGACTGGAAGTGGGAGCAGGTACCTGTGCAAACCAGGTACTTGCATTCCCACTCCCCTCCCCCAAAAAAGTGAGAAAAAATAGAAAGGGGGGGAATGGGGCATAAAAGCAGAACTTCCCCTTAAGGGGAAGTTCCGCTTTAAGAATTTTTGCTTTGGATTACTGAACTGTGCATACCATCACTACACTATGTACGGCCTTAAAGCTTATATCTAGTCAGATTTAAAAAGACACAGATTAATGCAGCTCTGTATGCACTAAGGCCTCATTCACACAGGTGTACTACAGCGTACACCAATGCGAGTGTCATGTTTATCACAGAGATGCACAAGTGTTTCATGCATCTCCATGAAGGCAGTCCTGTTCATGTCAATTGGGAAGCAGCAGCTGCATAGACACAACCACTGCTTCCGATTTGAGATCTGTGCGGGTGCAGATGCATAAGCCTAAACGCACACTGTCTGTATACCTGTACAACCATATGAACAAGGCCTAAAACATCATTAAAGTGGATGTAAACCTGAAATTTTTTTTATGTCATAATGTAGAGTATAAGATTTCCTATCATTTGAGCCCAGTCTTGCCACAAAGAGTTAATCCAGCTCTGAGCAATCCTCTTTTATTGTTCAGTGAGATAAAACTTGACAAACAGAGAAAAACTTTGTCAAATCCTCCCCCTTGCTGTGAGTGACAGGTGATTTACATATCTCGTGCACTAGCCTAAGACATGCATTATTTTTTAATTCCCTCTCACTCCTTTCTTCAGCAGCTCTGCAAGGATTGGCTGTTCTACACCTCACCATGATTTGGCATGCTGAAGTCATGTGGTTACTTTCCTGTCTTTTCACTGGATGTTAGAGATCATAGCAGAAGTTCAGTGTAAGAAATACACAGGAGAAAATGCATATTGACAAGGGGTGTAGAGGTGGGCGGGGAGTCTACTGACATCACGACTCCACTCACCGAGCTCCAGACAACAGACCCACCCACAGAATATGCAGTTTTTCAGGTCTCATAACAGACAGAGGGGAGACATTTGACAGGTAAAGATACATGCAGGAGGCCTGTATATCCCTATAGATAACCCCTATGGCAGTAGTTTAGAAAGGATGACATTGGGTTTACATCCACTTTAAGTGTCTTTTTAAATGAAAATATTACTGGGTATCAGCCCCTTGCAGTCCCTGTATAGCTGGGTTGGAGGGTGGAAGATAGAAGCACATGGAGCCAATCAGGTTATGCGCTAACAAGATGAATGCCGATAGGAGGGAAAAGCAGAGCGATACAGTGGTGAGCTCATCATTGTGTCAACCCAGCCTCAGGGAAATCTCTAGATCAAAGACAAAAGCTGGATTTGTTATCTTATATTTAACAACCTCCTTATTGTAACTTTACTGCTACAGGGTGGCTACTCTCATATTATATAAATAAATAAATGTAGCACCCTCTACCAGAAGGTAGGTGCTAGTAAGGGTTGTTTTACTAGTTTTGTTCAGCACAGGCAAATTTAGGCAGGCTTATGCTGCAAGCTAGGCTGAGGCGCCTTCCCTGCTTCCAGGGAGAATGTTCTGGAAGAGGAGGCTGACCCTATAGCTGGAGTGGCAGGCAGCACATGTGGGTGCTCTGACCAATCTCTAACTGACATTGGCAGGCCTCCTATATATATGCTGAGGTCACATGCTGCTGGAGAGGAGTAGTCGACTGGATGATGTGAGGAATGGAGTGCTAGACAGCCGCAGGAGCACACCCCCATCTGGGGGGGTGTGGGATCGCAGGAGAAGGCCCGGGGAGAACTGTGAGGGAACATTGCCTCTACATGGTCATTGGCAATGTCTCTGCTACCACACGGTTGGTGGCAGGGAACTCCTGGAGCAGAGGGGCAGGAGAAGCTGTCGGAAGTATGGTCCGGACAAGTTCCTCATCAAGGACTCAGGGCTGGAAGGTTGGTAGGTCGGTGAGTGTTACCACAGTGGATGGCTGGAGGTGCCAGGGATTCTGTAAGGGAACTCTGCTTCTACACGGTCACTAGCAGAGTCTTTATCATGCACACGGTGGATGGTGAAGAGACCTGGATCAGAGAAGAGACTGTGGGGATGTGTGTCAAATCAGTGTGGCACATGGTTTGCAAGTTGGACTGGCTGAGAGCAGTAGTCCATTTCTTAGAAGATATACTTTAACCTACTAGGCCTCTGGAGAGAGGTTCTTCAGGCCTCAGGCCTAGTAAATTAGAAATTAGAGGAGGGGAAAGGGGAATGTGCAAGCGTTCCACTGATAGGCGGTCAGATGCAGAGCATGACCAGTTTGAACATACACCAATTTAGGTGTTGTTGCTGTAACCGTAATCCAGGGAGAAAAAGAAAAAAATACCCGGTTAAAGAGATACCGGGTAAAGGGTTACTTTCAGCAACAAGAATTAGATCAAACGTAAATTATCAAAATATTATGTATGAAAATGTATTGTTTACAAATATAATTCATTGTATCAAAAAATTGCATTAGAAAGAGTGCAATGTATTTTAAAAGGATAACTATAATGTAGCAATAGGTACTCGCTACAAACATTCAACAAACAAGAACATTTAACTTGACAGGACAACACTAAACACCGTCCGGACATTTTTGCATTAGCTCGCAGCCAGTCAGCAGTTCAATGGGTCTGAAATAATTTAATAAAGGGGAGTCTTATAGACCCCTATATACCTTAATTATTAATGGCTGACTGTGGGCTAATCCAATGGTAGAGGGGGTGGGAAGTAGGAAATGAGGAAGAAATTACTAGCTGAGCCTATCGTACATTAGAAAAATAATTTTCTATAAGCAGCAAGAAAAAGTGCTACATTGGTCCCTTGATCAAAAGGTTATATATTGGTAGTCTTTGTATTTAAAGATAGTATGGAGCACGGACAATCTTGGGGTGCGCTTGTACTGTGTCAACCGGAAGAACCAATCATTAAGGTAATTATTGTAGTGCTGTCATTTCAGTGTTCATTTATTCACCCATCACTTTAGAGGGAGGTAAATATGTGGCATGTCACAGTTTTCATCAGCTTGCAGGGCTCAGTTCCCACTATTTTGGGACGTTTGGGGAGTCAGCAATGGTCATAGAAATGTCTCTGTCAGTAGCACTGCAGATATAAGGCAACTAGGCGGGCCAGAAACTTTTGAATGGTAGGTAGAAACAACAGGCGGAATTTAGCTAGTGCAAGTTGTGTGGAAATGTCCATACATTACCGCTCTGCTGTTCAGTGGCTTGATCCGATAGTTTCATTCATCAGCTTGGCAGCTGATTCGGCCGTCGGAGCGGTCCCCGTCACTGGAGCATGAGCTTAGGGGAGGGTCCTCACTCGTTGCATTATCGCAGCCAAATCCTTGCAGTTCAAGGCAACCCCGACTCCCGTCCTTGCGTTCCGCTGTGAGTCTTACGGCTGTAGTTCTATCAAGCCGGCATCTCCTTGGTCCCAGCACATCTCACTCAAGCAACGTCATAGGACGGGGCAGCATTGTGAGTGAGGTCAACGCGTTTTGCTCAGTGTATTGGCGTAGCTTCATCTCAGATGATACTTGGACTGACACCTGCATACCCTTTTATAATGTAGTATTTACATGTAATGACCACCAGGGTATTTTAGATTTAAAGGGAAGTGTCTTGTTTGAAGAAAAAGCGTCTGACTTGGCAATTTTGTAGAGTTATTATTGTAGTAAGTACAAGTCATAAGTATCCACAGTTAACTTTACCAAGACTAAGTATTGAGAGGGTCATCGTGTGAACTTCAAGATTATTTATTAAAAGGTAACAGTAGCAGCGAGTCACCAGAGCCAGCAGAGGGGCTTAGTCAGAGTGAGTTCTTCATACTCATTAGAAGAGGATGTGTTATACCTTAAATGCAATTACAAGTTATGCAGGAGGAAATCAAGTGTGCAAGGAGAAGCAAGTTATGGGCAGGTGGTGAAGAGAACTAAGACCATTACTTTTACACGGTCAAAAGTGATGTTTCTGTACCTTACACGGTGACGGATGGAGAACTCTTAGGAACAGTAGTCTGCATGGAGATGCAGAGGGAGCAATAGTCTGCATAGGAGATGCAGAGGGAGTGACAGTCTGCAGGGAGCTGCAGGAGAAGATTTTACTAAGTCAAGTGTGCACATTCAATCTTCAGGCTCTAACTATGATCAAAGTAACTGAAATCTGTAAATATGATGGCAATGATTGATTCTATGGGCATCCCATATCCCAATCCCTATCCAAGTTGTACCCCCCAATAAAACAAAAAAAACAAAGCTTGCAAATGACTGTTCATTGTCTCTGGAAAGGATGTATGAAGTCTGGCAGTGGGGTGATTTGGTGGATTGTTTGTCAGTAGTGCTAACCATTATATATACACATACATATATACACATACACACATACATACATATATATATATATATATATATATATATATATATATATATATATATATATATATATATACACACACACACACACACACATATGATTCTGCACTTACAGGTAGGGGGCGCCAGGGAGCCAGCCAATGAATGACCACTGGTATCCGCTGATTGGTGAGAAGATCTGCCTATGTAAACAATGCAGAGCTCTGTCTTGTCAGTGGGGATGTGCTGAATTTTGTTTCCCTGCAAAGTAAGGAATCCAATCCAGCACATCCCTTAGTTAAAGCAGCACACTGCACACAAAAACACTGGCTAGGCACACATTTAACCCTTTGATCGCCCTATAGGTTTAATCCCTTCGCAGCCAGTGTCCTTAGTACAGTGACAGTGCATACATTTAGCACTGATCACTGTATTAGCGTCACTGTTCCTACAAAGTGTCAAAAGTGTCAGTAAGCGTCAAATTGTCTGCAGCAATATCACAGCACTCCTAGAAGTCACTGATCACCCCTATTACTAGTATATAAAAAATTCCAGTATACATCTTATAGTTTGTAGACAATATAAATTTTGCACAAACCAATAAATATACGGTTATTGGAAATTTTTTTACCAAAAATATGTAGCAGAATACATATTGGCCTAAATTTACGAAGAAATTTGATTTTTTTAAAAAAATTTTTATTGGATATGTTTTATAGCAGAAAATGAAAAAAAAAATTTTTTTTTCAAAATTGTAGGTATTTTTTTGTTTATAGCGCAAAAAATTAAAAACCCAGTGATGATCAAATACCACCAAAAGAAACCTCTATTTGTTGGGAAAAAATTTATATATAATTACTTTTTTTTACAGTGTTGAATGACCACGCAACTGTCTTGCAATGGGCCTGGTCATGAAGGGGTGTAAATCTTCCGGAGGTCAGGTGGTTAATGGTCTATTTATTTGTATCTTGTTATTTTTGGTTGGAGTTCTTCCTTAAGCTAGTCAGTGGTACTTGGTAGGCCAAAGGAAATGTACTGCAAACTGGCAGCTGCTAGTGAGGGCAAGCACAGACATTAGATGAATGCAGGATGAAGGTATTACGTCCGTCTATTACATTCTGAGATATTTCCTGACTCAAAGGACTTATGGAAGCTCTTCACTTGAGAACCTTGCTTGTTCAGTAGAGCAGGACAAGGAGCAATTATTATGTACAAAGTGCAGTAACCCATTGCTAACAGACTTCACTTTACCATAGTCAGAGTGACTATGAGAGTTATAGCACTAAATTAGTGAATGTGCCTTTATTTAGTGCTGGGAAAACAATGTGTGGCCTCTTCAACTACTCGATTTGACATAGGGCAGAAACAAAAATAGCTGTGCTGTATTGTGGACTAAGGCGTATGATATATTGCCTTTGTTATCGAGTACCCCTATCCTTATACTGCCTGCTGGGGCCTTACTCAGTCTCAAACTGCTAGACGTCAATTTCAGTTACTGACTCATCCCTTTATGGCAACCAAACAACAGCAATAGCGCGACTATCTGACTCTCTTTTGCTAATGGAAGTGAAAAATAGGATACACTAGACTATTATTAATGAAAAGTTAACTGAAAAAACAAAGAAGGGGAAGGCGCAAACCCCTAATGCATTATCCCAGTACAAAAGGAATTTATTAATATGAAAAGCAACCAAAAAATGCATATTCACAAAAGGTGCAAAAGTATACAGCATATACATGGAAGGATAACATGAGGTGTTTCTGCAACCTCACATAAGCACCCTAATGCGTTTGGCGGAGTGTTTGGCTGTCTTTTCCTGTTTGAAAAGCTAACTGCATAATTGACAGATACAATCTCTAAATTCCCCAAGACCTGGGACCCGTGGGTTACCCATTTTCTGCTCCCAGACTATGACGGCAGGCTGATGTGACTTATGAAACAGAGGAGCTTGGACTTTCATTTCCCTACCCTTTCCTTCCTGCCCTCCTCTTTGTTTCCATGTGTCATAACACACATTCTACATGGCCCAAACATGGCGCAAACACCTTTGGGATGAATTAGAGTGGAGTCTGCGAGCCAGGCCTTCTCGTCAAACATCAGTGCCTGACCTCACAAAATGCGCTTCTGGAAGAATGGTCAAGTATTCCCATACACACACCCCTAAACCTTGTGGACAGCCTTCCCAGAAGAGTTGAAGCTGTTATAGCTGCAAAGGGTGGGCCAACTCAATATTGAACCCTACAAACTAAGACTGGGATGTCATTAAAGTTCATGGGCGTGTAAAGGCAGGCGTCCCAATACTTTTGGTAATATCGTGTATATCAGCAGCCATCGAGCGCATCAAGAAACAATTCTCGATGTGCTGGGGCAGTCTTAACAGACCACTATCTGTTTGCCTACTGTACACAGGTGCACAGTTGGTTTTCCCACTGCAGTCAACAAGAACAACTATGCAGTAGTAAGACCTGATAGCCAGTATGCCAGGTTACTGATGCCTGATCAGCTTGTCAGAGGGATCTTGAAAAATCATTCTGGTCACAACAGGCATGTACAGTGCTCAGCATAAAAGAGTACACCCGTTTTGAAAAGTAAGATTTTAATCAATATTTTAATGAACACGAGAACAAAGTGTTATAGAACATTTGTTTAGCTCATTACATGAAAGGTTAATAATATAACTTATATTACAAAATCTTCAGTTTTACTCAAATCAGTTGATGTAAAAATGAATACACCCCACAAAAAACTACTACATCTAGTATTTTGTATGACCTCCATGATTTGTAAGGACAGCAAGTCTTCTAGGCATGGAATGAACAAGTTGGCGACATATTGCAACATCTATCTTTTTCCATTCTTCAACAAGCTCTTTTAGAGCCTGGATGCTGGAGGGAAAGTGACGCTCAACTTGTCCCTTCAGAATTCCCCATAGGTGTTCGATAGGGTTCAAAACAGGAGATATACTTGGCCACTGAATCACTTTCACCCTGTTCTTCAGAAATGCAACAGTGGCCATAGATGTGTAGTTTGGATCATTGTCATGTTGGAAAAGTGTACAACGACCAAGGACATGGAGTGATGGTAGCATCTTCGCTTTCTGTGAATCTGTGAATTCATGATACCATCAATAAAATGCAGCTCCCCAACACCAGCAGCACTCATGCAGCCCCACAGAAGGACACTGCCACCACCATGGTTCACTTTAGGCACCATGCATTTTTCTTTGTATTCCTCACCTTTGCGACACCATACAGTTTGGAAGCCAGCAGTTCCAAAAACATTTATCTTGGTCTCATCACTCAAGAGTACAAAGTCCCAGTAGTCTTCCTTTTTCAGCATAGCCCCATGCAAATTCAAGGTGGGCTTTTTTGTGCATGGGCTTTAGGAGAGGCTTCCTTTGTGGAGGACACCCATTCATGCCATTCCTCTGCAGTGTACGCCGTGTTATGGCAAGCAATCACCCCAGTTTGGCTTTCTACTACTTTAGCTAACTGCAGTAAACTTGCTTGGCGGTTTTCTTCAACATTCTCATCAGAAGATGCTCCTGTTGAGGTGTTAACTCTCGTGGATGGCCTGGATGTCTCTGTGAGATGGTTGCAGTTCCAACTATGTTAAATATTTGTATCACGTTTGCTACAGTATTCTGGCTGATAAGTGTAAAGGCTGGCCGGAGGCTAGCCTGTATTTATGGGAGGAGTCTGAGAGGGCTATTTAAGCCTCCTCCTCTGTCAGGCCAGGTGTCGTCGGCATTTCTGGGTTTTACGCTGCCACACGTCACTTCCCGGTTCTTGCTCGACCTCTCTCGGTGCTCATGCCAGGCACCACCGGGGAGTCTGCCTGCCCACCCATCCACCTGGCGACCTTTATTCCATCCATCATACTGACTGATCGAGAGCTGATTACTCATCATTTTGGTCCACGAGGGGGCCGCCCGCCCGCTCCTCCCGGTGTTCCCGCCGGGGGGGGTGTATCGGCCGCCTGCCAGCTCCTTTTCCTGGGCAGATCTGGCTTCACGTGGGGGCTGCCCACTCCTCCCGGTGTTCCCGCCGGGGGGGGTGCATTGGCCGCCTGCCAGTTTCTTTTCCTGGGCAGATCTGGCTCCACGTGGGGGCCACCCGGTGTTCCTGCACGGGGGGGGTGTTTTCGCCGTCTGCCAGCTCCTTTAATGAGCAGATGTGGCTCCACATTGGGGCCGCCTGGTATTCGGGGGGAGGGGGGTGTGGGGGATTCGGCCGCCTGATAGCTCCTCTCTCCTGCACTGAGCTGACTTCACTAGGGGGCCGCCCGCTTCTTCCGGAGTTCGGTGGGAGGGGGGTGTGGGTGATTCGGCCACCTGACAGCTCCTCTCTCCTGCACTAAGCTGACCCCACGAGGGGGCCGCCCGCTTCTCCCGGTGTTCGTGGGGAAGGGGGTCTTGTTGAGTGATTTTGCCGCCTGTCAGCTCCTCTCTCCTGCTCAGAGTTGGCTCCACGAGGAGGCTGCCCGGTGTTCCTGGAGGGGGGGATTCGGCCGCCCGTCAGCTCCTTTCTCCCTACATCGCTGCAGTCAGATACACAATAGGGACAATATCTTTTACTGTACATCCACCACATCTTGTTTGGTCGTCCAATGTAAGCACTATCCTACATCTGCCAGTACTACCACCCGCATGTTATTCTCAAGCACATAAGGTGACATTCATTGTCAGCAGAGCTTCGCATTCCTAGGAGGCTGGCAGGACAGGGAGGATGTAAACCACATACATTGTTGCTTTTACTTTGTCATTTTTGTTTTCTTTGGTCAGAGTTTCCATCGTAGCATTTCTGCCCCAGGAGTTTTTTGTCATAGCGTTCTGCCCCAGCGTTTTTGTCATGGCATTTTCTGCCCCAGGATTTCTGTCATGGCGTTTTTCTGTCTTGGCGTCTCTGCCCCAGGATTTCTGTCATGGCGTCTCTGCCTCAGGATTTCTGCCATGGCGTTTTTCTGTCATGGCGTTTTTCTGTCATGGTGTTCTGCCCCAGCATTTCGGTCACGGCGTGTAGTCTCAGCATTTCTTTCATAGCTCTTCTGCCCCAGGATTTCTGTCATTGCATTTCTGCCTCAGCGTTCTGTCGTTGCGTTTCTGCCCCAGGATTTCTGTATTGGCTTTTCTGCCTCAGCGTTTCTGCCCCAGGATTTCTGTCATAGCATTTTCTGCCGCAGGATTTCTGTCATAGCGTTTCTGCCCCAGGATTTCTGTCATGGCGTCTCTGCCTCAGGATTTCTGTCATGGCGTTTTTCTGTCATGGTGTCTCTGCCATGGCGTCTCTGCCTCAGGATTTCTGTCATGGCGTTTTTCTGTCATGATGTTCTCCCCCAGCATTTCTGTCTCGGCGTGTAGTCTCAGCATTTCTTTCATAGCGCTTCTGCCCCAGGATTTCTGTCATTGCATTTCTGCCTCAGCGTTCTGTCGCTGCGTTTCTGCTACAGGATTTCTGTATTGGCTTTTCTGCCTCAGCGTTTCTGTCACAGGATTTCTGTCATAACATTTCTGCTTCGGCGTTTAAGTATCAGCATTTCTGTCATAGCGTTTCTGCCCCAGGATTTCTGTCATTTTGTTTCTGCCTCAGCGTTCAGTTTCAGAGTTTCTGTCATAGCGTTGCTGTCCATGTGTTTTCTGCCCCAGGTTTTCTGTCACAGAGCTTCTGCTTCAGCGTTCAGTCTCAGCATTTCTGTTATTACTGTCCTTGCATTTTTGCCCCATGATTTCTGTCATAGCGTTTCTGCCTCAGCGTTCAGTCTCAGCATTTCTGTCATAGCGTTTCAGGCTGTTTTATCTTCGTTGTTTGTCATGTCTCATCGTATCTTTTGTTCATGTTTGTACCTGGGTCAGTTAGCTAGGGCTCACATGTTAGGATCGGTCACGTCTACAGATCCATACGGGCTGAGGTTTCGTTTAATGATTGTTGTCCACAATCTTCTCGCCCGTATACCATATGTCATGCATGTTCATTTACCACACTTATACGACTACCCACCACGGTCTGTGGGTACACTAGCCCTGAGTTTTCAGTTTAATTACCTGTCTCTGCGCTGCAGGTTACTCGGGCTCACCAGTTACAAAAGGGGGGGGGTCCGTCATTAGGTTCATTCACGCGCAGAGGTCTTGACATTTCTGCTCATGTTCTCATACTTAGGTAGGCACAGAGGGGCGTTGTTGTTCTCATGTCTTGTTGTCTGTCATTTCTCTTGTTTGTGTTCTCAGGTTGGGCTTTATTGGCATCCATCATCCCCTTCACGGTCCTTAAGTGGTAGGTTTGGGCAAACGTCGACATGATTCTGGATTCCACTCTCGGTTCTGATCTCTTGTCTAGGATGTTGCCTGGAGAACTGCTCAGGGACGGCAGTTCAGTCATCTTTTCCGTTCCCCAGCCTGTTCCAGGTAGGAGGGTTTTAGTCACCTTCAGTCAACTCCATGTTGACAATGCATATTGCCATAGTGCATGGGCCTCATCCACCTACTCCATCACATCCTTCAGGTATTCAGCATTTTGAACTCTTACCAGTGGTCCTATTGCACTCACCCTTGCGCTTCCCCATACCAGTATGGGTAGGCCAGGGGTTGGGGGGGTTTTTCACTGAGCACTTCACTGGTGTCCGGTTGAAGTTTCGATCTTCTCGGTCATCATTTTGCAGGGGCTCCTCGGACCAGCCATTGCTCCTCTTCCCCCACGCATCTTCTCATTCACAAGCAGTTAATTCTCATGTCTGGGTTGTCTTGGGCTTCAGGCTCTATCCAATCGTTCACGGGACGTTTAGTTGGGTTCTGTGTAGCTTGGCAGGTTCTGTAGGGGGTTCTGTCTCATCACCAAGTCAGCAGTCGGGGGGGGGTTTCTCCTGTCATAGCAGACACTTATCAGATGTATACTGTTGCCATCCGGGCGCGTGCTACTCCACTTGATGGATTGTTACCTTCCCTTCACCTAAATTTGTGTCTTTTTGCCCTCTTTTCAGGCGTACTGACCTCAGGCCTTGGTGCTTAGGAGTATCACTTTCTCACTCGAAGACTCTGACTACAAGCGTAAAGGCTGGCCGGAGGCTAGCCTGTATTTGTGGGAGGAGTTTGAGAGGGCTATTTAAGCCTCCTCCTCTGTCAGGCCAGGTGTCGTCGGCGTATTTGCGTTCCCACCCACCAGTTTCCCCCAGTCTTCATACATACTCATAATACTTTTTCTTATTCTTACATTCAGGGTTTGCCCTCTTTTCAGGCATACTGACCAGCCAGGCCAAGGCACACCTCAGGGCTTGGTGCTTAGGAGTATTACTTTCTCACTTTCTCAGTTAAAGACTCTTACTACAAGTAAAGCTTTACTGATCTTTTTGTAGCCTTCACCTTTCTTGGGTAAAGAAATTATTTTCTTTCTAAGGTCTTGTAACATTTCTCTTCCATGTGGTGCCATTGCTGACAGCATGAAATGGGAAGGGGTTTTCTTTGGAACACCCTTTTATAATCAACTGTCTGCTGGACACCTGGTTAATGAATAATTAGACCCACCTATAGTTGATTTCTTGTTAATTAGCATTTTGTTGTCTGCAGTTTAGCTTTGCTCTTAAGACTTTCATTGGGGTGTATTGTATTTTGAAGCATGGTCTTTGAATTTGTTAGGAAAAATACTTTTTTGTGTGTGTGTTAACAAATCTTGGTTTCACTCAATGGCCCACGTATGTGGGAGTATTTTGTAACATATTATCCCATAGAAAATGTTAATTCTGAGAGGAAAGTAAAGGTTTTCTGACAAATCTGTTGGGGTGTACACATTTATGCTGAGCACTGTATACTCCAAGCATTGTCGTTTATCAGGTACCTGGTGCTGGAGGCCAATGGAGAGAGAAAAAAATTATATTAGACCCCTGCGCTTAAGGTGAAAATGAAAAATAAGGAGCTGCAGCCTCTATCAATAAATTCACCCTAAGGTGAATCTAAAAGAAATGTGAAAAAGAGGGGATAGGTATGGCGCTGCTCTTATTAAGAGGTGCCCTACAACCTCTAAATACTTGAGGGGTGTGTGTCATGGGTGCATTTAGTGCAAAAAGTGACAATAAAAGTGCAGAAAATAAATATTTGTATATTCAAAAAAAAATCCTACTGTGTAAACTTCCTAAGTGCTTATACATAATACATATTGTTATGTTCAAACAAAAATAAAATAAACACAATCCTGTGCAAAACCTGCAATTCAAAGTGACATTTCTGTGCAAAAAATCCAACCTATATGACTGGTGTATATTGTTGCTGGGTTCATAAATATGCATATACCGTCCTTAAACCCTGGTGTATTAAAAAAGTCCAATAAAGTGACAATGTGCTCTTTCAAATTGTTCTGTGCTTCTTGGAAAACAGTGCCCCATAAGAAACGCACTCACCGCTATTATTCAACCCACAAGGAGGTATTTCACGTTCACAGTATGAGCCACTGTGCAGCCTGTGGAATGGGAGGAAACTTCCTGTCCTCTGTTCTCCAAGTGCCTCCTTGTCTGCGATGTAAGTGGTCTCCTCACTGTTAACCTCTTAGATGTTGCCCACATGTAGAGAGGAAAGAGACCCCATAGTCTCACTCTGTATACGATTAGAGGAGAGATATAATGTATATACTGTATATGCTATAAGAGATATACTGTATATACTATTAGAGGCGATATACTGTATATACTATAAAAGGGTGAATCTGGTAAATATCAGACTCAGAGATCAAATTTGTTTTATTAAAAAAAAAAAAACAATGTCTTCCTTCAAAAAAAAATGTCATTTTAAGAATGTTCGTTCGGTTTTCTAATCGTTAATGGGGTCAAATCGACGTTCATTTTCAAAAAAACACAGTCACTTCCAGTGCTAATAGGTCTTCCAAGGTATGGAGTAACAGATTTCAAATAAAATGGTAGTGTGAAAGGGTGGATGCTGCCTTCCTCAGATGGGGTAATCCAAAAGGAACTATAAGGAAAACAGAAATGGAAGGCGCGCACACCTAGTGCATTACCAAAGATAATTTAATAATAAAAATCTTTTATATAAAAGTGGGTACTCACAAAATGCAACTGACAAAAGGCCATAAAAACAATGCATGGACTTGCACAGAACACGGGGTACAGCTAGCGCATTTTGGGGGCGCACCCCCTTCCTCAGAGCTAGGCCTAAGAAAGCACTGTTTTCTGTTAAAAAAAAGTCCTTGACCCTTTCCAAATATGCAGCAGCTGAAAAAAACATAGATGTGAACGTGTCCCGTAGGAAATGAACTGTAGTGTGTTTCTGCAAAAAGCACCAGAAAACACCTAGATGTGAACCAGGTCTAAGACATTTAGTAACATAATGGGGTTAAAAAAAACTAAAATTAGCCCTTTATAGCACAAAAAAAAGGAAATAATCACTACTGTAAGGGGTTCATTTCTTTTACTGTAGAACTGTGAAAGTAATATTAAGAGTAGCAATTATTTGCTCTTTGTACTATAAATTGCTCATTTTAGTTTTTTTTTTAAATGTTGTTATGTTACTGGCTGATTAATCGATTATGAAAATAGTAATCAATTAAGTCCAACTTTGGGAAAAACCCGAGCTGTTCGGAACCTTTGGAATAACTCAGGAAATGAGAGGGAGTGGGTATCTGTTCTTGATGGTAGTTTTATTAAGGTCCCTATAATCAATGCATGGTCTGACAGAATGATCCTTCTTCTTCGACGAAGAAGATGCCGGCTCAAGCAGGCGAAGAGATGGGGCGGATGAATCCTTTGGCTAGGTTTTCATCTATATATTGTCGGAGGGCCTCTAGCTCAGATAAAGGAAAGATTCGCCCGAAGGGTACTTCTGCCCCAGGTGGCAACTCAATTAGGCAGTCGTAGGACCGATGTGGGGGCAGGGCATCAACACCTTTCTTGTCAAAATCATCAAGGAAATCAAGGTAGGCCAAAGGGACGGCATGACAGGGATCTGGTGGTTGAACGGAGACACACACTGAAGGGTTGACAGGCATGGGGATGCCACAGTGTTGGCGACAGTAGGAAGATGAGAAGAGGACCTCCCTTGGGTCAATCGATTTTGGGGGTTGTGGGCCCACAGCCAGGGTATCCCTAGGATGGCTATAATAGGGAACTTAATGATGTCAAAGCGGAGTAATTCCTGATGGCCTGCATCCATGGTGGCAAGGACAGGTATAGTCTGAGTAATATATCCAGAGCTGGGAGCAGTGCCATCTGCTAAATGTATGTCAAGTCTTTGTTCCTTTAGTTTCAGGGGTATGTGTAAGTTCTTGGCAAGGGTGATGTCAAAGAAGCAACTACAGGCTCCAGAGTCACTGATCGCCCGCAGCTTGACTTCCTTTCTAGCCACCTGCAGAGAGATGGGGAGAATTACATGAGTGGATACAGTCCCGGATAATTGGAGGTATGATGGGCGTGGAAGGCTATACTTACTTGGGCGAACAGGACAACTTCGAAGGAAGTGGCCCGAAGCTCCACAGTAGAGACACAAGTTACCTTGTCATCTGCATGCTCTCTCTTCAGGGGTTAAGGCAGGGCGTAGTAGGCCAATTTGCATGGGTTCCCCGTCAGAAGTATTGTTGGACTGGGGAACAGAGACTGGTATTGTTGGTCCTGGAACCTTTGGCATTACCCATGTGGGCCAGAAGGTCTGAGTACATTCGGACCGTCGCTCCCGCAGCCGTCGGTCTAGTTGGATAGAGACTTGGATGAGATTCTCTAATGACGTGGGAGCCTCAATCCTAGCCAACTCCTCCTTGAGAGTCTCGGATAAGCCTTGCCAAAACTGGTATTTTAGGGCAGCATCATTCCACCTGGTATCAGCTGACCACTTGCAAAACTCCACAATATAACCCTCCACCAGTCATCTGCCTTGTACTAGAGCATGAAGAGCTAACTCGGCGGTGGCAGTTCACTGTGGATTGTCATATAGGGTAGCCATAGCTTCAAAGAAGGTGGCAAATGAATCCAGTACTAAGTTCTTTTGCTCAAGGAGGTTATGAGCCCAGGACTTGAGACCGTCAAGGTGGGTTTCAAGAAAAAAAAAAAAAAGTCCTTGGTTGCAGGGCAAAGTAAAGTTCACAGGCATTTTTGAAGGCCCTGAATTTCCGGTCACCTGAAAAGCACTCAGGAGTGGGGACTCTGGGCTCCAGGGGAGGTAATCCCACAGCAGGTGTGGCTGTAGCAGAAAAACTGGCCGTTGGAGCAGAGGCAGTGGAGCTAATAGCTTGGTTAGGATCCACATGGAGGTAGTGAGAGAGTGAAGACATCCTTCCTGCTGAAAGTAGCCATCTTGTATGCTCTGGACTGCTTGTGTCATCTGCTGACATAGGGCCTTCAATGCGGAAGCACCTCTCTGGGCCTCAGACATCTTGGCTGGTTGATACTATCATCAGGTACCTGGTGCTGGAGGCCAATGAAGAGAGAAGAGGACTTCCCTTGCAGCTAAGTTCCAAACCACCCTGAGGGTGAAAACAGGAGAGGTCAGACCCAAAGTAGCACGGGTCACCTGCTGGACCGTGTGCAGGAGGTTCCAGAGTACAGCTGGTGTGCTGGCATAGAATCAGCAGACAGGTGGTGCCAGTGAGGTGTTGCAGGACTCGGATAATGTTGAGACTGGATTGTGGTCAGAAGGAAGCCTAGGTCATGAGCCAGGTGGGTATCAGAGCAGACGTGGTCAGGTGGATAGCAGAGGTCAAAAGCCAGGTGGGTACCAGAGCAGACGTGGTCAGGTGGAAAGCCAAGGTCGAACACAAGCCGGGTCGGTAACAGGAGACACAGGAACATCACAGAGATAACACACTGGAGGACCTGAAGATCAACCAGCAACTGCAGCCACTAACAAGCTTCCTTACATATGCCCATGTGAAGTGCTGGTAGAGATGTGACAAAGACAAAAGAGAAAGGGGCTGGGCTGAATCCAACGCTCTGCGTCAGACAGCGAGGCTCAGGAGCAAACCTGCATGAGTGCCTCCATAGCAAGCCGCTTGCTATGGAGGCACTGAGCGCGGAGGGGCAAAGCACCAGCAGGAAACCCAAGAAGAGGAGGATTGGGGCTACTCTGGTGGGTTTAACATGTTTGCTGTTTTAAGGGAAAAAACTAACATAAGCAGCGTGTAAAATAAGTATTAAACATGTCAACATTTTTCTAGATTATATATATATTTAAAAAGGTGCTATTGACAAAACTCCACCACATGTCAGGGTAACAAAAATGTCTCATTAAAAAGGGGTCACACAAGAAACATCTCATGATGAGTAAAATCAAAGAGCTCTCAAGATCTTCGCAACCTTACTGTTGCAAAACATACTGATGGCATTGGTTACAGAAGGCTTTCAAAACTTCTGAATGTTCCAGTGAGCACTGTTGGGGCCATAATCCAGAAGTGGAAAGAACATAATTTCACCATAATAAGTCATGACCAGGTGCTCCTCGCAAGATTTCTGACAGAGGAGTGAAAAGAATCATCAGAAGAGTTGTCCAAGAGACAAAGACCACTTGTGGAGAGCTTTAGAAAGACCTGGAATTAGCAGGTACAATTGTTTCAAAGAAAATAAGTAATGCACTCAACCGCCAGGGCCAAAACTCCATTGCTGAAGAAAAAACATATTGAAGCTCTAAACGAGCTTCAATATGCTTTTTCTTCAGCAATGGAGTTTTGGTTTGCTGTACAACATTTAAACAAGCCTGTGAAATACAGGGATAATATAGTCTGGTCAGATGAGGCCAAAGTTTGGATGCCATAATACACACCATGTTTGGAGGTCAAATGGGACTGCACATCACCCCAAAAAAACACCAACAGTGAAGTTTGGAGGTGGGACCATCATGGTGTGGGGCTGTTTTTCAGCATACGTTACTGGCAAACTTCACATCATTGAAGGAAGGATGAATGGAGAAATGTACTAAGACATTCTTGATAAAAATCTGCTACCCTCTACCAGGATGACGAAGATGAAACAAGGGTGAACATTTCAGCAAGACAATGATCCCAAACATAAAACCAAGGAATATCTCAATTGTTTTTAAAAGAAAATAAAGCTGCTAGAATGGCCCAGCCAATCATCTGACTTGAATCCAATAGAAAATCTATGGAAAGAACTAAAGAACAGAGTTCATAGAAGAGGGCCACAGAACTTTCAAGATTTGAAGACTGTTTGTGTGGAAGAATGGGCCAATATGTTTTTATTATGGAGGTTCTTGTGCTCACCACAGACGTGTAATGCAGATGTAATGCATCAAAGAGTGAGTGCAATATAGAACTGATACAATGCTGCAGAGAAGGAACTCTGCAATATTGTATCAGTTCTGTATAGCAGTTCACTCTCTGCAGTAACTGATTCATTACATTGTCTCATGATTGGTATTTATTCAATTTTTCGATTGTGAAGCCGGCAATACATTGATCGAAAGTTTGTTCAGCTCAGCAGGAACCCACCAAATTTCAATCAATGTATGGGCACGGTGGTTGAACAGAAGACGATCTACTGATCGACTTCTGTTAAACCAGCCTGTTGGAAAATTACCACTCAATCAGCCCTGCAGGCTAGCGATGAAGAGAAGGGGAGGTGTTGTGTAGTCCTAACACCCTTCCTGTCCTAGGGTGACAATGCGGCTCCTCTATAGATACAGTGAGTGTTGTCACCCTAGGACAGGAAGTGTGCTTTTGGCAAAATGAGCAGGTGAAAAAAAAGCCACAGAAAAAGAAAATGAATGCAGCTACTGCATATTTGTCTTTGGGTTTACATACACTTTAAAGTGTCACTAAATTATATTCCTATTCTCCAAATATAATCCATAAATATCCACTACTTAAAGTGGAACTTTAAGTAAAAAATAAAAACTTGTCTCTTCTGCATTAAACTTTCCTTACCTGTCTGTCTGCGCTGTACACGGAGCATGGTATGTTCAGCTTAGTGTAGAAATTCAGCAACACCAAATGACTGAATTCCCGCGCTTGCACAGGTGTGACGTCATCTCGGGCCGGCCAATTAAACTGGCCGGGGCTGAAGATATCAGCTGCCGGTAGGGAGCTCCAAGGGATCCCAGCGCTGGAGAGCAGGTGAGTATATTTACAAATGACCCTGTAATCTACTTTCATGAAATGGTTTTATACTGTGTTTTTCTGTCTCCTTGTAACATCCTCAGTGAGCTCCCAAACCTCAACTTTTCCCCCTCACTCATGTTTGTTTGGAATGGCAGTGCACATTAGTTGCGGTCATGTAGACTGCCCTAAGCATGCTATCAAATCCCATAGCCCCTGGTTTATCCCAGCAGTGAACAAGAGAGGGTGGCTACATTCCTACACACAGTGGAACCATAAAGAACAAACATAACCACTCTCTACCAGTAAGTCAGATCACAGCAGCAAGAAAATTGTAGGTCGCTGAGAGCAATAAAAGGGACTTTTCTAAGTTAAGAATACATACTTGAATAGATGATTTTTTTTTTTTTTTAAACCAGAGTTTAGTGTCATTTTAAGCAAGGATGCAAATCACATGCCCGAATACACAAATGACCACTAGAGGGAGTGCTCTGAATCTAAATGTAATCTAGCAACCATAACATGGAAAGTTGGTTTCGGGTGAATGTTACTATAGCAATTTAAAGTCTGCATTCAATGGAAATGCATTACTGTTGCCCATTAATTTATGCCCAAATCACAAGAATGGTTACCTTTTCTCCCTTGCTGCAATTGAAACTTGCTGTTTACCAGCTGTTAATTTATTCCAAACATCTGTCCAGCTTCTGTGAACAATAGTTTATGGTAAAACAAAGCACAAACATTACATTTAGTTTTCTTTTAATGTTACCACATTTATTGATATAGCTCAAGCTGATCTGCATATATAATTGCAATCCATATGTAAAATATGAAACAATGTGGGAGAAGGCAGGCTCGGAAAGAATGTTGATATTGCGGAATGGGACTGTCCTGTTCTTCAGAGATTGGGGATCTGAAGGAAAATGAAAAATACAGCAGAGCCTGAGGACATTTTATTACTGTGGATTTCTTCTTCTCCCATTCTGCAAACAAGGTCACCACTTTCCCATGGCTTGGCTGCTTTTTACAGTGCTCTGCTGTCATCTAGTGGCCACTTTGGGTTCAGCGACAACTATTTTCTATGGCATTTATCCCATTAGTCATCTTGTCTCTATAACACAGCATTTGCATTACAGACCAGCACAGATAAAAGTGGGCCCTGCGGTATTTTTTAAATTTCCCTTTATACACCAATCTGCAACTCAATATTAAAAGAGGAGATCTCCAGCTTTATGACTCGTCTGAAACAGACGGACGATTAGGGAATGTTTATGAACTGTGGGCTTTCAACCCAAAAAACTCCTTACTTGTGTCTAAAATGTTTATATTTAAAGGGTTAGATCACTTTTAATGGCGTTTGCAAAGAAAAATTCCCTATGCTTTACAGCTTCCCAAAAACATTAAAGTGGTTCCAAAGGCAAACATTTTTTACCTCAATGTATACCCTGCATTAAGGTAAAATATGTTCCAGTGGTAGTATCGCCCCCTCACCTCCATATATACTTACCCGAGTCCTGCTCCAGTGATGTGGCCATCTGCAGCTGCGCTGGTCTCTCTCTCTCTCTTCTCACAGGTTACAGAGGCAGCCATTGGCTCCTGCTGCTGTCCGTCAAATCTTGTGAGGAGGGAGTGGGGGGGCGGGGCTGCACTAAAGAGCGAGAGATGTCACCAGCACACCATGGGTCTCCAAAATTGGGTCCAAAGCTTTATTCAGTGATCACGTTTTTACAGCAACGTTTAAAAGCCAAGCCTCTACAACCACTTTAATATGCTTTTTCCATTGGGCTTCCCATGTCTTGCCTAGATGGCAGAATGTACCGAGCGAGGGATGCATGGCCCCAACACCTCACCAGCATTTGGCTTCACTTCCTACTGCAGCAGCGGCAACTGAGTTCAGTGTTCTAAGAGAGTGAAAGTGAGCAGACTTCGCATGCGTGGGTATAGAATGAAGCTGAATGTTTGTTTGTGAGGTGCTGGGGCCATGCATCTTAGGGAAGATAAAGAGGAAACCACAATGATAAAAGCAGTTTGAAAAGTAAGCAATATTTTAGAAAATAGAAGTCTGCATATTAATGTACTGGGGAAGCTGTAATGCTAAAAAATTTTTGCAAACCCTAAACAAAAATATATTTATCTATAAAATAAATTGGAAAAATATAGCTTATGTAATTACTACACAATCCATATTGTAATTGAAGGTTATTAAAAATGACCTTTCTGGGGGCGTGGCCTGGACATGGCTGAATGAAGACACGTTTCTTGTGAGCTCCTGGCCGTCCCTTACCTATCTCGACCAAGCCAGCCGTATGCAGCCTCGTTCAACGGTATGCTAACCGCAAAACGGTACCGCACGAGATCGTCGACACGGGGACATCGCCCCCGCAACAAACAGGGTGAGATCTAGCACTTCTTTCGGAACGCAATCCAGACATCCCCAGACGCCATAGTTGCGGCATAGGTCTGGATAGACATTCAACGGTAGAGACAACACCCGCACCCAGCCGGTCTCCTATCGCATCCTCCCTCTCAGGGTCCCCTGCTCTAGCCTATACAGAAATGTCAGTAACGACGGACTCTCCCCTCCGGCATGATCTGACCCACATTGACGGGGAGCTTAGAGCACTCCTGCAGGCCCTGCCCATGAAGCAAGATATCGAGGCCCTGATTCTGAAAGTAGAGGAAGCTCACCATAGAGACATACCGGAGGTGAGAACAGAGATACACTCTCTGGCAGACAGAGTAGATAATGGGGAGGCTTCCATATCCACAATAGAAGCCAGACTGGGTGCCTTAGAACAAACGCAAGCAGAACAGGCCGCGTCAACGGTGGCACTCCAACTACACATGGAAGATTTGGAAGACAGAAGCCGCAACAACCTGCCGCTTCGGGGCATCCCGGAAGCCACAGGCATTGAAAACCTCCCAGATACGGTGTCAGCCATCTTCCGGCAAGTCCTAGCCTCACCACAGACAGTCATTGAGATGGATAGGGTTCACAGGTCTCTGGGGCCAAAGTCATCGGATCCCAGCCGCCCTAGGGACGTGATATGTCACCTCCACAAATATACCCTGAAGGAAATGATCTCCAGGAAAGCATGGGAGCATGGGGAGGTAGATTTTGATGGTGCGCCTATTAAGATTCTCCCAGACCTCTCCAGGGCTACCCTACAACGCCGTGCCAGACTCCGTCCCCTTCTGGATTTGGCTAGAGAAAAGGGTTGCACATACAGGTGGGGATATCCACTGTCCGTCACCTTCCGAAGAGAATCTACGTCCTTCACCTTACGTACACCCGCTGACCTACCGGACATGTTCTCCTTCCTTGAAACATCTCCCACTCACATACCTAACTGGCTCCAGTTCCTACCGAACCCTGCGAATCGTCTGGGCCCTGCAGGATCCAGAGGCTTTCTCCCATCACGCCCGCAGAGATCACGCAGGCGACAGCGTACCACATCCGGAGAAAGATCCCGGGAGTCGTAAGTGTCTCGAGCTCTCTACTCGAAGCCATATTGCAACAGGTTGTTCTTCTATCTCTTGTTTTCAATTTTTTTTTGTCATTTGCTCACCAAAATTGGACGTTCAGAGTAGTCCCCACTCATTACTCTATACCGTAGAGCCTCAGGTTTAACCTGCTATCGGAGGTGACTCTGTCCTTTGACAATGGATCAGAAATACTGTATCTCTGATGTGCCCATGTAGAGCTTTAATATGTTAAGGGAAAGGAGACACTCTGAGATATCCTTTCTGCTGGAATTTGGAGCACATATGTCATTATATCTGCACCTTTCTCCATAAGTAGACCTGAAGAGTAATTGACATTACGTTTATACATTTCTCTGGGTCAGGATACCAGGAATACACGGTTATACCTACAAGCTTGGGTAGCTCTTTGTAGTTATAGGAATCCACGTGCATGAATGTTCCCTTCGTTCTATTGGGTACGTGGAGCGGAAGTTCCAGTCTGAGGTTATTATGCTTTAAACTGGACCTTAGAGCCTAACTGTTTACTATGTTGTAGTAGCTCTTTTGCTGCGGCACCCCAGACCCGTTGATCACTCAACGTCTACTCTCTGGAGCAATACCTGTCCTCTCCCCCTCTATCTTCCGAATGATAGATATCTAATGTCATTACCTCCCCCTCCAACACTATCGATCTATGTGGGGACACATGTTAACTGAGCCCTTACGGGTATTCAAGATAGACCACTTATACCCCCCCCAGGAACATCTCTTAGCTTATAGGGATACCAGCAATTAATACACATGGCTTTCCGATATGGAGGGAAGGATTGATGGGTCTGGTGTGCCAATAGGGGAGTGTTTCTTGTTCTATATGGGTATATCCCCGTATGTGTTAAACGTTAAATTTCTTTTTAGTCTGTTACACGCAAATTTTATTTCAAACATTTTTTTTTATATACCTTTTTTTTTTTCTCTTTGTATCTTAGAAGGTATTTGCATACTTGATACGTTTTCATTATTCAACAAGGTCGGGATAGGTGGGGATAGCCAGAGCCCTGTCTCCAGCTGTGTCTAACCGTTCCCCTATATAGGCCTACACTTAACCGTCAGATTCCCTCTGACGAGCGTTTCTAGCAATTTTGCTGCTCTTTAGTACTTCTATCCTTCTTGTGGTCTAACGACATTTCCTTCCTAAACTTCTATTTCTTTCTTTTCTTCCCCCCTCTCCTCCCCCCCCCCCCCCCCCAACTCCCTCTGGCGTCCACAATGGAGGTTCTTAATGTGACATCGTTGAACACTAAAGGCTTAAACATCCAAGAAAAAAGACGCATGTTGTTACAGGATCTTCACCGCCATAAAGCAGACATTGCCCTCCTACAGGAAACCCATTTTAGAGGTGACAAACTGCCCATACTTAGAAATCGAACATTCCCTGTAGCTTACCACGCGACAAAGCCAGAAGCTCGAAAGGAGTGTCTATTCTGATCTCCAGTAAGGTTCCCTGGACTTGCCTGGATACGGTAGTTGACCCAGCAGGTCGTTTCCTATTTCTAAAAGGCAGGATAGGAGATGTCAAGGTGACTTTGGCTAATCTATACGCTCCTAATTCTCATCAGGACGTCTTTATTGAAAAGATTATCGAAAAGGTATTGAACTTTTCTGAGGGCCAGATGATAATAGGAGGGGATTTAAACATTCCTATGATTCCCTCGGAAGATTCTTCCTCGAAACTCTCGACCGTTCCTCCTGGCTCTCGTAAACGCATTGACCAGTCCCTACATAAAGCCCAACTAGTAGATGTTTGGCGTATCCTCCACCCTACAGAAAGAGACTATACCTTTTATTCAACACCCCACAAGGTATACTCTCGCATCGACTATTTCCTTATACCACATTCACAGCTACACTCGTCAGAAATTCCACGATAGGCTCTATCACGTGGTCTGACCACGCGCCGATCTCCCTCTCGTATGCCCTCACTGACACTCTTACCTCAAAGACTAAAGGTTGGAGGCTAAATGAAAGCCTCCTACAAGACAAAGAAGTAATATCGGAGATCTCTAGAGAACTGCAGTTCTATTTCCAAACCAATGACACAGCGGACTGTAACCCCGGCATTGTATGGGAAGCTCACAAAGCAGTCATAAGGGGAGTACTTATAAAACATGGCTCAAGAATTAAAAAACAACTGACCCAACAACTTAACTCACTGCTAGATGACCTAAGACGGTTAGAAACGATTCATAAACAATCCCCATCTCCTCCCATAGAGACAGAACTATTCACCCGCCGATCGCAAATTAACGACCTACTACAATTCAAAGCCAAAGCATCGATGCAGATATGTAGGAAAATGTCATATGAATCGGGTAACAAATGCAGAAAACTGTTAGCGAGGTCCCTGCGAGACCAGAGACTGGCGACCTACATACCTCACATATTATCGCCACAAGGAACCAAAATTTCCAAACCCCATGACATTGCCCGTGAATTTCAGGAATTTTACTCAGCTCTATATAACATACATAGGCTCCCCCCCAACGCAAGAAGACAGGCAAGACTACTTGACTTCTTCTCAGATGTCAAAATTGCCCGACTCAGCTAGGGAAGCTTTAGAAGACCCTATTACAATCGAAAACAAACCAGGGAAGGCCCCGGGCCCAGATGGACTTACCATCTTATACTATAAAACCTTTATGCCATTGTTAAGTCCATATATGGTAAAATTATTTAATTTAATTTAAGCCCCACCTCATCCTTTGCTATGGAATCATTACAAGCCCACATTGCGGTGATTCCAAAGGAAGGGAAAGACCCTTCATCTTGCGGGAACTATAGAACGATCTCACTGCTCAATATAGAGCTCAAGCTGTTCACAAAAGTCCTTGCAAACAGAATCCAACAACACCTACCACACTTGATCCATTTAGATCAAGTGGGATTTGTTCCCACTAGAGAGGCTAGAGATAACACCACCAAGGTCCTTAATCTGCTACACATAATAAATAAATCCCATACTCCTTGCGTATTCCTGGGCACGGACGCGGAGAAAGCCTTTGACAGGGTGAATTGGAACTTTATGATCACAGTACTTCGTTACGCCGGATTTGGAGATCAAATGACTCAATGGATCTCATCGATATACTGTAAACCCACAGCCCGAGTCCGAGCGAATTGAGTCTTATCAGATCCATTTCACATATCTAACGGGACAAGACAGGGATGCCCGCTATCCCTCCTCCTCTTCGCCCTTTCACTGGAGCCCTTCCTTTGTGCCGTGCGCAGGAACCCAGACGTCGTTGGTATAAAAGTTGGGAATTCTCAACATAAAATCTCGGCCTACGCAGACGACATGTTATTCTCCCTTACCAGCCCTGTGATATCCCTCCCAAATCTCTTTAAAGAAATCAAAAAATATGGAGCCCTTTCCAATCTCAAAATCAATTTTCAAAAATCAGAGGCGATGGGCATTAACCTCTCACAGACTCTCAAGTTACAAATGCAGACAAACTTTAAACTAAAATGGAATAACACGGCCTTGACGTATCTAGGTACACATATCAAAAGTATTCGACCTGAATTCCCCCCCCCTTCTTTCTAGGGTACGTGCACTATTTAAAAAAATGATCATCCCCCTTACACTCTTGGTTCGGCCGCTGCAACATAATAAAAATGAGCATATTGCCAAAATTCATATATCTTCTACAGGCTCTACCCATACAGGTCCCCGTCACCTACTTCCGACACATAAGACAATTGTTTTTTGAATTTATTTGGGCTCACAAACACCCCCCGTTTGAAGAGATCACAACTCACTCTGCCAAAACAATTTGGAGGTCTAGCAGTACCAGACATTCATAAATACTACCAAGCAGTCCATCTTGGTACACTGGTTGACTGGAATAGACACAGACCCCTCAAATTATGGACTCAGATTGAAAAGCTCTATACCTTTGACTAGAGCACCTTGGTGTTACGATACCTTACCTAAAGATATGAAATCCCATCCCATTATTGGGCAAACGACGAAAGTATGTTCCCTCCTGTTCAAATAGGGATCCATCTCATCCAGAAACGCGCCACTTTTCCCGATTCTGGGAAATCCCAGTTTCAATCCAGGAAGATCAATTCAAACAACTAATGTCGACGGGTTGTACTCAGGCCTCCCATTTCCTAAAACTGAAAAAATGGTCCAAGTTACTTATAAACCCGACGGGTACATTTCAACTAAAGTTTTGGAATGCCCTCCAGATCACCCATTTCTTCAGATCCCTTCCTCCACCACATAAATTTGATCAACCCCTTACAACATTGGAGGAAATCTGTTCAACAGAAGGGACTCTACCACACACACACTATCGTGCATGTACAACCTTCTGATTACTCCACCAGACACCTATTCATTAAAACATATCGCTGACTGGGAACGAGACTTGAACTATACCTTTAGCTCACAACAGAAACAACGTATTATTCAATTTACATACAAATCTTCCATATGTACGAGAACGCAAGAATTTCAAAATATTGACCAGGTGGTACAGAACACCTGAGAAATTAAGTAAAATATTTCCAACATACTCAGATAGATGCTGGAGATGCCAGGAGGAACGAGGTACATTACTCCATGTGTTTTGGGATTGCCCCGAAATAAAACAATTTTGGTTAGAAGTCAAAAATATTGTGCAGAAATTTACAGACCGACAATTATCAGATGACCCGGCCTTTTTCCTCCTTCATGTTTCAGAGGTGTCGGCGAAAACCTATAAAAAAAAATCAATTATTCGACATCTCCCTGATGCCGCCAAATCCTGCATTCCGCTTAAGTGGAAATCCTCACAACCTCCGACAGTTAGGATGTGGCTCAGAAAGGTACAGGAAATCAATACATTTGAAGACCTTATCCTTACAGCTCGAAACCAACAGGAGAAATACTCCAAAACATGGTCACTCTGGAACATGTTTGTTTACTGGGATGAGGGCAAGACCTTAATCGGTGCCCCAGATGCAGAATGAGATTAAGAGAAAGAGAGATAGACTCCTATAAGAACTACAGGTCCCCCCTTGGGGTTATATATGTGCTCCTCTCTATGTAACATAGATGTAACAGTTCGCGATGTCACATTACCCTCCACCCCCCCCCCCTTCTTCCCCCTAACTTACCATAGCCTCTCTTATTCTATTTTCAACTTTCTATACTCCTTTCCAACTGTTTTTTCTGACCTTGCTCTGTGTTTTACACAGTGACAGGTTTGACTTTCTTCTAAATAAAATGATAAGGGATGTCTACATGGTTTACCAAACTGGACAATGTATTTACAGTGCCGTCTGACAATTTACTGCCTAATGGTGTGATATTCTTCATTGTTTGGTTCATGTTGAACATATATTTGTATTGAATCACGGGTCCATGGACCTCTCCCTTTGACTAAATAAATAAAAAATTTGTAAAAAAAAAAAAAAAGACCTTTCCTTTTCAATCTGCAGCGTTGTAATTTTTGTAAAATTCAATGCAATATGGCTACCCGGAGGCCAGAAATGTCATTTCCTGCTTGTGTGATTGGCTCACTGATTTTGCCAGAAGTCTGTGAGGAAATAGAAATAACATTTTTGCTATTCCCCTGCAATAGAAATTTCAGTTTGGTGAGAAACTCCAAGGATTAAGTAAATTTAAAGGGATGCCAACACTGCAACTTTTACTGAATGTTCATCAGCTGATTAGAATGAGCACAGGCACTCCCATTCAGAAATCAGTTTTCCAAGGACATAGCTGAACACACAACTTTTTCTTAAGAAGAGAACCAGGTAGGCCCCTGCTGCCAGGATTTTTAAAATCCTTGCTATACATAGATCATCCAGAAGGCATTGTCCTAACAAAAGTGGAGTTACTCTTTAAGGATGAGAGAATCAGCTGGCTTCGGTTTATGAACAGGCTTGTGAATCTTGTTCATAGTTTTCCACCTTTGCGGCAAATCCCATTGAAATCTGGGGTGGGGGGTGTATCCTGCTATTTGTTTCTGGTATGGTAGGGCTAATAAGCGAGCAATTGCCAAACAAAAGTCTTGGGAAGCTGGGCACTGCCACAAACATGTACCAATGTTAAAATTGAAACCACAATATCTCACCTATACAGAACTGTCAACTCTCCCTAAAAACACACAAAGACAATATGGCTGTTCTGAGCCGACCCTTTTATAGTTAGAGAGCGGAGTTATCCATTCCTCCAGTATTCATACTTGTGACTCACATGACTAGGGGTGAACGCTATAAAATGGATTCAATTAATTATGGATTGTTTCTTATTTCAGGCAGTGGACCTGCAATGTTTTTGGCCAAACATTAAAGTGGTTGTACACCTCAGACATGAAATATGAACAAAGCATATCCCTCTGTAGTGTGTACTTGTCTCAATTAAGAGCACTAAGTGTCACTTCTGTATGCTGTATGTGACCCCGTTCTGCTGCTATCAGCATGAATCACATCTGACAAGTTTTCCTGACCCCAAGAGAAAAAAGGTGACAGGGGAGCTCCAGCTGATTGACAGCTCTGTTCCTGTGTGTTGTGTAACAGGCATGTGTTCCTTCTCTTCAATCAGCTCTCACTGAGCTCCACAGAGCTCTGAGAGAGAGAGCAGACGTCTGTTAGCAGCTCCAGCAGCTCCAGCCATCCGGCCTCCCAGCCATCCAGGACTCATCCCGGACTCCCCAGCGGAACTGCACAGGGACCCCTACCTGTGCACCGAGCGGCCACTGCCATCTGGAAGCTGCGTTCCAGCCCGCCAGCTCCATAGGCCCTCCCCACAGGACACTCCGTGGCTTTGGCCTGCACCTTCAGGACACTCCGCGGCTTCGGCCTAGCTCTGGCCAGTGCCGACCTGCCGCTTCTCTTCCCACAGCCCGAGCGGCAGTTCGACCGGCAGGCCCGCGCACCACCTCCTACCGGATCCATCCTCCCCCATCACCACCCTCGGACAGACCGGTAGCCACACCGGGATCCGAGCAGCCGGGCACCCCGCGGCTCGGGCCTACCTGGCGACCATCTTGGTCCTGCCTCCCGAGGCCACAACACTCCGCCGGCCGCCCGGAGACCATTCCCGCACTTCCGAGCAGGACCCACCGGGACCTTGGTCCCAGCTGACCCCCCCCCAGGCCAGCTCACCAGTACACCCAACGCCACAGTACACCCACCGCGGCTCGGGCCTAGCCCGTCGGCCATCTTGGTCCACCCACTTCGGCAGCTACCACCTCCACCCTGAGCTCATCCCTGGACCCCCCCAGCAGGTAGTACCGGACCTACCCCACTATCCACCAACAGGACCTAGCCACCTCCGAGGTCGAGCATCAGGACAGCCCGAGACTCGGGCTTAGCCCGTCGGCTATCTTGGTCCACCCAGTGCGGCCGCAACCACTACCTCCACCCGGAGCTCATCCCGGACCCCCCCCAGCAGGTTAGTACCGTGACTCGGCCCCCCCCAGGCCTGCACCAGCTCACCTCCAGACAGTACCATCGCAGCCGCCGTCCAATCACCCCGCTCTCTAGCTGTTAGACTCGGGGGACAGACCACGGCTGTGGCCTAGCTCCAGCCACCCAGCACCCACTCCTGTCCAGCAGGCCCTCGTGCCCCTACACCTGGAACACCCCTCCTCTACACTGGACCTCACTGCGTGGGCACAGGCTACCACCGGAGACTTTGGACCTGACAAGCGCCCATCTTAGATCCTCCGAGACCCAGCCGCAGCACCATTCCAACCAGTAAGTAGCGGCCAGATCCCCCATACCCCTCACCCCCCCCCACTGTCATCCTCCGGACCATCCTGCACAGGTAAGCCGCCAGGGTACCCTAGTAGTTGATCCAGGGTCCTCGGATCCGATCGCCCCTCGGGGGGTCAGGAAGGATTTTTTCCTCTGCTGGAGCAATTGGCCAGCTCTGCTAGGGGTTTTTTCGCCTTCCTGTGGATCAACGGGAGGGTGGTAGGTACCCCTTCATCTCCTCCATCATCTTCCTTCAGCAAATTTTTGCCCTCACCATGTGCAATTTCAAGTACACAGCGGAAGCCCTCCATAGGCTAAGAAACATCGGTTCAACTCTACCAACCGCCACTCAAAAAAGAAAAATTACTAAGGACCAACCTACAAGCAACCATCAAATACAGGGAGACACCAATCCAACTACAACAACTAGCATGCGCCATGATCAACACCAGATCTGCAGTCAAGTATAGACTGGAAATCCACGACTTCATCATCGAAAACAACATAGATTGCCTCTTCATTACGGAAAGTTGGCTAACATCGGACTGCAATACCATCCTAATTGAATTGGTGCCTGAGAACTACAGCATCCTAACTAAGCATAGAATAGGAAAAAAAGGAGGAGGCCTAGCAGTGATCTTCAAATTGCACCTTGCCTTCACCAAACCAAATTCACAGAACTCAGTGCCTTTCATGGAGACGCTCCCCCTGCATCTTCAAACAACACCCCAAGACACCATTCACATATTACTATGCTACAGACCACCAGGACCAAAGACCAATCTCCTTACGCCACTCACTGAACTCATTTCAATGCACACCCTGAAAACCAAAAACCTTTTGGTACTTGGAGACTTCAACCTTTGGGAAAATTCTACCCAAGACCCTATTGCGACTGCCTGCATCAACCAACTGGAAGAACTAGGTCTTCAACAGCTGATAAATACTCCCACGCATGTTTCAGGACACACTCTAGACCTCGTCTTCGAACAGAATATGGACAGCAACATATTTGACAACACACCACTACCATGGACGGACAACCACGCTATTAAATTTAAAATCACCTTTAACACCACCATCCAAAAACAGAAACATGCATCAACAACACACTGGAACAGATCTCAGAAGAGACTGCACTCTGAACTCTTCAAAACCACATTATCAAACAAAATACAATCGCTAAACTTAAACCTCTCAATGGAACAAACACTCAACTCTCTAAACAAGGCACTACTACAAACAGCAGACTCAGTAGCGCCAAAACGCAGAACACTCATCCGCAAAAAACACTTGATTTGGTTTAATGGCACTCTCACCCTACTCAAGCAGGAACGTAGAAGAGCTGAAAGAGCATGGAGACGAAATCCTACCAAGGAAAACCATACAAACTACAAAGTACTCACTGTGAAATACCACAAAGCAATCTTCACAGCCAAAAAAGAACATTTCTCGAATACCATCTCAACTGCCTTAAACCGACTGCGAGAACTTTTCAAAATAGTCGCCCAGTCAATGAACCCGACCTGCTTAGAGCCCCCAGCAAATGATACTCAAGAATTCTGCAATGAGTTATCAAATTTCTTCATCGACAAAATCGACAACATCCGGAAATCAATCCAACAGAAAAAAACAACCAACCTTACCCAACCAAAGCAAAGAGAAGACACCAACACGAACATCACACAACCGCCGGACTTCTTCTTGATCCCGATCACCACTGACACGACTAAAACCATTATGAGAAGCCTTCGAGACAGCACATCACCAAATGACATAATTCCCACGAAACTCCTGAAAGAATGCTCCGACATCCTGGCTCCCACTATAACACACCTCATAAATCAGTCGTTCAAAGAAGGGATTGTGCCAACCACCCTCAAGCAAGGCACCATCAAACCCCTGCTAAAGAAACCCAATCTCGACCCAAAGGACCCTAACAACCGCAGACCGATAACAAGCCTTAACACCATCTACAAGATTATGGAGAAAGCGGTAGTACAACAGCTACAACGCCACCTGGACACACATCAACTGCTGGACACTCTACAATCAGGCTTCCGCCCTGGCCATGGCACAGAAACGGCACTTCTAAAAATATGGGATTATGCCCTCGAAGCGGCCGATGACGGAGAATCAGGTCTCCTGGTACTGCTAGACCTTAGTGCAGCATTTGATACAGTGGACCACAATACTCTACTTGTCCGCCTCACAGAAGTTGCAGGAGCCACAGATTTTAGTCTAAAATGGTTTGCATCCTTCTTAGAGAATCGCTCTCAGACAGTGAAACTTGGAGCATTCACCTCTGACACCCAGACAATCTCCTGTGAAGTCCCTCAGGGTTCACCCTTGTCGCCAGGGCTATTCAACATCTACATCCGCCCACTCCTCAAAATCATCAAAAAAATCAGACCTCTGCTTCCACTCATACGCTGACGATACCCAAATCTACTTTCGCATCACCGGACAAAAAGACCACCTTCAGCAACTAGAGAAATGCCTCACTTTGATAGATGACTGGATGACCACTAGTTCCCTCAAACTCAATGGGTCAAAAACAGAACTTCTCCTCCTACACGCTAACCAAAATCCCAAAACCAAGACTCCATGGACACCTACCACCATCTTTGGACAGACCATCTCTCCGAGCACCAAAGCCAAGAGTCTCGGAGTTATCTTTGACTCAGAAATGACAATGGATGCACAAATAGGATCAGTAGTTAGTGGATCTCATCATCTCCTCCGCCTGCTACGCAGACTCATTCCCTTTATCCCAGAAGAGGACAAAGCAGCAGTTGGAACAATCATCAATTCCTGTCTCGACTACGCAAACTCACTCTACATAGGTTTACCCCAATATCAGCTTGCGAGCCGACAGGCCATTCAAAACGCGGCACCAAGACTGTTAGCAGGAAAAAGCCCTTGGAGTCCATCTCCCCATCCCTGAGGAGCCTACATTGGCTAACGGTAAAGAATCGGATCACATTCAAGACCCTCTGCCTCACCCACAAATGCATAAAAGGTAACGCCCCTCAATACCTCCGAGAGAAAATAAAACACTACACACCCAATTGCAATCTGCGATCATCCAACCAAAACCTCCTCCTCGTTCCCAAATACTGCTACAAAGCAAGGGGAGAATGCAGATTCGCAGTCCAAGGACCTCGGCTATGGAATACTCTTCCGACTCACATTCGCATGGAAGAAAACCATCTGGCCTTCTGGAAAAAACTCAAAATCTTCCTCTTCTAAGAAGCTGTTCAACATAAACGCATTTAGCGCCTTGAGGCGATTCAGTTCGCATTTGCAGCGCTTTACAAATCATTCAGTGTAACTTCTGCTCCCTGACCCCTACTTTCTGGAAGCTCAGACAAGCTTTATAAACTCTGCACTTTGAACAAATGTAGAGAAGAGAAGACTGCAGATAAACAGACACAACTTATGTAGGAGGATTGGTTTCCTCTCTGTTCATCTCACCTTAGGCCAGTCACTTCACTGGGTATATGAAAGGGTTTACTACAAACTTTAATGACTAATTAACCCAGCAAACCCAGAGGATTCGCTGTGAAACTATAGTAGCAATGAACACAAATCTCATCCCTAATTGCAGTACGTAAACCTCAGGCAATTATGGAAATGCAGCAACTCTTTCAGTGGAAAAACATACCAATCATATAATAAAGCCATATATTCAAATTGTGCTCCCCCAGCAGCCTGCCATATTGTTTTACCATACTCTATGGTTCATTTCATTCTTGCCCTCATGCAGTAAAGAGCTTCACACATAGATAGAAATTACTAAGACTGAAGCAGCCAGAATTTGAGCTGAGCGTTGTAATCAAGAAGCTTCTATCTTAATTTCAGAGTTTAATGGAACAAGTTGAAGATAGAAGCCGACTGGTTATTATAAACAGTTGCTCCAGATTCCCCCTATAGAATCAGGAAGAATATTGTTCTGTGGTGATCTTTCACTGTGAAAAAAATGCTCAGAAAACATTTCTCTAACCTTGCAAGTCTGGAATAAACTACATTGGAGTCCACTGGAGTTGACACTTCCTGTGGATTTCCTTCAAATCAGCAAGCTTCCAATTCTGTCCACACAGCCCGGCTCTCAAGAGGTATGTTCAATTCAAGATATAATGATAGAAACAAGATACAAACAAATAAATAATAATAATAGCGGCATATGAACTGCTCTTTTTCATATTCATAAAGGAGCAAGTGTGAACCAGGAAATAGAATGTAGCTTCATTAATGGGTCAATCCAGCAAAGTTCAACTTTGAAGGCAAAAATAAAATAAAAATACATGCATGTGTTTTTGCAAAAAAATGTACATCATCAGCTTTTTTTTTTTTTTTTTTACAGGAGCCTTGAAAAACATTGCACCAACAATCTGAACCAGAACAGATAGGAGTGTAACATGGTGCTAAAGTGTACAAGTGTACATCTTTTTATGGCTCTGTGGGGATGTTTTTAAAAAACAATGTTACACAATGAGATCTTTTTGGTTCCTTTCCTATGTGTATGGAGTACTGCAGTGCTGTGGATGGTGATATACAACAAGAGGCTGACCAGAGGCAGGGTTTTTTTTTTCCAGAAAATTATACTTACCTAGTTGGATGCTGCATCTGTCCCCCACTGACTAGAAGACCTTTCACACTGGGGCCACATTCACGGTAAAGCGCTGCTTGTTATAGCGGCGCTTTACCACTGTTTAAGCTGCGCTTTTTGGCTGCTAGCGGGGTGCTTTTAACCCCAAAGAAGGAGTTAAAAACGCCAATTTTGCAGCGCTTTCAGAACGCTTTTCAGGCACTGCGGAAGTGCCATCAAATCATTCCAATGGACAGGGCGTTTTGGGAGCGCTAAATACAGCACTCCCAACCCACCCCAAAGATGCTGCTTGCTGAAAAGTCACACTGGAATGAATGAGAGGCGGTTTTCAGGCGCTTAGCAGAGGCTATTTCCAGCGCTAAAGCACCTGAAAATCGCCCCAGTGTGAAAAGGGTCTTAAGCTTGATACACATGTAGCGCTGGTAGATTTTCATTTACCGCTTATAGGTAAATTTAGTGGGTTATCTGTTTTATACATAGTCAGATTTAGCCTCTGTTCCAGTTTGGCTGTGTTGCATGTAGTTTCACACTGTGCCTGTGGGTGTCGTTGTCGCCATGGGTCAGTGTTGGAAAGGCAACGCGTTGAAGCGTATGAGAGTTTTTCTGTCCCAGAGATAACTCGGTGGAGGTGGTCCTCCGAGTTTCATTCTGGGAGAGGGTATTTATGGGACAGATGCCATGTTTTAGGGGTTTTTCCGTTCCACCTGCTGGCGCTCCTGGCAGACAGGTATGTGTTAGGAGTACTACTGCGTGGTCTTCCGACCGGGAGGACCACGTTGCTGCAGCGTGTGGGTGGGCCCAGAAGCCTGTCTGGGGCCTACCACAGTGGCGAGGGAATGGTCCTGTGCTGTCTGTCCTGCGGGAAGAAGCTAGACAACTGAGAAGATCCCAGGGGAGGACCTGTCATGGAAAGATCATGCAGAGTGCTGGTCTGGAGAGAGGCCTGCTGACTCAGTTGGAGAACGTTAACCTACCGCATAGTACTGCCGGGTTGGCTTAAAGGTTTTAGTGCTGTATTTGCTGTCCATCATAAACCATTACATCCTGTGGCAGAGGATCGTACGGGTTTCTATTCCATTCAAGTCTGTGGCAGAGACTTTTGTTCGTGCTGTGTGCCAGTTGCTAGGTTAGTGAGAGAAACCTATCCGGGCGGGCAAAGATTCAACTCTAAAAGGAGAGTACATTCATCTACAAGATTTCAATTCATAATACTATATCAAGAAAAGGTATTTAAACTTCCCTGCAACTCTTCTTCTACCTTTTTCCTGCTACTTCCTTCAGTTACTCTTTATTAAAGCATTGGAAAAGATACTCAAGTGTCTGGTGTCTACACTGCCTGGCATTAAACTCAACTGGACCCTAGACCCGGTTCTGCTGAAATTGAGGTAACAAAGTTGATGGCAACAGCCCGTTTTAAACCAGCAGCTCCACCGTGAGTTAGTGCTACATGTGGGGGCATCATCCGGGATTGTTAACCGTCAACCTCCCGCAACCCTGAGAAGTATTTCACCGGGAGTTTATGTTAAAAGAGGTTTCTGGACTTTGTCATTTTTTTCCAGGAGAAGAAGGGGTTAAATTGCAGGACTTTATTTCTGACTGCGTAGGCTGTGGCTGAGAAGTAAAAGCCCGGGAGCTACGTTATCAGAAGAACAAGTGGGAGGAGCTTAATCTACTTGTTACCGCGTGGGAGTGTTGGCGCCAAAGGACAAGAGAGGCCTCGTGATCGTGCTGAGAGGATCAGAGTGCAGCCATGTCTTCTTTTCCATTGGTACTGTCAACTGTGGGATCTAAGATGTTCCCTACGAGTACCGCTGCAGGTGCTATGCTGACCGGAACCCTGCTGACAGATACCGGTATTCGTTTGAAGCCGCAGGGGAGGTTTGTGTTATACACTGTTGGAGATATCGAAGGGCTGGGCATACTTTGCCACAAGTGTGAAGGACTGGCCATACATCTCCGTCCATTTGTCCGATGTTTGCAGTGCGGAGAATATTTGTTCACGGTGGAGCAACCTACCATGTTGCCCCATGCTTATCGTGTGGATTGGGCTACAGGAATTGCCACAGTGGAAACTACTGCCATTGCTGCTGAAGAGCAACAGGACGTGATCTCGTCTGCTACCGTGAGTGCTTCTAAGGAAGATGTTGCTGTTACCGCTTCCTCAGCAGACATCACCTTTATGTCCACGTCTACTACACCTATCCCCGTTGCACCTGTTCCAAGGAAGGTGGGATATGTGAAGGCTTCCCGCGGCCGTGGTCGAGGCCTACCCCAGAGACTACCCGAACCGGAGCCGGAGAAATACATGGATCCGGAGAAGTCCACGTCAGGAACGGGTGAGAGTTCAAATGGAACATATCTGGGACTCTTTGTAAATATTTGCCAGCAGAAGAGTTGAGAGACTCAGAGATAGATTCTATGTCGGATCTCTCCGGTGATGATGATGTGTTTGAAACAATGTCACAGGAACTGTTGTGGGCCCAGGGTGAAGCTGTTGCTTCTGTTTTAACCTTCTCAGAGTGGACAGCCCTGAATTCTGGGAAGACATCACCTTGTGTGGAGCCTCACAGTACTATCAAAGAGATATTGTCTAAAGTTGCTAGTTTGCTTTCGACTCCCGTCGGATCTATGGTGAGTAAATCACCAAATTCTTGTGTGCCTCCTGGTTTGGGGAAAAATAGACCTTTGCCTAAACTTGCCCGTTTACAGAGAGTGCTCACCAAGAGAGTTGCTACAGAATATGGTTTGGAATTTCCCTATGTTACTCGGGACATTATGCAGGAAATTGAGGCCAACCGGGAACTGTGGTACCGTGAAGCTGTTTGGGACTATTTGTCTGTGCCAAAACCTTTCCATGAAGATCTGGGTATTCTGTTGCAATAGAGGAACGCTTCGATGGATGTTTCCTACATTGGAACTATGGTCGGCACATCTATGCTGACAAAGTGGTCATTTGCAGACTCGGAAAAGATGATGTTGTGTACTTTATCACTACCGTGGATAAACTAGGAAAGAAACTGACATTGCCAGATCCTCTGTGTTAGTGTTTAGAGATCTCCATGGTCAAGAGATAATATTCACCTCAGCTTTTTCAAATTAAAAGATTCTTCACTAGATGGACTTTCTTTATTGAAAGGATGTAATCCACTCAGAGATAGGGATGAACTTTTCAAGTTACTTTAGTTTGTTACCATTAAAAGGAAAATATGTGGAAAGAGAGTGTAATTCTTCTTCTGGAATGAGGCTTTGCGCCTAAACTGTTTAGTGATGATACTGTACATATCTAGAGTGTGTTTAACTTTGTTTTTTTTCAGGAACAATTGGATCTCCTATCAAGTTGTTAGGCTTTTCAGCTAGATAGATAGTGGGGTTTGTGACAGTCTAATGTGATTTCTTTTGCGGATGTGAACATGCTGTTGTATAAATGTTGAAACTGTAATATTTCTACACTGTCTTTTCTTCTTCCTTAACCAATTTCTAAGTTCAAATACCTACTCTCAGGCTTGGGAGTTATTTTGACAGACGTTGAGGACAACGTCTATTGCAGTGGGGGGAGTATGTAGCACTGGTAGATTTTCATCTACCACTTACAGGTAAATTTAGTGGGTTATCTTTTTTATACATAGTCAGATTTAGCCTCTGTTCCAGTTTGGCTGTGTTGCATGTAGTTTCACACCGTGCCTGTGGGTGTCGTTGTCGCCATGGGTCGGTGTTGGAAAGGCAACACGCTGAAGCGTATGAGTGCTCTTCTGTCCCGATAACTCGGTGGAGGTGGTCCTCCGAGTTGCATTCTGGGAGAGGGTATTTATGGGACAGACGCCATGTTTTAGGGGTTTTTCCATTCCACCTGCTGGCCCTCCTGGCCGACAGGTATGTGTTAGGAGTACTACTGCGTGGTCCTCTGACCGGGAGGACCACGTTGCTGCAGCGTGTGGGTGGGCCCAGAAGCCTGTCTGGGGCCCACCACAGCGGCAAGGGAATGGTCCTGTGCTGTCTGTCCTGCGGGAAGAAGCTGGACAACTGAGAAGATCCCAGGGGAGGACCCGTCATGGAAGGATCATGCAGAGTGCTGGTCTGGAGAGGGGCCTGGTGACTCAGTTGGAGGACGTATCCTAAAGTTAACCTACCGCATAGTACTGCCAGGTCGGCTTAAAGGTTCTAGTGCTGCGTTTGCTGTCCATCGTAAACCATTACATCCTGTGGCAGAGGATCGTGTGGGTTTCTATGCCATGTAAGTCTGTGGCAGAGACTTTTGTTCGTGCTGCGTGCCGATTGCTAGGTTAGTGAGAGAAACCTATCTGGGCGGGCAAAGATTCAACTCTAAAAAGGAGAGTACATTCATCTACAAGATTTCAATTCATAATACTGTATCAAGAAAAGGTATTTGAACTTCCCTGCAACTCTTCTTCTACCTACCTCTTTCCTGCTACTTCTTTCAGTTACTCTTTATTAAAGCATTGGAAAAGATACTCAAGTGTCTGGTGTCTACACTGCCTGGCATTAAACTCAACTGGACCCTAGACCCGGTTCTGGGGAAATTTAGGTAACAAAGGTGACGGCAACAGCCCGTTTTAAACCAGCAGCTCCACCGTGAGTTAGTGTTACACACATTATACAATTTTTGTTGTTCAATTTTCTTTAGATTTACCTTCAACTATGTAGTGCCAGGGACTGCTTGATTGCATACAATTTTAAAGTGTTTAGGTTTGACCATATCATGTGGTTTTGGCAAATCTATAGAAAAGTTATATAAGAAAATCCTATAAAAATTTTATAAAGCATAGCCAGCTTCAGTTACCGGCTTTCTGCCCTGTGCCCCCCCATCCACGCGGCTGGCTCAGGCTCTCAGTGGCTCGCTAAGAGGCTGAGCCGGGTGCCAGTCCAGGCATCTGGGTGGATCTCGACCGTATGGTCGTGATCAGAACTAACTGCACTCCTGTGATCCATAGGAGAAGTACAGCCAAACAAGTTTTGGCTGTACTTCTCCTTTAACCACTTCTGGACCGCGGCTCGACGATGTACGTCCTTACTTTGAAGGGGGATATTGCTGTTATGGCAGCAGCTAGCTGCCATAACCCTGGTATCCTCTTCATCAGCTGGCGTTCTGGTTTCCGATAAGAGTGGTCTCTAAGGCGGATTCCTGTGAGATCACTTTTATCGGCGGCGGGAGAGGGGCCCCCCCTTCCGCCATGCTCCGGTGCCCTCCGCCACTTACTGGAGCTGTCAGCAGCGGCGGAGGCGATCGGATGTTTCCCCTTGCTGGGCATGGGGATGAGTGAGGGGAAGATGGCCCCCACCCGTCTCCATAACAATGCAGGGTCAAAGCAACGTCAAAATATTCACCATACCTCTCAGCAAATGGCTTGGGGTGTCTCCTTTCCAAAATGGGGTCATTTGAGGGGGGGTTTGTGCCATCTGGGCATTCCATGGCCTCCGAAATTGTGATAGGCAGTGAGGATTGAAATCAAGAATTTACACCTTAGAAATCCTGAAGGCGGTGCTTGGTTTTCGGGGTCCCGTACGCGGCTAGGCTCCCAAAAAGTCTCACACGTGGTATCCCCGTACTCAGGAGAAGCAACAGAATGTATTTTGGGGTGTAATTTCACATATGCCAAAAGCATGTTTGAGCAATATATCATTTAGTGACAACTTTGTGTAAAAGAAAAAACACTTTTTTTAATGCACTAAAACACACTATATTGCCCAAATGTTTGATGAAATAAAAAAGATGATCTTAGGCCGAGTACATGGATACACGACATGCTTTAAATTGCACACAAACGTGCAGTGGAGACAAACTACATACATTATTAAAAGCCTTTACATGCCCTCAATCTGACATTCGTGGTGATAACTCACATGCATGGTGCAATTGCTGTTTGCATTTGATGCCAGACCGACGCTTGCATTCGCCTTTGCGCGAGAGCAGGGGGGGACAGGGATGCTTTTTTTTTTTTTTTTTTTTTTTTTTTTTTTTTGGATTATTTTTTTTGCTTTTTATTATTAAACTCTTATTTTTAAACTGTTCCTTTCATTATTTTATAATTTTTATTGTTATCTCAGGGAATGTAAATATCCCATATGATTGCAATAGGTAGTGACAGGTACTCTTTTTTGAAAAAATTGGGGTCTATTAGACCCTAGATCTCTCCTCTGCCCTCAAAGCATCTGACCACACCAAGATTGGTGTGATAAAATGCTTTCCCAATTTCCCTATGGCGCGGTTTACATCCAGCGAAATCTAAGTCATGAAATGCTCGTAGCTTACGGTTTCTTAGGCTATAGAGATGATTGGAGCCCTTTTGGTCTCTGATCAGCTCTATGGTCAGCTGGCGGAACCACCGGCTGCATTCTCAGGTTCCCTGTTGGGACAGGAGAGCCAGAGAAAACCATGGAAGACGGTGGGGGGGGACATTCCCTCCCACTGCTTGTAAAAGCAGTCTAGAGGCTAATTAGCTGCTAGGATTGCTTTTACATGAAAGCGACCGCTGGCTGAAAAGAATGATACCAAGATGATACCTAAACCCGCAGGCATCATCCTGGTATAACCACTCAAAGTCCAGCAAGATACCAGTACGTTGCTGGTCCTTGCTGGGCATATATTGTAATCTTTTTTTTCATGCAGCCTGTGGACTGAACGAAAAAAAGAGATTGATCGGTGGGTATGCCCACCATTAGAATACCTCCCTTCATCCACCCACTTCTAATGATGGGCATACATGCACCATTTTGTTTTTAACTGTGGTGGTGAAATCACCTCCTACAGTGCTGGAGTCACGGCTTTATGTATCGTGGGAGAAAACGCTGTTGCTGTCAGGATAAATAACTCAGTGCTGCAGCTGAATGGCCTAAAAAATATAGGCCGAAACATGGGGGCATCCGCCCCAAAAGTTAGGAGCAAATCACTCCTCCACCCCTGCTGCCCCCTTTTTTCGGCATATACGCTCTTTTTTTTTTAACTGTGGTGGTGAAATCACCTCCGACAGCGCTGGAGTCACGGCTTTATGTATCATGGCAGCAAACGCTGTTGCTGGCAAGATAAATAAATCCGCGCTGCAACTGAATGGAATACCAGCTAAGCAAATGATGGTTAACTATAAAACAAAGTAACATTACAGTATAACAGTAAGACATACCATAACTGCAAAGCAAATAAAAAAAAAAAAAATATAGTAAAAAATCAAACATTTTTTAACGCAATCTGTGCCTAAAATATATATATGCCGAAGCATGGGGGATTCCACCCGCAAAAGTTAGGAGCAAATCGCTCCCTTCACCCCTGATACCCCCATGCTTCGGCATATATGCTCTTTTTTTTTTAACTGTGGTGGTGAAATCACCTCCTACAGCGCTGGAGTCACGGCTTTATGTAGAGAGAGAGAGAGAGAGAACTATTTTTGGTTTATTTTATATATTTTTTTACATTTTTTTGTAACTGTAATGCCGTGTACACACGAGCGGAATGTCCGACAGAAAAAGTCAGACGGGAGCTTTTCATCGTATATTCCAATCGTGTGTATGCCCCATTGGACTTTTTACATCAAAAATTCTGATGGACCTAGAAAGATAACATGTTCTAAATTTTTCAGACGGAACCAATTCCTATCGGGAAAACCGCTCGTCTTTATGCTGTTCCGACGTACCAAAAACTACGTATGCTCTGAAGCAAGTACGAGACGGAAGCTATTGGCTACTGGCTATTGAACTTCTGTTTTCTAGTCCCATCCTACGTGTTGTACGTCACCGCGTTCTGGACTGTCGGAATTTGGTGTGACCGTGTGTATGCAAGACAGCTTGAGCGGATTTCTGTCGGAAAAACCTTCAGAATTTATTCCAACGGGAAAACCGGTCGTGTGTACAGGGCATAACTGTTTTAACTGTAACGGTTCCAGGTTCGGGTCTCTCAAAATGCGATGGCATCTTGGGAGACTCTGTGAAAGTGTGCCTAGTCTGTGCAGTGCTGTACTCTACGCTAAGGCTCCATTCACACCTGAGCATTTTGTAGCTTGAAGCCTGAAGCTACAAAACGCTTGAGGGGAAAAAATACATTCTCTATAGAGATGGTTCACATCACCACTCCAAGTTGCCTGAGGCTCAAACAAATTCTGGACCCTTTTTTGTCGCTCGGATCGGGCATATTTGTGCGTTTTTAGAGCAGGAAGCAGATGACAAAATCTGAAAGCGTAGCGACAAATGATGAAACAGATGACCATTTTTCTAATGGCTAATAAAAAAGCGCCAAAGCACAAAAACACCGGAAAACGCTGCATGGAAACACGCAAATATGCCCGACAAAACCCCAGAAAATATGCTCAAAAATGCTACTCTCAGGTGTGAATGGGGCCTAATACTCAACTAGTGTATGGTAGCGTTCAAAACATTCACCAATGCAAAGACCAGGATTGTCAGGACAGGAGGGACAATAATAGCGGGTGTCATGCCTATATCCGCGCTTGCTGCAGACACGACATCTTCTTTGGAGGGCTCGTTGGGTAAGGGTACTCGGGAGGACATACGGAAAATGCCTCTTATGCAGCCGGCTTACTGCATTTGGATTGGGAAGGTGAGGTGGAGCACCGTCTGGAAACAGAAGGGCTCTGATGATCTCTTCCTGGAATTTAAGGAAGGATCCAGTCCGTCCTGAAGCTCTGTATAGCACATGAGCGTTCAGCAAAGCCAGTTGAAATAAATAAACAGACACTATTTTGTACCAGCGTCTGGCCTTACGGGCAATTAGGTATGGCGCCAACAACTGGTCGTTGAGGTCCACCCCTCCCATATTAAGGCTATATTCGTGGACACAGAAGGGTTTCTCCACAACACCAGTCACCATAGTAATTTGGACCGTCATGTCTGCATGAAGGGAGATAAGAACGAAAACATTCTTATTATCCCTCCACTTCATAGCGAGCAAATTATTACACTTGAAGCAGGCTCTCTCCCCCAGCCTAAGACGGGAATCTACAAGCCGCTGGGGAAAGCCCTGGTGATTAGGTCGCACGGTGCCACATGCTCCAATCTGATGATCAAACAAGTGACTAAAAAGTGGCACGCTCGTGTAATAATTGTCCACGTACAAGTGGTACCACTTTCCGAATAAGGGTGACACCAAGTCCCACACAATCTTGCTAGCGCTCCCTATGTAATCTGGGCAGTTCGGCGGCTCTACATGGCTATCTTTTCCCTCATTAACCATAAAACTACATGTATAGCCTGTGGCCCTGTCACAGAGCTTATACATCTTGACCCCGTATCTGGCACGCTTGCTGGAAAGATACTGTTTGAAAGACAAGCGGCCAGAAAATGTAATCAGGGACTCATCAACGCAGACAACTTGATGGGGAGTAAACAAGTCTGCAAAACGTTGGTTGATGTAAGTGATTTACGAGGGGCTGAATTTTGTAGAGCCGATCATATCCAGGGTCTCCACGAGGACGACAGAGTTCATTGTTGAAATGCATGAACCGCAAGATCTGCTCGTATCGTGCCCTGGCCATGGAGGCAGAGAACAAGGGCATATGTACCGAAACTCACTCTTTTTAGTTATGCCCATGTTGAGGGATAGGCCCAGAAAGAGCTTAAATTCGGAAACCGTAATTGGTTTACAATCTCTGGCAAGGGAGGACTGGGGAATAGCGGCGATGTATTGACCAGCATACAAATTGCTTTGATCCACAATAGATCTATAGAGATCTTCGGTGAAAAACAGCGAATAAAAATCAAGTGACGTAAAATCAAATGTTTCCACCTGAATGCCTGGTTGGCCAGTGAATGGGGGAAGTTCGGGTGCTGCAGAAGTGATGGGTTCCCAAAAAGTATTGGCACATGCAGCAGGAAGGGCACTAAGGGCTCGACGGGCCTGTGTTTGTCTTCTTCTTGGCGGCAGCGGGACACTACTTGTGCTTGCCACCTCACCAGCTTGAACTGCACTTATGGGACTCGCCACATCACCAAGCGTTTCTGCAGTGCTGGTTTGACTAGGACCGGGGTGTACTAGGCCGCTGGTGCTTGCCAGTTTATCAGAAGGAATAGTACTTCTCTGCTCCATACGAGAGAGAGTAGTGAGACTCACAGGTAGAAAAGCTCCTGACTGTTAGCGACTGATTCAAACGCTACCAAAAAAACTTAGCGATCGCAGGGATCAGGCCTGACTCTGCGAACGCTGCAGTTATGTCTGTTGTGTTTTGCAATTGACAGTGATCGATCGATACTGCACTTGGGTGGGCTGGGCTGGGTGGAGGGGCAAAATGCAGGTGCTAGCAGGTATCTTGGCTGATCCCGCTAACACTGCATTTTTGGGAACCCTAAACTGCTGGGGACGCTAGTATAGATCTGATATTGATCCGTTCAGATACTATACCACTTAGGGAGGTGTATGCTGCGTGCGCGGGTGTTAGCGGTACTGGCACTAACCTGACGCTGCCTGGGGTGACGCAGATTCTATCTGACCCTAAAACCTAACTGATATCACCCACCGGGCGATCAAAGGGTTAAACCTTTATTGGGTAATAAAGGGCGGGTGCCCTGACACTATAAAAAACAAACTTACTAACCAGCGTCACCTGTAACAGTTATACAGTGATCACTGGTGAAAGGGTTAACTAGGGGGCAATCAGGGGGTTAAAACCTTTATTAGGTAGTATATGGGGGTACCCAACGCTATAAAAAGCTGACGCTGAACCTAAATACTTACCTGGCTACCTAGCGTCACCTGTGACACTAATACGGCAATTAGAAAAAAGATCACTTAGTGACACTGGCGACAGGGGTTAACTGGGGGGGGTGATCAAGGGGTTAAACCTTTATTGGGGGGGTAGGGGGTACCCTAGACCTAAAGGGGCCTACCACTAACTGCCCTACCACTTATAACAGTCACAAATGACACCAATGCAGTAATCAGTAAAAAAAATAAAAACTGCTATTGGTGTCACTGTGACAGGGGTGCAGGGGGGATGATCGGGGGTTGATTTGTGTGCCTGCGCGTTCTACTGTTAATGTAGTGTTGGTGCAAACTTACTTGATGTCTTCTCTCCTCGGAAGGCGGTGTAACAACATATCCGGCGACCCATCGCAGTTTGTTACGGAAGTGACGTTTTGTCACCGCCAGCTTGCTACTCCCCACACTCGTCCACAGTAAGGATACACTAAGAAGGGGGAAAGCGGACATGTTGTTACACCCACCGGAGTTTTGCATTTTACACGTATTTATAACAGTAAAGTCAGTTTATATAGTGAAATACAGTACTTACAACTCCGTCTGACTACTTAGATCTTGAATTTTAAAAGCAGAGGCAACCCTGCTCATCTCACAGGTTTGCTAATCTGACAGAAGTTTGCTGCTTTTAAAATTCAACATCTAAGCATCTAAGCAGTCATACGGAGTTCTAAGTACTATATTTCACTATATAAACTGACTTTACTGCTATAAATTTGCGTAAAATGCAAAACTCCGGTGGGTGTAACAACATGTCCGCTTTCCCCCTTCTTAGTGTATCCTTACTGTGGACGAGTGTGGGGTGTAGCAAGATGGCAGCGATGGAATGTCACTTCCGCAGCAAACTGCGATGGGTCGTCGAATATGTCTTTACACCGGAACAAAAAGGTTTCACAAGGAGCGATGACATCACTTCCTCTGATTCTGTTTATATGACAGAAGCAGTGGAAGCTTCTCATTTGCCAGGAGCGATCGCGAGGGGGTGGCCATGAATCAGTGGCCTCCCCCTCAGCATGGATCGCTCCTGGAATGATGCCGACCACCTCGGGCACCGGGGGGTGGGGGAGTAATGTATGCGTGAGGTACCAAGTAAAGGGAAACCTAGGTTGGATTTCCTTCTGCTCTCGCATAGGGATCGTTATGTTTAAAAGCTCTGACTTACCCGTATTTATTTTGAAATTTGTCAATCCTCCATAGCGCTCAAACTCCTTGAGCACCATGGGGATTGTTATTCTAGGATAAGTGATATAACAGAGTAAGTCATCGGCGAATGCCACCACTGTATACTCCCTTCCTCCCACCCGGATTCCTTTAATATCTTCATTCTTGCGGATCGCAGCTAATAATGGCTCCAGAGTTATTATAAAACAGGATCGGGGACAGGGGGCAACCCTGTCTTGTCCCATTAAATAGTTCAAGGGGAGAAGACAGGGTTCCATTTACTCTAATTCTAGCCTTTGGGTGTCTATAGAGGGACAAAATCCATCTCATCTTCTCCCCGATTCCTAGGTGCTTCAATGTTTCAACCATAAATCCCCAATCCACTCTATCGAAAGCCTTTTCAGCATGGATTGACAATAGGACCGCCGGAGTGTCGCTCCTAACTACTTCCTGCATCAGGAAAATTGATTTCAGAGAGTTATCCCTCCCCTCCCTTCCAGGTACAAACCCCACCAGATCATTATGTATCTACCGGGGCAGCCCGACTTTCAACCTGTCTGCGAGTATTTTAGCCTGTAACTACCCGGGGATGCTGGATCCTTGCCTTCTTTCAGGATAAGAGTAATATGAGCCAGCAGGGACTCTTCTCGTGGCACCTCACCCTCACCCAGGGCATTCAGATAATTACACAATTTAGGTACTAAAAATTTTGAAATTATTTTATAATATGCTATGGAGTATCCAATGGGGCCTGGACTCTTTCCCAGGGCAGTATTATTTATCGCTCTTTCTACTTCCTCCTGCAAGATGGGGAACTCAAGAAGCTCTACCTCCTCCTTCTCTGCCCTGGGAAGGACTAGGCCCCGCAGGTACTCCCTTATCGCCTCCTTCTTGCTTTCACCCACCTCCTCTTTCCGACCTAACTTATATAGGGCGCTATAGTAGGAGTGAAATATTTTGGCAATATTTGGGGAAGAGAATTCTAAACCCCCCCTCATCCCTCATTTTGGGTATAAAGGTACTATTCTTTTTTTCCTTGACTTTTCTTGCCATCCACTTTCCTGACTTATTACCCTCCTGGTACACAACCCTATTGATAGTGTCGAAAGCACATTTCCTTTCCTGGTCCAATAGCTCATCCAGATCTCTTCTTTTCAGGGATCCCCCTAGATCTTGTACTCTGCTCTAATTCCTGGATCTCCCTATATAGGCGTGCCATCTTTTCCCCCCTTTCTTTCTTTTTCCCTGCTCCAATACCGATCAGAATCCCTCTTATGTATACTTTGTGCGCCTCCCAGAGGGTGGCCCTAGATATTTCCTCTGTGTCGTTTACCTCAAAATAATTCTTCAATTCCTGCTCTACTTTCCCCACAGAATCCGGGTTCCGGATGTGAGAGTCATTCAGTTTCCAATTCATCCTAGTCCAGGCCGCACCAGCAATCTCTAGTTGGATTTTCACTGGTGCATGATCGGACAGGGTGATTGCTTTAATTTCTGCTGCCTTCAGTTGGGGGACCAACTGGTGTTCTATTAGAATATAATGTATCCTTGAGAATGATTTATGCGCAAAAGAGTAAAAGGTGTAATCCCGTTCCTTTGGGTGGCAAATCCTCCAAGCATCCATTAACTGGAGGCTTATTAGCATTTTTTTTAGTGCCTCACCTTGTATACCGGACTTTATAGCGCCCCTTGAGGTATCTAACCCAGGGTCCATACTCCAGTTTAAGCCCCCTGCAATTATTAGTTTACCTTTTTTAAAGGTCTCAAGCTTCCTCAAAACTTTTCTCAGGAATTTTTCAGGGTTTTTGTTTGGGGAATAGATGTTCACTATTGTGACCGTCATATTGAACAACTTCCCCTTCACAAAAAGGAAACCTGCCCCCTGGGTCGGCCAGCCGCTCACCCTCTACAAACATCATTGTCCTATCGAACCCAATAGCCACTCCCCTTGAATGTGTTGAACCTGTGTCCCCATAGAACCACTTTGGGAACTGATACGACGCCAGTCTGCCTCCTGATGAGTGTGTGATATGTCTCCTGCAGGCACACCACATTTGCTCCCAAGAACTGCAACTTCTGGTTTATTTTATACCTTTTTTTTTTTGCTGCGTTGAGTCTCCTTACATTATACGTAACAAAATTTACAACTCCCACATTTCACCTCTATAAGAGCATCTGGCCAATCCAGTAGGGCACACCAAGGAGGGAGGGAGAGAGGGAGAGGGAGAGGGAGAGGGAGAGGGAGAGGGAGAGGGAGAGGGAGAGGGAGAGGGAGAGGGAGAGGGAGAGGGAGAGGGAGAGGGAGAGGGAGAGGGAGAGGGAGAGGGAGAGGGAGAGGGAGAGGGAGAGGGAGAGGGAGAGGGAGAGGGAGAGAGAGAGAGAGAGAGAGAAAAAAAAAAAGGAAAAAGCCCGGACCCCCTCCCCAACCCGTTATTCTACGCGTTGGTTAAAGCTCTCTCCTCCTCTCCCAAGCCTGACGATGTCCAGCTTACTGCAGAAGTCCTCCAAATCCTCTGGGAATCTCAGAACTGCCGTTCGCCCATTTTTTTTCCCGATTAAACAGGCTGGGAACCCCCATTGGTAGAATATCTCTAATGATTTCAGGAGCCCTATCAGAGGTTTCAGCAGTCTCCTTCTTGCGAGAGTCTCAGCCGACAAGTCTTAATAGACTTGTAGTTCCACACCTTCAAAACCCAAACCTGGCTGCTGCCACAGTTTTCCCATAATTTTAGCTTTTTCTTCTGCATAATGGAACCTTATTATCACATCTCTCGGGCTCTCTGATCTATTTCGGGGGCATTGTGCAATCCTATGGAATCCTAATCTAATTTCAAAGGGTCTGTTATTTCTTTTTCAATAAGGGGTTGAACAGCTGTTGTATTACTGACGTCAGCTCTTCATTCCCATATTTTTCAGGGAGTCCTTTAATTTGCAGGTTTTTACGTCGGCTGCGATTCTCCTGGTCTTCTATTTTGTATAGGAGACTTCTGTTTGTATTTTGTAAATATCTTAGTTGCTTACTGATATCCTATAGTCTTCGCTCATGATCTTCTAATCTATCCTCCGTCTCTTCTACCCTTCTGAGCACTTGCCCAATGTCTGTTCTTACAGCCACTATATCTACTTTCAGTGATGTCTCCATTTTTAACAGCATCTCAGCAAGCATTTCTTTGATTTGTGGGGGCTTCCTCCTGTGTTATCTGCTGTGTTGGTCTTTTTCCTGCTGATTCCTCCTCACCACCATTCTTCCTCTGTGTCCCCTCTTGGGCCTCAGAGCTACTCTGCTGGAGGCTCCCGCTGCTTCTTGGCCTTGCAGTTTTGCCCTCCTGTGTTTTCCCTCCTTTGTTCTCCTCTACTGCCCCCTTCGGTCTACTAGTTTCTGGCCATGTTGGGGCCCCTAATCTAGGGCTTCCCTGCGCCTCATCCACCATGCTGGACTCCACGGACATATAGCATTGGATCCCGTCAGGACTTAGCACAGCCGTGGCGTCTTTGTTTGCTTTGGTTGATTTCCTCCTCATTTCTCTGGCTTACGCCCCACCTAACCTGACGTGGGGTATTATTTTGGTCCAGGGGAAATGTCCAGCTTCTGCGCAGTTTTATTCAAGCTAGTCACTCATGCGATTCCTTGATATGATTGTTAGCAGGGGGAACTAAGTCAAAGATCTGCAAGGCCACCTCCTGATGATCGTGCACAATTAGTTAACCAACTAAATTCAGCTTGAACATGAACATAAGCACCACAAAATCTCCCTCGATCCTGGGGTGGTCTGAGGGAAAAACATGCGTGAGAGTTTACCCAATATCAGTCCCTGTGTGTACGATATCATCTAAGGGGGGGGTGTCTCCCGTCCTCGTCTCCCTCTATCTTCCAAAGCCCTTGTCCACTCAGTTCAGGAGAAGGGGAAACCCTGGTTCCTCCTCTGGATTGATATAAGCAACTCATCATCTAGCTTGCTTCCCAGCTACACCTCCACGACTCTACCCCGGCAAGATACCATCATTATAAAGTCCTGGAGTAATATCGATTAAAGTGGATGTAAACCCAATGTCATCCTTTCTAAACTACTGCTATAGGGGTTATCTATAATGATATACATGCCTCCTGCATGTATCCTTACCTGTAAAATATCTCCCCTCTCTCTGTTATTAGACCCGAAAAACTGCATATTCTGTGGGTGGGTCTGTTGTCTGGAGCTCGGTGGGTGGAGTCGTGATGTCAGTAGACTCCCCGCCCACCTCTACACTCCCTTTGTCAATATGCATTTTCTCTGTGTATTTCTAACACTGAACTTCTGCTGAACTTCTGCTATGATCTCTAACATCCAGTGAAAAGACAGGAAAGTAACCACATGACTTCAGCATGCCAAATCATGGTGAGGTGTAGAACAGCCAATCCTTGCAGAGCTGCTGAAGAAAGGAGTGGGGGAGGGAATTTAAAAATACTGCATGTCTCTAAGAGCCCACACTGCACACTGGGGCGGGGGGCGGCGTCGGCGGTAAAACGTCGCTATTATTAGCGGCGTTTTACCGTCGGTATGCGGCCGCTAGCGGGGGGGTTTTACCCCCCCGCTAGCGGCCGAGAAAGGGTTAAATACCACCGCAAAGTGCCTCTGCAGAGGCGCTTTGCCGGCGGTATAGCCGCGCCGTCCCATTGATTTCAATGGGCAGGAGCGGTAAAGGAGCGGTATACACACCACTCCTTCACCGCTCCGAAGATGCTGCTGGCAGGACTTTTTTTACCGTCCTGCCAGCGCATCGCTCCAGTGTGCAAGCCCTCGGGGCTTTCACACTGGAATGAAAGCAGCGGCACTTTTGGGGCGGTTTGCAGGCGCTATTATTAGCGCAATAGCGCCTGCAAACCGCCCCAGTGTGCAAGGGCTCTTAGGCTAGTGCACGAGATATGTAAATCACCTGTCACTCACAGCAAGGGGGAGTATTTGACAAAGTTTTTCTCAGTTTGTCAAGATTTATCTCACTGAACAATAAAAGAGGATTGCTCAGAGATGGATTAACTCTGTGTGGCAAGGCTCAAATGATAGCAAATCTTATACTCTACAGTATGATTAACCACTTGCCGACCGCCGCACGACTATATACGTCGACAGAGCGGCACGGGCAGGCAAAAGGACGTGTATGTACGTCCTTGCCTGCCCGCGGGTGGGGGGTCCGATCGGACCCCCCCCGGTGCCTGCGGCGGTCGGCAAATCTCCCCCGGCGATCGGAGGTGAGGGGGAGGCCATCCATTCGTGGCCCCCCCCTCGCGATCGCTCTCAGCCAATGGGATCATTTCCCTGCCTCTGTATTGTACACAGAGGCAGAGGAAATGATGTCATCTCTCCTCGGCTCGGTATTTTCCGTTCCGGGCCGAGGAGAGAAGACTGCAATGTAAGTGCACAACACACACACACACACAGTAGAACATGCCAGGCACACTAAACACCCCGATCCCCCCCCCGATCGCCCCCCGATCCCCCCCCAATCACCCCCCCCCCGTCACAAACTGACACCAAGCAGGTTTTTTTTTTTTTTTTTTTTCTGATTACTGTATTGGTGTCAGTTTGTGACAGTTACAGTGTCAGGGCAGTGAGTGTTAGGCCCCCTGTAGGTCTAGGGTACCCCCCTAACCCCCCCTAATAAAGTTTTAACCCCTTGATCACCCCCTGTCACCAGTGTCGCTAAGCGATCATTTTTCTGATCGCTGTATTAGTGTCGCTGGTGATGCTAGTTAGGGACGTAAATATTTAGGTTCGCCGTCAGAGTTTTATAGCGACAGGGACCCCCATATACTATCTAATAAATGTTTTAACCCCTTGATTGCCCCCTAGTTAACCCTTTCACCACTGATCACTGTATAACCGTTACGGGTGACGCTGGTTAGTTTGTTTATTTTTTATAATGTCAGGGCACCCGCCGTTTATTACCGAATAAAGATTTAGCCCCCTGATCGCCCGGCGGTGATATGCGTCGCCCCAGGCAGCGTCAGATAAGCGCCAGTACCGCTAACACCCACGCACGCAGCATACGCCTCCCTTAGTGGTATAGTATCTGTACAGATCAATATCTGATCCGATCAGATCTATACTAGCGTCCCCAGCAGTTTAGGGTTCCCAAAAACACAGTGTTAGCGGGATCAGCCCAGATACCTGCTAGCACCTGCGTTTTGCCCCTCCGCCCAGCTCGGCCCAGCCCACCCAAGTGCAGTATCGATCGATCACTGTCACTTACAAAACACTAAACGCATAACTGCAGCGTTCGCAGAGTCAGGCCTGATCCCTGCGATCGCTAACAGTTTTTTTTGTAGCGTTTTGGTGAACTGGCAAGCACCAGCCCCAGGCAGCGTCAGGTTAGTGCCAGTAGCGCTAACACCCACGCACGCACCGTACACCTCCCTTAGTGGTATAGTATCTGAACGCATCAATATCTGATCCGATCAGATCTATACTAGCGTCCCCAGCAGTTTAGGGTTCCCAAAAACGCAGTGTTAGCGGGATCAACCCAGATACCTGCTAGCAACTGCGTTTTACCCCTCCGCCCGGCCCAGCCCAGCCCACCCAAGTGCAGTATCGATCGATCACTGTCACTTACAAAACACTAAACGCATAACTGCAGCGTTCGCAGAGTCAGGCCTGATCCCTGCGATCGCTAACAGTTTTTTTTGTAGCGTTTTGGTGAACTGGCAAGCACCAGCCCCAGGCAGCGTCAGGTTAGTGCCAGTAGCGCTAACACCCACGCACGCACTGTACACCTCCCTTAGTGGTATAGTATCTGAACTGATCAATATCTGATCCGATCAGATCTATACTGGCGTCCCCAGCAGTTTAGGGTTCCCAAAAACGCAGTGTTAGCGGGATCAGCCCAGATACCTGCTAGCACCTGCGTTTTGCCCCTCCGCCCGGCCCAGCCCAGCCCACCCAAGTGCAGTATCGATCGATCACTGTCACTTACAAAACACTAAATGCATAACTGCAGCGTTCGCAGAGTCAGGCCTGATCCCTGCGATCGTTTACAGTTTTTTTGGTAGCGTTTTGGTGAACTGGCAAGCGCCAGCGGCCTAGTACACCCCGGTCGTAGTCAAACCAGCACTGCAGTAACACTTGGTGACGTGGCGAGTCCCATAAGTGCAGTTCAAGCTGGTGAGGTGGCAAGCACAAATAGTGTCCCGCTGCCACCAAGAAGACAAACACAGGCCCGTCATGCCCATAGTGCCCTTCCTGGTGCATTCGCCAATCCTAATTGGGAACCCACCACTTCTGCAGCGCCCGTACTTCCCCCATTCACATCCCCAACCAAATGCAGTCGGCTGCATGAGAGGCATTTTTATGTCCTCCCGAGTACCCCTACCCAACGAACCCCCCCAAAAAAGATGTTGTGTCTGCAGCAAGCGCGGATATAGGCGTGACACCCGCTATTATTGTCCCTCCTGTCCTGACAATCCTGGTCTTTGCATTGGTGAATGTTTTGAACGCTACCATTCACTAGCTGAGTATTAGCGTAGGGTACAGCATTCCACAGACTAGGCACACTTTCACAGGGTCTCCCAAGATGCCATCGCATTTTGAGAGACCCGAACCTGGAACCGGTTACAGTTATAAAAGTTACAGTTACAAAAAAAGTGTAAAAAAAAAAAAAAAAAAAAAAAAAACACAAACAAAAATATAAAATAAAAAATAATAGTTGTCGTTTTATTGTTCTCTCTCTCTTTATTCTCTCTCTATTGTTCTGCTCTTTTTTACTGTATTCTATTCTGCAATGTTTTATTGTTATTATGTTTTATCACGTTTGTTTTTCAGGTATGTAATTATTTATACTTTACCGTTTACTGTGCTTTATTGTTAACCATTTTTTTGTCTTCAGGTACAGCATTCACGGCTTTGAGTGGTTATACCAGAATGATGCTTGCAGGTTTAGGTATCATCTTGGTATCATTCTTTTCAGCCAGCGGTCGGCTTTCATGTAGAAGCAATCCTAGCGGCTAATTAGCCTCTAGACTGCTTTTACAAGCAGTGGGAGAGAATGCCCCCCCCCCCACCGTCTTCCGTGTTTTTCTCTGGCTCTCCTGTCTCAACAGGGAACCTGAGAATGCAGCCGGTGATTCAGCCAGCTGACCATAGAGCTGATCAGAGACCAGAGTGGCTCCAAACATCTCTATGGCCTAAGAAACCGGAAGCTACGAGCATTTTATGACTTAGATTTCGCCGGATGTAAATAGCGCCATTGGGAAATTGGGAAAGCATTTTATCATACCGATCTTGGTGTGGTCAGATGCTTTGAGGGCAGAGGAGAAATCTAGGGTCTAATAGACCCCAATTTTTTCAAAAAAGAGTACCTGTCACTACCTATTGCTATCATAGGGGATATTTACATTCCCTGAGATAACAATAAAAATGATTAAAAAAAAAAAAAAATGAAAGGAACAGTTTTAAAATAAGATAAAAAAGCAAAAAAATAATAAAGAAAAAAAAAAAAAAAAAAAAAAAAAAAAAAAAGCACCCCTGTCCCCCCTGCTCTCGCGCTAAGGCGAACGCAAGCGTCGGTCTGGCATCAAATGTAAACAGCAATTGCACCATGCATGTGAGGTATCACCGCGACGGTCAGATCGAGGGCAGTAATTTTAGCAGTAGACCTCCTCTGTAAATCTAAAGTGGTAACCTGTAAAGGCTTTTAAAAATGTATTTATTTTGTTGTCACTGCACGTTTGTGCGCAATTGTAAAGCATGTCATGTTTGGTATCCATGTACTCGGCCTAAGATCATCTTTTTTATTTCATCAAACATTTGGGCAATATAGTGTGTTTTAGTGCATTAAAATGTAAAAAAGTGTGTTTTTTCCCCAAAAAATGCGTTTGAAAAATCGCTGCGCAAATACTGTGTGAAAAAAAAAAATTAAACACCCACCATTTTAATCTGTAGGGCATTTGCTTTAAAAAAATATATAATGTGTGGGGGTTCAAAGTAATTTTCTTGCAAAAAAAAATAATTTTTTCATGTAATCAAAAAGTGTCAGAAAGGGCTTTGTCTTCAAGTGGTTAGAAGAGTGGATGATGTGTGACATAAGCTTCTAAATGTTGTGCATAAAATGCCAGGACAGTTCAAACCCCCCCCAAATGACCCCATTTTGGAAAGTAGACACCCCAAGCTATTTGCTGAGAGGCATGTCGAGTCCATGGAATATTTTATATTGTGACACAAGTTGCGGGAAAGAGACAAATTATTATTTTTTTTTTTTTTTTTTTGCACAAAGTTGTCACTAAATGATATATTGCTCAAACATGCAATGGGAATATGTGAAATTACACCCCAAAATACATTCTGTTGCTTCTCCTGAGTACGGGGATACCACATGTGTGAGACTTTTTGGGAGCCTAGCCACGTATGGGACCCCGAAAACCAAGCACCGCCTTCAGGCTTTCTAAGGGCGTAAATTTTTGATTTCACTCTTCACTGCCTATCACAGTCTCGGAGGCCATGGAATGCCCAGGTGGCACAAACCCCCCCCAAATGACCCCATTTTGGAAAGTAGACACCCCAAGCTATTTGCTGAGAGGTATAGTGAGTATTTTGCAGACCTCACTTTTTGTCACAAAGTTTTGAAAATTAAAAAAAGAAAAAAAAAATTTTTTTTTTTGTCTTTCTTCATTTTCAAAAACAAATGAGAGCTGCAAAATACTCACCATGCCTCTCAGCAAATAGCTTGGGGTGTCTACTTTCCAAAATGGGGTCATTTGGGGGGGGTTTGTGCCACCTGGGCATTCCATGGCCTCCGAAACTGTGATAGGCAGTGAAGAGTGAAATCAAAAATGTACACCCTTAGAAATCCTGAAGGCGGTGATTGGTTTTCGGGGTCCCGTACGCGGCTAGGCTCCTAAAAAGTCCCACACATGTGGTATCCCCGTACTCAAGAGAAGCAGCAGAATGTATTTTGGGGTGCAATTCCACATATGCCCATGACCTGTGTGAGCAATATATCATTTAGTGACAACTTTGTGCAAAAAAAAAAAAAAAAAAATAATAAATTGTCACTTTCCCGCAACTTGTGTCAAAATATAAAATATTCCATGGACTCAACATGCCTCTCAGCAAATAGCTTGGGGTGTCTACTTTCCAAAATGGGGTCATTTGGGGGGGGGTTTGTGCCATCTGGGCATTTTATGGCCTTCAAAACTGTGATAGGTAGTGAGGAGTAAAATCAAAAATGTACGCCCTTAGAAATCCTGAAGGCAGTGATTGGTTTTCGGGGCCCCGTATGCGGCTAGGCTCCCAAAAAGTCCCACACATGTGGTATCCCCATACTCAGGAGAAGCAGCTAAATGTATTTTGGGGTGCAATTCCACATATGCCCATGGCCTGTGTGAGCAATATATCATTTAGTGACAACTTTTTGTAATTTTTTTTTTTTTTTCATTATTCAATCACTTGGGACAAAAAAAATGAATATTCAATGGGCTCAACATGCCTCTCAGCAATTTCCTTGGGGTGTCTACTTTCCAAAATGGGGTCATTTGTGGGGGTTTTGTACTGCCCTGTCATTTTAGCACCTCAAGAAATGACATAGGCAGTCATAAATTAAAGACTGTGTAAATTCCAGAAAATGTACCCTAGTTTGTAGGCGCTATAACTTTTGCGCAAACCAATAAATATACACTTATTGACATTTTTTTTACCAAAGACATGTGGCCAAATACATTTTGGCCTAAATGTATGACTAAAATTGAGTTTATTGGATTTTTTTTAGAACAAAAAGTAGAAAATATCATTTTTTTTCAAAATTTTCGGTCTTTTTCCGTGTATAGCGCAAAAAATAAAAACGGCAGAGGTGATCAAATACCATCAAAAGAAAGCTCTATTTGTGGGAAGAAAAGGACGCAAATTTCGTTTGGTTACAGCATTGCATGACCGCGCAATTAGCAGTTAAAGCGACGCAGTGCCAAATTGTAAAAAGTGCTCTGGTCAGGAAGGGGGTAAATCCTTCCGGGGCTGAAGTGGTTAAAAAAAAAAAAAAAAAAAAAAAATTTGGGGGTTTACATCCACTTTAAATCTTAAATGTTAAATATTTTAGTAGGTGAGCTCTTATAAACCATATGTTACCAGTTCATGTATATAAGCAAAGAGAATCGTGCATCTATACAGTCACTTCTAATCCATCATTGACATATCATATCATCATCTACTATCCCCCGCTTCTCATCCTCACAGCTTTTATATTTTCACCTGTGATTAGGGTACAAGGGGGATTTTCTCAGTGACAGTCTTCTTTTATCAGGTACAGGGAGGAATCACCAGACCCCTTTCTATACTGGTCTCGTTTCAGAGGGATACACAGGGACACACAGACACTCTCACCTCCTCCTTCACCGCAAGTCACTGAGATCCTGTGATGGGGCACCCCCTTCCTGCTGCAGCTTTGCTCCGTCCAGCTCCAGCAACCTGCTCAGGGAGGATCAGCGATACCTTTCTCGCTCCAGCGGTACCTCACTCCGGCTTAGAGCGGTCAATTAATCTCCAGGGTCCTGTGGATGTGGGGGGGGGGGGCGGACGTGGTCTCCTGATGCCAGCAGGGAGAGGGCGATAACTCGCCAGGTAGGGCAGGCTCTACCTCTCACCGCCACTCTCCCGGCGTCCCTTCATTCCAGCCACGAGCCGAGCAGGCTTAGGTTCCAGGGCGTGCTTGAAGCGTGCCTACGTGTTGACGCTCCGCCACATCTCCCACCTACAGGTATCACGATAATTATTTCTTTTAAAGTAAATTCTGTAAACTACTTTAGTAGTGAGAAATTAACATCCTGCACTCTCATCCCTCAGATCAGCCCCAATTCCTGCACCTTCACACCTCAGATCACTGTCCCCCCCTGCATATCTGCCCCACCACTGTAACCCCCTGCTCATCTGCTCCGCCACTGTAACCCCCCTGCTCATCTGCTCCACCACTGTAACCCCCCTGCTCATCTGCTCCACCAATGTTCCCCCCTTCTCATCTGCCCCACCACTGTACCTCCATGCACACCTGCTTCACCACCGTATCCCCATGCTCTTCTGTCTGTCATTTGTTCTAAAACTGAACTTATCTGCTCATCTGCCCCACCACTGTAACCCCCCTTCTCATCTGCCCCACAACTGTACCTCCTGCACATCTGTCCCACCTCTGTACCCCCTGCTCTTCTGCCCCACCACTGTAACCCCCTGCTCATGTGTTCCGCTGATGTACCTCCTTTCTCCTCTGCACCACCGCTGTAACTCCCTGCTCAACTGTTCCACCAATGTACCTCCTTTCTCCTCTGCCCCAACACTGAACCTCCCCTGCTCATCTTTCCCACCACTGTAACCCCCTGCTCATCTGCCCCATCACTGTACCCCCCTGCTTTTCTGTCCCACCGCTGAACCCCCTTCTCATCCCTCCCGAAAGTGTACCTCTGGCACATCTGCCCCACCACTGTACCTCCTTGCTTTTCTGTCCCTCCACTGTAACCCACCTGCTCATCTGACCCATCAATGTACCCCTTTTCTCATCTGCTCCACCACTGTACCTCCCTGCACATCTGCTCCACCGCCGTATCCCCATGCTCCTCTGTCTCACTACTGAATCACCTTCTCATCTGCCCCACCACTGTACCGCCTGCACATCTGGCTCACCTCTGTTCCCCCTGCTCTCCTGCTTCACCTCTGTTCCTCCTGCTCTCCTGCTTCACCAATACACCTCCTTTCACATCTTCCCCACTGCTCTACCCCCCTGCTTTTCTGTCCCAACACTGAACCCCCTGCTCATCTGTCCCACTGCTGAACCCCCTTCTCATCTCTTCCACCACTGTACTTCCCTGCTCATCTGCTCCATCGCTGTACCCTCTTCTCATCTATGATGTGCGTGATGTGCAGAGTGGTGAAAGGAAGCAGAGTTGAGGCACATCTACCTGTCCTGGCACACTCACCCTGCTGATCCAACTCTCTCAACCAGCCCACATGCTTGTAGGTGATGTATGTGATGTATAGGATGTATGGGATGTATGTGATGTCACATACAAGCATCTGGGCATTTTCTGAAAGCAGTGGGCCTGTGTGCAGGATCATAATTTGGGCACCCCACAACTGAGAAAAAGTGGTTGGGTGTGATTTTCATTGCGCTGAATACTGGCTGTGGCTTAAAGGTACACAGCGTACCGAGGTTCAGTGATGCAAAGGTTCAGGAATAATTTCAACAAAGTTCCCAGAAGCTCAACAGTAATTAACTGTCACCTGATTGTGGTTTTCTCAATCCCAGTGAAATCCCTTCTTTCTGAGATTGGTAGTGGCAACCAAGCGAGTCATCTTCCTCTAGATGGTGGGCGGGGCTAGCAGGACCATGATTGGCTTTAGCAGTGGCCAATGACAGTCCTCTCCCTCCTGGAAACAGGGACCCCCCCTTAGCAGAACTGCACCCAATCTCTTCCCCGTCACAAAAGCTGATGATCGCAGCTACAGCAAAGTTAGAGAACCAAACAATGTTTCCCATCTTTTACAATTTTTGGGGGCACAGTGCCTCCCCCTCAGTACAGGTGCGGTGTGGGGAACTCTGAAATTGTAATGCATTAATGTCTCACTGACACTTCCCTGCACTGCTCTGCTGATGGGGGGGGGGGGCTGGGGGAGTCGAGTGCCGGCAAAAGAGGCTTCGTGTGCCGCGGGTTGCTTACCCCTGGTATAGTGGGTGGCACAGCTATTTTTATTGCTGCTTTTACACTTTGAATGGCAATTACTCAGTCATGCCACATGGTACCCATATGAAGTGTATATCATTTTTTTTCACACAAATAGAGCTTTCTTTTGGTGGTATCCAATCACCACTAGGCTTTTTATTTTTTTGCTAAATTAAAAAATATCAAAAATTGAGAAAAAAAAAAATGTTTTTCTTCGTTTGTTATAAAATTTTGCAAATAAATAATCTTCCTTCATAAATTTAGGCCAAAATGTATTCTGCTCCATTTCTTTGGTGAAAATAACCCAAATCAGTGTATATTATTTAGTCTGTAGAAAAGTTATAGAGTCCACAAACTATGGTATATATCTGAAAATTGATCATTTCTGATGTACTGACGGCCTATCTCATTTCTTAAGGCCCAAAAATACCAGGACAGTACAAATACTCCCAAATGACCCCTTTTTGGAAAGTACACAGTCTGAGGTGTTTAGGAAGAGGCATGGTGAGTTTTTTTAAATTGTAATTTGTCACATTTTTTTTGAAAATTAAGAAATTAAATACATTTTTTTTACAAATGTTTTTTTTTTTACATGCTGTCACCAGAGCAGTACAGAATCACTATACAACTGGTGTGGTGGTGATCGAGGACACTGACTGGTGACAGCATGCACAATTTTGAAGCATGACATGTTGGGTATCTATTTACTCGGCGTAACATCAGCTTTCACAGTATACAAAAAAATTGGGCTAACTTTGCTGTTTTTTTTTTTAATTCATGAAAGTGTATTTAAGTGTATTTTTTCCAAAAAAATTGCATTTGAAACACCGCTGTGACAAAATATTGCAACGACTGCCATTTTATTTTCTAGGGTCTCTGCTAAAAAAAAATGTATATAATGTTTGGGGGTTCTAAGTAATTTTCTAACAAAAAAAATACTAATTTAAACTTGTAAACGGCAAGTGTCAGAAAAAGGCCTGGTCCTTAGCTGGTTAAAGCGATTAAAGAGTATCTTAAGCTTCAAGAACAGAAATTACTTTTCTTAGATTTTTTTTTACTATGTTCATGTGGTGATCTGGCCAGTAACATACTTCCTATCCTAATGTGACAACACAGACATGTCATATCCAGGGGTGGCCTGTCCATTAACCACTTCCCGACCATCTCTCTCCGCCCCCCGTCAGGACACCGGCGCATGGATTCCAATGCGGAGGGGCTGTTTTTTAGAAGCACCGATTAGAGCCAGAGGCTCTAATAGGCTTCAATATAGGGTGGGCATGGGTCGCAGAGAGTGCACTCCGAGCCCACCCAGGTGTGTTACAACAGCAAATTAATATTCGCTGTTGTAACATTGATCCTCCTCCTCCCGGCCAATCAAAAAACGGGTTTTGACATCGGTCATCTGATTGGCTGAAAGGACAGGCGATCCTATTGGACACCTAGGAGGAGGAGGGGAGGAACTGGAAGCCGCCATGGAGGAGAAGACACTGCACCATGCTGCCTGCCACCCGCCATGATGGGGTAAGTGCCGACTGGCAGACAGCGGGGGGGTGGGTGGGGGGGGGGTGGTTGTTTGCCGCCCACCAAAAAAAACACCAGCCGCCACTACCAGTCTCCCTCAACTGCCCCGTATGTATGCAACCGCTCAGATGTGCGTATTGCAATGACACCAAACGGCTCACTCCCACCCAAAGCCTGTCACTAGGGAGGGGCTCAGGTGTGTTCGTGTCCTAGTCCCAAACTACTTGAGCAATGCTGCCAGGAAGCCGACATGCACACCACCAGTTATAGGCAGTAGAGATGGGTTCTGGCGTGTTCGAAATCCCACATACCCGATCCCACCAGGAAACCGACACGGCTAATCACAGGCAGTGAGACATTTCCCGATCTGTGCAGCTCCGGGCCGGGGAATGCCTCACTTGCTGTGATTGGCGGTGATCAGTGACAGCTTCCTGGCGGGATTGCTCAGGTGAGTTGGGACTAAGATCCCGAACACACCTGAGCCCATTCCTACGAGCCGGTTCACACGGGGGCGACTTGTCAGGCGACCTAGCCGCCTGACAAGTCGCCTCCCGTTCTGTACAATGGAACCGTTCTAATCGGAGCGACGCAAGTCGCTCCGACTTAGAAGAAAGGTTCCTGTACTACTTTGGGGGCGACTTGCATAGACTTCTATACAGAAGTCGTCTTGCAAGTCGCCGCGGCAGTCGTGTGCAGGTCGCCTCGGTGAGGCAACCTGCAAGTCGTGACGCTTCTAATGTGAACCGGCGCTTACTGTCACTGTCTGTGTTTGGGGCCCATCCCCCGCCCTGCATGTCTGTCAAGTTAAGGCCCATTACACACGATACGAAAATCGAATGGAAAAATTCAAACGACGAGCTGTCTGCTGATTTTCAGAACATTAGTACGGTTCTTTTGACAGACGATTTCGCTTTTTCGTCAGACAAAAGCTGGATGGGCAGACTATAAAATTTTTGTTGGATGTGAACTCAACGTCCGATTTTCATTTCATTAGTACGGTTTTCGTATGAAAAAAATTGTACGAGCAAGACTGCGCATGCTCAAAAACTAAAGAATACAAAACTATTCAACACATTACATCACTTCTGACGTTGTATTCGGTCATACGAAAAATTTTGTATGGCGAGTAACCTCTTCACTTTCGACATGAGACCAACATGCCACAAAAAACAGACGAACGAGCGTCTGAAAATCTGATTGTGTGTACGAGGCATTAGAATGAGCAGTTGTGTCCATACAGCTGCTCCATCCCCATAGAGTAACATTGGATGCCTACATGCAGCTCCAGCCATATAAACAAAGGCCTCGTTCACAGGCGTCTGTGTGAACGAAGCTTTACATGGATTACATGCATTTATATGTGTTTAGAAACATCCCATCCATGTATCTCCTCACATATCTGTGTGAATGAGCGCCCCCCCCCCCCCATGTCTGGAGAAGGCGCTCTGTAGTGAACCCCATGATTTGTACACTGCTTGGACCTCAAAGAATTAAAACAAAAAGTAATAACTATAAGAACCCTTTCACACCGGGGCCGTCTGTGCGTTCGCGGTAGAGCGCTGCTCGTTTTAGCATCAATTTACCGCTGTTTAAGCAGCGCTTTTAACCCCAAAAAAGGGGTTAAAAACTCCGGTGTTGCCCATTCGTTGCAACAGGCAGAGCGTTTTGGGATCGGTGTATACAGCACTCCCAAACCGCCCAAAAGATGCTGCTTGCAGGACTTTTCCAAATGTCCCGCAAAGCACACCGCCCGGGTGTGAAATAGGGTGAATCCCGGACAGGTGGCAACCCTGACAGTACAGGTTTTTGAATCATGTGTCCGGGTCTCTGCCAGCCTGAAACCTGGGCACATTATTCAGACCCACCGGTGGCTCCCTGTGTGGCATGCCTTGCCTAAGCTGTGCCACCACGGCTGTGTCCAGAGTTTGGGTCCGCAATGGTATCTGCTCCTGCACTGTCAGCGGCGCCTCCGTCCACTTAATGTACCAGAGACGGGACACAGAGGCGGAGCCTCCATGCTACCCAATGCTCTCCTCTGGCTGGCTAAAGAAGGGACACGGAGGTGGGGTTGAAGGCGGAGCCCCTGCATTCCCTGCTTCTCTTTTGAAAAGTGTGTGGAGATTGTGGAGTGAGACAAGCTTGTAAAATACGTTTTTGTGATCCTAGAGCCCTTTCCAGGCGCTACAGCACTAAAAATAGCACCTGTAAAGAGCCTCTCCTGTGTCTCCAGTGTGAGAGCCCGAGTACTTTCACACTGGAGCGGTGCACTTGCAGGATGGTAAAAAAAAGTCCTGCAAGCCGCATCTTTGCAGCGCTGTAGGAGCGGTGTATGCGCCCTTGCCCGTTGAAAACAATAGGGCAGTGCCGCCAAACCGCCGCTTTACGGGCAGTTTTAACCCTTTTCTGGCCACTAGCGGGGGTTAAAACCGCCCCGCTAGCGGCCGAAATGCGCCGCTTTACCGCCGACACCCGCCCGCCCCAGTGTGGAAGGGCTCTTAGTATGTCAGGATTTCAAAGGGTTCTTCTTACCCCTCCCCCCCATACATACAGTCCTCCACCCACCATACACACATATATATATATATATATATATATATATATATATATATATACATACACACACACACACACACACACACACACACACACATATACCACATACACACAGTTCTCCCCCCCCCCCCCCAAAATTACACTAGGAGGCTCCCCACCAAACATTATACATTACACACCACATATACACTATATAGTACATTACACACCACATATACACTATATAGTACATTACACACCACATATACACTATATAGTACATTATACACTACATATACACTATATAGTACATTATACACTACATATACACTATATAGTACATTACACACTACATATACACTATATAGTACATTACACACCACATATACACTATATCGTACATTACACACCACATATACACTATATTGTACATTATACACCACATATACACTATATAGTACATTATACACCACATATACACTATATAGTACATTACACACCACATATACACTATATAGTACATTACACACCACATATACACTATATAGTACATTACACACCACATATACACTATATAGTACATTATACACTACATATACACTATATAGTACATTATACACTACATATACACTATATAGTACATTACACACCACATATACACTATATAGTACATTACACACCACATATACACTATATTGTACATTATACACTACATATACACTATATAGTACATTACACACCACATATACACTATATTGTACATTATACACTACATATACACTATATAGTACATTACACACCACATATACACTATATAGTACATTATACACTACATATACACTATATAGTACATTACACACCACATATACACTATATTGTACATTATACACTACATATACACTATATAGTACATTACACACCACATATACACTATATAGTACATTATACACTACATATACACTATATAGTACATTATACACTACATATACACTATATAGTACATTATACACTACATATACACTATATAGTACATTATACACTACATATACACTATATAGTACATTACTCACACCTGCACAATATACAATCTGCTACACCCACTGTCCACCACTGTGCGTGCCGTATTACTACTCCCTTAGGGCACACAGAGGTGTCCCGGGTATTCTACAATCTCATAGTGTTTGCTACAAAAAAAATGCCAAGCCCCGCTGAAGTGTTCGGGTTTGGCTTGAAGAAAAGGTGGCAACCCGGGTGTGAAATCATCCATTGCAATGAATGGGGGGGCGCTATTTCTAGCACTGAAACCTACCTCAGTGTGAAAGGGGTCTTAGACTTACACTAGGCTGTGACTTCTACATTTGCAGAAATAAAATGAAAACTAACACTGAGGACATTGCAGGCTTCTCCTCTCACCTCACACTGCACCTTCCCCTCCCCCATGGAAGGCTGCACTCCATCACACACACACCTGAGTACAATCAGCGCCCTTGTAGTAATGCCCTATTATGACACTAGAGGGCGGCAGTGCTCAATTATTGGTAAACCATTCCTATGCATGGAACACGCAGCCAATGCACAGGACAAAAAATAGAGGATGGCTATACTCTAATAAAATGTCTCCATGCTATGCGGCGCATGCAAAACAGCATGGTCTACAGAAAGATGGCGACCACCCTTACTGTCAGGAAAATTTAAAGATTTGTTTCCAAGAAATAATCTTTGTTTTATTGTACTGATACTGGACGTTGGTTGTTTGACGGAGGGTGGTTACGATATTAAAACAAAAAAAAAAAATGGTATGTGCAGTTTTTGCGGTGAAAGGTGATGCAGCTGTTTCATCAGATTAGGCGACCCGTCAGAATGTGTAACGAAAGTGACGTTTCGTCGTCGCCATCTTGCTACACCCCGCACTCCACAATAAGAAAGCGGACATCTTGTTACACCCACCGGAGTTTTGCATTATACGCTTATTTTTAACAGTAAAATGCGTTTATATAGTAAAATACAGTACTTAGAACTCCGTCTGCATGTTTAGATGATTAATTTTAAAAGCAGCGATCTTCTGTCAGATTAGCAAACCTGTGAGATGAGTAGGCTTACCGATGCTTTTAAAATTCAACATCCAACCAGTCAGACGGAGTTCTAACTACTGTATTTCACTATATAAACTCACGTGAGTGTAACAAGATGTCCACTCTCCCCCTTCTCCCTGTATCCTTACTGTGGAGGAATACTCGGTGTAGCAAGATGGCGGCGGTGGAACGTCACTTCCTTTACACATTCTGACGGGTCGCCGAATCTGACGAAACAGCGCGCTTCTTCCTGGTTGCCATGGTGACGCTGGACGCGGAAGCGGTGTGAGGGGTGAGGGCTCGCGGAGAGGAGCCGGGCTGGTGATTTGCAGGTGACAGATGACGGGGGATGGGCAGGTGGTGCTGAATGACAGCTTTATTGATAGTGAGAGGACGATCAGAGGGACAATGGTGACTTCTCTGTGCTACAATACATGGTGTATGGGGGTCATCCCGATCCACAGGCTTCTGTGCGTCCTAAAAGTGATCATACACCATACAATCTGATTGTCCAATCTCCTTCAGATCTTATGTAGTGTTGTGCTGGACATACACCTGTCGAAAAATCTATCTAATGCATTTTTGAAAAAGAAACACACGGACGTGAGAGCAAACGATTTTGCCATCATGTGATGACCGAATTTTGATTGAGAAATCGTTCAATGGATAGAGATGAATCCGTTTTTCATTCGTTTTGTCACATATGTCCAGAGCAAGCTGTTCGGGGAGACACACATCAACCTTTCAATTTATCGTTCGTTCTGAAGAACTTTTCTAAACCTTTTTCTTCGATTTTTATTTATTTATTTATTTATTTTTGGCTCAATAACGTCAAAACCGATTTTGAATCTAACTGATTGTAATCAATGCTCGTGAAGCACAAAGTCGCTGATCACCGCTATTACTAGGAAAAAATTAAAAGTATCCCATAGTTTGTAGACGATATAACTTTTACACAAACCAATCAATATACACTTATTGGGATTTTTTTAACATTAAAAATATGTAGAAGAATAAATATCGGCTTAAATTAGATTTTTTACATTTTTATTGGATTTGTTTTAAAGCAAAAAGTAAAAAATATTGTATTTTTATTTTTTTACTAAATTGTCGCTCTTTTTGTGTTTATAGCACAAAAAATAAAAACCACAGAGGTGATCAAATATCAGCAAAATAAAGCTCTATTTGTGGGGAAAAAAAGGACGTACAGTTTATTAGGGTGCAACGCCGCACGACCGCGCAACTGTCAGCTAAAATAACGCAGTGCTGAATCGCAAAAAAATGGCCTGGTCATGGAGAGGGGTAAATCTTCTGGAGTTCAAGTAGTTAAAGTGCCTGTGTGTGGGCACAGATTTTTTGTATGTTTTAAACTGAATTGCTGTAATAAATAATATATTTTTATACTATAATTGTGTTGTTGGCTCATACAGTTCCATCAAAGTCCATGTAGCCTCCAAAATTCTATTTCTGTCTTTGTAATAAAAATAATAATAATAAAAATAATAATAATAGGACAAAGCAGGTACTTCTGACCATTCTGGCACATATTTAATAGATCCCACAGGTATGACATATATACTGACAATGGTCCAAGCTGAATCAATGTAACTATGCAGAAAAAAATCTATACCTGGAATTCAGTTTTAAGCAATACAATTCAGGTTAGGACCCGCCCCCCCAGCCAGCCGATTGGACAATGCCAAAACAGCCCTAAACTGATGAGGTCACCCTCTTCTCTCCCCTCCTGTATTTATTGATCTTTTTACACCTTGTCCCTGGGCTCATTAAAGCGGGGTTCCACCCAAATTTTGAACAATATCTGTATGTATTCTCTTCCTTGCCTAGATGCTGACATGCCGTTTAAAAAAATTGAAATCGCCGTAATTACCTTTTATTTTTCTATTCTTCTTTGCACTTCCTGGTTCTCCTCCCGTAGGAGTAGGCGTGTTTCTAGCCTCTCCCAGACTCCTGGGAGCTAGTCTCAGGCTTCCCAGGATGCCACTGAGCATGTGCAGGAACGAGCGGTGAATGCTGGGAGCACAGCATTCACCACATCCAGGAAATAAATGCTTGTGGGCTTCAAATGCCCACAATGAAGATGGAAACCGCCTGCATTGAATAATATAAGTTATTCTTTCCGACGAAATCTGACACAGGCGGACATATTACACACAATATGTGAGTATGTAATGCTGAGAAGAAAAGTTTGTGAATGAACTAAAAAAAAAAAAAAAAACGATAGATAGGTGGACCCCCGCTTTAAGGTCATAAAAGGATTCTTGTGGCTGATGTGGGAACGCACAGTAATAACAGTAGAAAATGTCTTTTTCCTTTCTAGAAAGCAGAAGAAGGATGACTTTGTATAGAGACCGAGAAGAGGAGTTGGAGAGACTCCACACAATCATGTAGGTTTATTACTCTTCCAGGTTTTATCTGATGTCATCAGCCTGGTGTGCTGAACAGGTGTCAGTATCAATGCTGCAAACATATGCCGTGACTTCGTCAGATGTGTGTTACTTTGCATGTGTCTGTAGCACATATATACAGTGCAATCTCCGGCAAAGTGTCATAACAATCTAAAACAAGAACTCAGTCTGTTAACTTCGGTTTAAAGAGGAAGTAAAGCCTCTGAAAAAAAAAAAAAAAAAATACACCATGCAAGACAAAGGCATAATGAGCTAGTATGCATGGTATACTAGCTCATTATGAATTACTTACCTGAGATCGAAGCCCCCCCATCGGCCCTCGTTCGCCTCCTCCGACGCCGCCATCTATTCCGGGTATCGCGTCTCCAGCGCTGTGACTGGCCGGAGCAACGATGACATCACTCTCATGCGCGCTGGTGCCGCCTCTAACGGCATGTTCGCCGTTAGAAACGGCACGCTCAGTGCACCTGCGCCCGATGCCTACGGCGCATCGGTGCCGCTATTTTTGCAAATATCTCCTAAACCTTTTAGGTTTGGGAGATATTTCTTGCACCTACAGGTAAGCCTTAATGTAGGCTTACCTGTAGGTTAAAGTGGTTGTAATGGGTTTACAAGCACTTTAAATAAGAATACATACTAGAATAGATTCTTTTAACTCAAGAAAGCCCCTTCTATTGCTCTCAGCCGCCTCCAAATCTCTAGACTTAAAGTGATTGTAAAGGATAATTTTTTTTAAAAATAACAAACATATCATACTTACCTCCACTGTGCAGCTCATTTTGTACAGAGTGGCCCCAATCCTCCTCTTCTGGGGTCCCCCGGCAGCTCTTTTTGCATCCACCGACACGAATGCCAGACTCAACCCCGCCCCCCGGCGCCCGCGTCATTGGATTTGAGTGACAACAGTGGGAGCCAATGGCTGCGCTCCTATCAATCTTCCAATCAGGACATGAGACACCAGCTAGAGCTGGTGTGCTCGTCCCCGAGGAGAAAAAGACCGGGTTCAGGTAAGTAAAACGGGGGCTTTGGGGGGCTGCAGCATGAGAGAAGGTTTTTCACCTTAATGCATAGAATGCATTAGGGTGAAAGACCATGAGGGATTACAACCCCTTTAACTTTTTGCTGCTGTGATGTGACTTCCTGTTAGACGGTGGCTACGTTCGTTCTCCATGGTCCCACTGTATGTAGGAATGTAGCCACCCTCTCTAGCTCGCCCCCCAACATAGACTATGGGAAAAATGTGTAGAAAAAGTAGCTGTTATTTTTAACACATTATGAATACTGCAGGTCTGTTTATTGATCTTGGGTTCTACTGGTGTACACCAAGGGGAGGAGCTTATGCTGGCCATATACTATACGAAAAATTGGCCGAACCCATTTTCGAAAAACGAACATTCGGCCGTAAGCGCAAACAATTTACACAGCACTTTTTACATATATATAATATATATATACATATTGTACATTCACATCAGTACCCGCCCTCACATCCCTAAGGTCCCTACAGCCCAGTACACACTGCTAGTTATTTTTTCGCTCAATCCAGTGGGCTGAATAAAAAAAAACTGACAGATCGCCTTATTAACACAAGTAATGTTGGTGCAACAACCCCTCCCACCATACCTTTGCATTTAACCAGCTCCCCCCCCCCCCCTCCAAAACACACTGATCAGCAACTGCAGTAATTGTGTGCAAGTGATGATTGGATGGTGTTTTTCCAGCATGTCCCTTCAATAAAAGCCAGACGTTAAACCGGCTTCTGTTGGACAGACATTTGTACTCCCTGACCGAATGTCAGTCAGTTCCTGCTGAACCAGCCGATTTTCGCCCCCCCCCCCCCCGTACCCAATTTAAAGTGGTTGTGAACCTGTACATGATGCCATAATGAAGTGACTGGCCTCAGATGATACACAGAGATGAAACAAATCCTCCTACATAAGTTGTATCTGTTTATCTGCAGTCTTCTCTTTTCTAAATCCGTTAAAAGTCCTGAATTTATAAAGCTTGTGTGAGCTGTCAGAAAAAAGGGGGTGGAGAGTTGAAGTTACACTTTGCGGAGCTCAGTGAGGAGAGCTTTGAGAGCTGATTGGAGGGAAGGGACACACAACTCTTCACATAGCGCACAGGAGTAGAACTGAGGTTGTCAATCAGCTGGAGATTCCTCCCCTGTCACTTTTTTTGTCTTGGTGTCAAGAAAACTTGCCAGAAGTGACTCTTGCTGAGAACGGAGGAACAAAGCAGCTGACAGAAATGACACTTGGTACTCTGGATGAGACAAATACACTCTATAAAGGGGTATGTTTTGTTCATTTCATGTCTGAGGTTTACAACCAGTTTAACTCACATTCATACATACACATACTAGGGCCAATTTAGACAGGAGCCAATTATCCTACCAGCATGTCTTTGGATTGTGGGAGGAGACCGGAGTACCCGGAGGAAACCAACGCAGACACAGGAAGAACATGCAAACTATATGCAGGTAAAGTCTTGCTTGCCATTTGGACCTATGACTCTAGTGCTGCAAGTCCTAATGTAAGTTCTTAAAGCCCAACTTCAGCTAAAATAGAGCAGGGAATAAATAGAACCTCTGTTGGGTTTTTATTGCTGTCTTTGTCGCTATTAGGGAGATTCTCGGTACTTCCAATCAAGAAATCCTATAAATGATGGGAAATTCTTCTTAAAGGGGACACAGACAAAAATACATTTTAGTACAGCAGAGAAGGGTTATAACTTCTGAAAATATTTTTACTGTCGTCCATGCCTTTAGGCTAGGCTTAAACCTTTCGCTTCCTCTATCTGTTAAAAAAAAAAAAAAAACTTTCACTGCCAGAGCCATTTTATTTTTTTAAATTTCTTTTAGATTTTGTCCACATGTTAAAACACACATTTTATGCCAGAAAATTACCTAACCCCATTCCCCCCCCCCCCCCCCCAAAAAAAACATATTTTTTTTTAATTTATTTTTTTTTTTATGAAAGCAAGGACCCTGAAGAATAAAATGGTGGCATTTGCATTTTTTATGTCACAACAAGATGGTTGTACTACTGTTTATCAAATCTATTTTTTCAGTGATAAATACACTCAAATTAATTTAAGTACACAAACAAAATATAGCACCCGTTGTAAATAAATATCAAATAAGTCATCCCTCAACATTGCATGAGCCCATCTATAAACAACACTTTGCAAGCCTTTATAGCTCATCAATTGAATGATAACTCTAGAAGTATTGCGCTTGCAGCCGTTTGAATCACTTCTACAAGAAAGCCACCAGTCGTAAGAAAAAATCTAAACAAACTCCCAGCTGCTTTAGCAGCAAAAACTCTGTTTACATGTCATTGCCGCCAAAGAAGCAATAGTTTTGTCAAAAACAGTGAAAGGGTAGGTCCTAAAGCACCTCTGAAAATCTATCTCTAGCCTTAGCTGTTGGGTTGAGGTCAGGACTCTGTGCAGGTCAGTGCGGGCAGAGCAGCAGCAAAAGCTTTTTTTCCCTATAACCAGTGATGAGACAATTAACAAATCATTTTGGACTTGGGTTTTAAAATGTAAAGGACACATTTCAGGCATACCCTTAAAAAGAGGCAAGTGAGAATCTTCCTTCCAGTGGCATCCCCCAGGGGGCAGCAGACTAAACTTTCATATCTTACATCATGTACCCTTTAGAACAGGGATATGCAATTAGCGGACCTCCAGCTGTTGCAGAACTACAAGTCCCATGAGGCATAGCAAGACTCTGACATAGCAAGACTCTGCCACCCCAAACCCCCCATCCATGTCTTTATGGACCTGTCCTGACCTCAATCTGATAAAACACCTTTGGGATGAATTAGAGCAGAGAGTACAAGCCAGGCCTTCTAGTCCAACATCAGTGCCTGACCTCACAAATGTGCTTCTGGAATAACAGTCAAACATTCCCATAGACACACTCCTAAACCTTGTGGACAGACTTCCCAGAAGAGTTGAAGCTGTTATAGCTGCAAAGGGTGGGCCAACTCAATATTGAACCCTATGGATTAAGACTGGGATGCCATTAAAGTTCATGTGCGTGTAAAGGCAGGTGTCCCAATACTTTTGGTAATATAGTGTATATGTGTTTTTTTTACTCTCCTTTTCCTTAGACTAGATGAAAAAAATAAACTGACTGAAGAGATGAAGATTCATGGCGAGCAGATTGGAAAGGACAGCCAAGCTTCAGAGGCAGCACATAACAGAAATCAGATGCTTCTGAAAGTAAGTTTTGTCCAATGATGGTTTCCTTTCTGTAGTGAAACCTGTAGCCTCACTCCTTGACAACTCTCAACACAGAGTTGGGAGAACCACCAACAAGGCTTGCAACTACCCTACTTTTATGGGCAATTCAAGCTTTGTTGGTTTCCCAGTCTCAGAGATCCTCAACAGTGAGTTCTTCTAAAGCAGGGATATGCAATTAGCGGACCTCCAGCTGTTGAAAAAACTACAAGTCCCATCATGCCTCTGCCTCTGGGTGTCATGCTTGTGGCTGTCAGAGTCTTGCTATACCTCATGGGACTTGTAGTTCTGCAACAGCTGGAGGTCCGCTAATTGCATATCCCTGGTCTACAAGGGTACATGATGTAGGATAAGAAGGTTTAGTCTGCTGCCCCCTGGGGGATGCCACTGGAAGGAAGTTTCTCACTTGCCTCTTTTTAAGGGTATGCCTGAAATGTGTCCTTTACATTTTAAAACCCAAGTCCAAAATGATTTGTTAATTGTCTCATCACTGGTTATAGGGAAAAAAAGCTTTTGCTGCTGCTGTGCCCGCACTGCAAGGGTTAATTGCTTATTTTGTCTAGGGAGGAGGAGAAACCAATTTAATTACCCGATCCTCCACCTCCCCAGCAGCCAGTGCTCCCCCATGATCCGGCGGTGATCTGTCCCTCTGCATCCTCAAGTCCAGAGCAGGGCCATGGAACCTGCTCTGGTCTTGATGATTTCAGGACCCCAGAGCGGTGTAGCATGGGGGTGCATAAGCAGTGGGGACCGGTCTAGCTGTGAAGAGGAGTGGAGGTTTGGTTAATAAAATCTCCCTTTATTGTTCCCCTAGACATAAACAAGCAATGAATCCTTGCAGTGCAAGCCCGGCCTCAGCGCAAGGAATCATTTTTTATTTTCCCAGAGTTGAGCTTTAAAGTGGTTGTATACCACCTTTTTACATTATTACCTACAGGTAAGCCTATAATAAGGCTTACCTGTAGGTAAAATGAATATCTCCTAAACCTGTTTAGGAGATATTCACCTTGCATGCAACCACTGACGTCAGCGGCGCATGCGCTCTGAAGGTGCCGGACCTTGCCAGGAAGAAGACTCCCACGCGCATACGCGGTAGTGATGCCATCGCGGCTCCGGCCCTTCATAGTGCCAGAGCCACGAACCCGGAAGGCACGCCGAGGAGAAATTGTCAGCTTCTTCAGCGGTGGCCGGGATCCGATGCCGACGCCTTGATCAAAGGTAAGTATTTCATAATGAGCTAGTATGCGTTGCATACTAGCTCATTATGCCTTTGCCTTACAGATTTTTTATTTTTTTGGGCGGGTATACAACCACTTTAACCGCTGCCCGACCGCCTCACGCAGATATACTGCGGCAGAAGGGCACGTACAGGCAGAATCACGTACCTGTACGTTGCCCTTTAAAAGGCGGCTTGCGGGTGCTCGTGCGCCCGCCGGGAGCTCCGTGAGCGTGATCACGGGTCCCGCGGACTCTATGTCCGCGGGGATACCCGCGATCGTCTCACGGAGCGGAAGAACAGGGAAATGCTAGTGTAAACAAGCATTTCTCCGTTCTGCCTAGTGACAGGACACTGATCACAGCTTCCTATTATCGGGAGCGGTGATCAGTGTTGTGTCACACACCGCCACTCCCCCCCCACAGTTAGAATCACTCCCTAGGACACACTTAACCCCTACAGCGCCACCTAGGGGTTAACCCCTTCACTGCCAGTCACATTTACACAGTAATCAATGCATTTTTAATTGCTCTGATCGCTGTATAAATGTGAATGGTCCCAAAAAAGTGTCCGACCTGTTTGCCATAATGTCGCAGTCACGATAAAAATCGCTGATCGCCACCATTACTAATAAAAAAAATATTAATAGAAATGCCATAAAACTATCCCCTATTTTGCAAACGCTATAACTTTTGCGCAAACCAATCATAAAACGCTTATTGCATTTTTTTTTTTTACCAAAAATATGTAGGAGAATACGTATCGGCCTAAACTGAGGAAAAAATATGGTTTTAAATATATTTTTTGGGGATATTTATTTTAGCAAAAAGTAAAAAATAATGGTTTTTTTTTTTCAAAATTGTTGCTATTTTTTTTTTTATAGCGCAAAAAATAAAAACCGCAGAGGTGATCAAATACCACCAAAAGAAAGCTCTATTTGTGGGGAAAAAACAACGTCAATTTTGTTTGGGAGCCACGTCGCACGACCGCGCAATTGTCCGTTAAAGCGACGCAGTGCCGAATCGCAAAAAGTGATCTGGTCTTTGGCTAGCCAAATGGTCCGGGGCTTAAGTGGTTAAATGTGGGAACTACATAGATTTCTTTTTTTTTTTTCAGGTTTATTCCCTTTATTTGTATCTGGGAAACCTGTCAGTAACAGGCTTCCTGTACTCGAGTGACAACGCTCACTCACTGTACTGTATCTATGGAGGAACAACATTGACACCTTAGAAAAATGGCTTGAAAAGGAAACTATACGAGAGACTGATCCTGAGGGTATCTGCTACATCCAAAAAACAAACTAGTGAAAAGAGAAGAATTCCCCCAGGGATGGAATGGGCAGGGAACCAACACAGGATAGTAGAAAAATAATGCAAGGTATATAAAAATGTATAAATTTGATTCAAAATACAAGAAGATAAACATCTAAAAACAATGATAGGAACATGACCACAAATGTAAACATACAGCTACTGGATGCTGCAGCAAACGCTGACTCTGAAGACTCAAGGTCAAATGAGAGACGTAGCTGCTGCAAACCACCCTACATGTTTCGGAAAACACAAAAAGATTGGTTTCTTTTTATGATAAGTGTACTTCCTTCTTCAGGGGTTCAGGTAGAGCGTAGAACGTGGGAACCCATCTACCTGCATTTTTGCTGTGTATCATCTCTCTGTAGAGGAACATTTTGATCTGTAAGTACTTACCTGTACATTCTGTGTGCATGTCTGCCTTTCTGTAAATTAACTTAAATACGCAAATTCACTGTATTATGTAGTGTTTGGTTATTTATACATATATCTTTCTTGACAGAAATGTAACAGCACGCTCTACCTGATTCCCTGAAGAAGGAAGTACACTTATCATAAAAAGAAACCAATCTTTTTGTGTTTTCCGAAACATGTAGGGTGGTTTGCAGCAGCTACATCTCTCATTTGACCTTGAGTCTGCATCCAGTAGCTGTATGTTTACAATTGTTATCATGTTCCTATCATTGTTTTTAGATGTTTATCTTCTTGTATTTTGAATAAAATGTATACATTTTTATATACATTGCATTATTTTTCTACAATCCTATGTTGGTTCCCTGCCCATTCCATCCCTGGGGGCATTCTTCTCTTTTCACAACGTTGACACCTTAGGACAGGAACAAACTCCCCCTCCTGTTCTCCTCATTTTCATAATTTAGGGAGGAGTTGTTTTGTAGTTCACTGAGGTAACCTGGGAAAGGATGATAACAGTTCTTGGGAGCTCAGCTTACTGCTAGAAGGTACAAGCACAGTAGATTACTGGCAGGATCAACAGGTATTTTTAGCACATAACAAAACACTTTCAGTGGCATATTTAAACTGATAATAAACTCCCATTTTTTAAGCATTCCAGCAGTGGATTTAAGTTGGATGTAAACACGATTCATAAAATTTGAGCTGAGCACATATATCTGCAGTGTTTTCTTATCTTGCTCGAAAGTCCCATGATTTTCTTCTGCTCTGTTCTTCTGTTATCAGCATGATACATTCTGACAAGTTCTCTGACACAGGACATAAAAGCAGCTGAAAATTTGGGTCAGGGTGGGTGCTATAAATAGATTAGCAGAGAGCTGGTCTATTCACAGCACAGCTCTGCAAGTGTCTGACTATGTGGAGGGGGTGTGTGTGTGCCTTTCCTCCAATCAGCTCTCTCACAGTGTATGGCAAAACTCCCCTCCTACTGCTGAAAGAAGAAGTGAAAATTCTAACACAATGTGCACTTTTAAAGAATATAGCAAGCTGAAGACAGCATGTATACATGTAAAATTTATGTAGGGAGATTTGTTTCATCTCTGTGTATCATCTGAGGCTGTTCACTTTACTGGATACATGTGGGGGTTTACATCCACTTTAATCAATTACTCAGTATGCAATTTCTTTATTTTTTTAATCCTTCCCTATGTTCCAGTTTAGGCTTGGGCCATGACCACTGTCCTAGGTTTCCTGTGTCAGGGTGGCTCCTTTCTTTTGCAGTGTTGTATGGAGCCACCCTTGCATGCAGGGACTAGTGTCTCCCTATGCTGTGTGCATCAATAGAAACACACAGCCCCAGTCTAGGATGTCAAGGCACTTCTCCCCCCCCCACCTCTCCAAGTTAGCAGACTGGCTCTAGACTGCACTGTCCACTGTTGACTGTTTGCTGTGAAGACAGGGAAGCAGCACTAAGACAGCAGGAGCCAGCAGCATGGAAAGTTGTACACTGCAGGTGCTGGGGTTAGAATTTTAAGAACTAGTTTACATATAGTTTGTAATTTAACAACATTATTTCCTCTTATGATTTATTTAGGATTTTCAAACTAAAGTGAAAAATCTAAGACGAAGAGTAAAAGATCCTGATCCTTCCCTTGCTAATCTAGAGGTTGGTAAAAAGCATCATATATTGTCTAAAAGCAAACATGTCAGCATTTTTAAAGAGACACTGTCACCTTGCCTAGTGCAGAATGACAGTGTCTCTGCAAAGGGCCCTTCCTGGCCCCGTTATGCTCACTCTCGCTGCTCCTACCTCTGTTGCAGCCAGCAGCACTATCCAGTGTTCAAGTATGGGGTGCATGTGATCTTCTTCAATTGCTAGGACTGAAAACTGTTGCACGACATTTAAGGAGTGATGCCCCCCCCCCCCCCCCACACACACACACACACACACACACCATCCATATCTGTGACACCGCTAATTCTAATGCTAGCTGCCACAGAGGAAAAAGCAGTGACACAATGCAGGCTAAGTGAGTATAATGGGGTCAGCACAGGGTGTGGGGCATGCAGGGCAAAGTGACAGTATATCAAGTGGCCTACTATTACCTATATTATCCCCAAAAACCCTCCCCTGTGTGCCAAGAGGGGAAAACTGGAGAGACACTTTCACTACTTGTACAACTTTTTAATTTGGGACAGGAAATCATAGGAAATATCGCTTTCCTTTTAGTGGGGGCAAAAAATTAAACAAAGCAAGAGAATGTCACCAGCACACCAAGGGTCTCCAGAGTGGGTCCAAAGCTTTATTCAACGATCACATTGTTGCAGCAGATTGCAACGTTTCAGAGCAACACAGGACCCCTTCATTGTCCCATGCCTGATGAAGGGGTCCTGCATAGCTCTGAAACATTGCAATCTGCTGCAATGATGTGATAGTAGAATAAAGCTTTGGACCCACTCTGGAGATCCTTGGTGTGCTGGTGACATTCTCTTGCTCAGACTTGACGCGGTTCCAGCTGGTGGTCGCTTCAGCACCCACTTCTATGCACAGCCATTTCTATAGAAATGTGTGCGTTGGGAGGGATGCATTAAAAAAATTAAACAAAATACACTTTTTTCAGCTTCTAACATTAGCTTGTTCAATTAAAGTGATTGTAAAAGCTCGTTTTAAAACAAATAAAAATAACAAGCATGTTATACTTACCTCCTCTTTGTAATGGTTTTGCACAGAGCAGCCCAGATCCTCCTCTTCTCGGGTCCCTCTTTGCTTCCCCTAGCCCCTCCCTCCTTTGAGTGCCCCTCAGCCAGCAGCTTGCTACAGGTTGTCACCCAACTCAAGTCAGGGCTCCGTGTATCCATTCAGACAGAGAGCCCCAACCTGGCCCCGCCCCCTCTCTCCCCTGATTGGCTGATTGACAGCTGTGGGAGCCAGTAGTGCCGCTGCTCTGTCTCAGCCAATCAGGAGGAGTGTACTGGATGGCTGAGGGGATCATGGACATCGCTGAAGAGAGGAGCTCAGGTAGGTAATTGGGGGGTGCTGGGGGGGCTGCTACACACAGGTTTTTTTATCTTAATGCATAGAATGCATTAAGATAAAAAAAACCTTCTGCCTTTACAACTCCTTTAAACTTCGACAATAAAACCTGGAAGCTGATTGGTTTCTGTTCAGAGCTGCACCAGATTTTGCACTCTCCAGGTTTAGTAAATCAACCCCAGAGAGTAACTAGTAGTTACAGAGGTCTTAACCCTGTCTCATTTTACAGAAAAAAGTAACTAGTTACTCTCTGGGGTTAATTTACTAAAACTGGAGGATGCAAAATCTGGTGCAGCTCTGCACAAAAAAATAATCAGTTTCCAGGTTTTATTGTCAAAGCTTAGTTGAACAAGCTGAAGTTAGAATCCGATTGGTTACCATGCACAGCTGCACCAGGTTTTGCATTCTCCAGTTTTAGTAAATCAACCCCTCTGTGTCCTCCTTCCCACTCCCCCTAAAAAAAGAGAGGCTTGAACCCAATTTGGTTCCCAAGCCATAGGTTACACTTCTCTAGGCTATTGCACTCACAACATGTGCTCCAAGGGCAGACTGACGAGTCGGGTACTTGGGCACCGCCCGAGGGGCCGAGGCCATTAGGGGCCCGGACTCGGCCACATGAGAGACCACTTGAAGCAGCTGTAATAATGCCGATAATAATACTGATAACAGCGCGCTGCTCCCCGCCAGCCCCTCCTTCCGTCCCGTCCATCCCAGGTGCTTGTACTGCATGCGTTGTGACATCACCTGGGATGGACGAGAAGAGTGGAGGGGCCGGCGGGGAGCAGCGCAGTATTATTATCGGCATTGGGTGACTCGGTGAGTGAAGCTGAGACACCAGGGCCGTCATCGGGGGGCGGGTACAGATGTATGGGGCCCGGGCCCCAACATGACCGCAGGAAGGCCCATGATACTCTCCTGGTCCCCCCCACCCCCACAGTGTCCCCCTGTGTGTGTGCGCTCTCCCTCCAATGTCCCCCTGTGTGTGTGCGCTCTCCCTCCAGTGTCCCCCTGTGTGTGTGCGCTCTCCCTCCAGTGTCCCCCTGTGTGTGTGCGCTATCCCTCCAGTGTCCCCCTGTGTAAGTGCGCTCTCCCTCCAATCTCCCCATGTGTGTGTGCGCTCTCCCTCCAGTGTCCCCCTGTGTGTGTGCGCTCTCCCTCCAGTGTCCCCCTGTGTGTGTGTGTGTGCACTCTCCCTCCAGTGTCCCCCTGTGTGTATGTGCTCTCCCTCCAGTATCCCCCTGTGTGTGTGTGCGCTCTCCCTCCAGTGTCCCCCTGTGTGTGTGTGTGCTCTCCCTCCAGTGTCCCCCTGTGTGTGCTCTCCCTCCAGTGTCCCCCTGTTTGTGTGTGCTCTCCCTCCAGTGTCCCCCTGTGTGTGTGTGCTCTCTCTCCAGTGTCCCTCTGTGTGTGTGCTCTCTCTCCAGTGTCCCTCTGTGTGTGCTCTCCCTCCAGTGTCCCCCTGTGTGTGCTCTCCCTCCAGTGTCCCCCTGTGTGTGCTCTCCCTCCAGTGTCCTCCTGTGTGTGCGCTCTCCCTTCAGTGTCCCCCTGTGTGTGTGCACTTTCCCTCCAGTGTCCTCCTGTGTGTGTGCACTCTCCCTCCAGTGTCCCCCTGTGTGTGAGCCCTCTCCCTCCAGTGTCCCCCTGTGTGTGTGCGCTCTCCCTCCAGTGTCCCCCTGTGTGTGTGTGCGCTCTCCCTCCAGTGTCCCCCTGTGTGTGCTGTCCCTCCAGTGTCCCCCTGTGTGTGCTGTCCTTCCAGTGTCCCCCTGTGTGTGTGTGCGCTTTCTCCAGTGTCCCCCTGTGTGTGTGCGCTCTCTCCAGTGTCCCCCTGTGTGTGCTGTACCTCCAGTTTCCCCCTGTGTGTGCTGTCCCTCCAGTGTCCCCCTGTGTGTGCTGTCCCTCCAGTGTCCCCCTGTGTGTTTGTGCTCTCTCCAGTGTCCCCCTGTGTGTGCTCTCCCTCCAGTGTCCCCCTGTGTGTGCGCGCTCTCCCTCCAGTGTCCCCCTGTGTGTGCGCGCTCTCCCTCCAGTGTCCCCCTGTGTGTGTGTGTTCTCCCTCCCCAGTGTCCCCCTGTGTGCCCCCCCCTCTTGTCCACCTGTGTGCTCTCCCCCCCTCCAGTGTCCCCCATTGTGCTCTCCCCCCCCCAGTGTCCCCTGTGTGCTTTCTCCCCCCCCCCCCACAGTATCCCCCTGTTTGCGCTCTCCCTCCAGTGTCCCCCTGTGTGTGTACGCTCTCCCTCCAGTGTCCCCCTGTGTGTGTGCGCTCTCTCCCTCCAGTATCCCCCTGTGTGTGTGCTTTCCCTCCAGTGTCCGCCTGTGTGTGTGCTCTCCCTCCAGTGTCCCCCTGTGTGTGTGTTCTCCCTCCCCAGTGTTCCTCATTGCGCTCTCCCTCCAGTGTCCCCCTGTGTGTGTGTTCTCCTTCCCCAGTGTTCCCCATTGTGCTCTCCCTCCCCAGTGTCCCCCTGTGTGCTCCCCCCCCTCCAGTGTCCCCCTGTGTGCTCTCCTCCCTGCAGTGTCCCCCTGTGTGCTTTATCTCCCCCCCACAGTGTCCCCTTGTGTGCTCTCCCTCCATCCGTGTCTCCCTGTGCAGGTGTGGCTTGAGTGTGGGGACACAGGGGGCCCCATGATCTTCTATTGCCCGGGGGCCCCATGGGTTGTCAAAAAATTGCTGCAGTCTCTCAGACCCTTCTGCTGCAGCAGAATGCTAAGCCATTCTGACAAGCAGGGCTTCAGCACTGAGTAAGCATCACACTTCCTGCCACATGCACATTTTTATTGGTCAGTGAGGATGTCTATCATAGTAATGGCCAACGGGGAAGCATGGGGCGTAGCAGCAAACTCTTGTGGCAGGGGGATGTGTTGAAACTTTGGCTGTCAGAATTCAGTCACAACAGGACAGTTTGAGAGGCTGCTGCAGCAAAACGCAGGCATTTCTTGAGATCTGCACCTTATACCTGTAGTAGTTTCGTTTTTTGTCCTTCATGAATATCTTTATAGTGGACCCTTCACTCTCCCCACCCATTTTCTATCATCTCACCCCTTACCTCCTTCCTCTCTCACAGAGCCTATGGCTCCCGCTGCTATCAATCTGCCCAGTGAGGAGGGAATGAGCCGCTACTCTTGGGCGCAGCATGGGATTCAGGTTGGGCTCAGGTTAGTATAAGGGGGAGTTGGGGGGAGTCATCTTCACCAACGGTTTTTGATTTTAAGGTGTTACTAAACCCAGGGCCCTACATTCACTATATCTGGTCTCCCACAGTACACAGAACATGTAAATGCAATTATTTTAGTAAATATAAACGGCTAAATACCTTTTCTAATCGGCAGTATATAGCAGTCTTATGACTTCTATGAGTGTCTGGTTAAAGCTTGTAGGAGGAGTTTTTATTCTGCAATGACTGCTCTATCAGGATGCATGATTTCTGACCCTCTATCTGCACAGTGCTGATTGGCCCTGTGCTGATCACATGCACCCACCCAAGAAAAAAAATAAACTCTCTAGCAATACACACCAAACTGAGCATGTGCAGCCTGTCCGCTGGCTCTGTATTATCAGGAATTATATTGGGGACAATAGAAGGAGGAGAGGATCAGAGAAGACAGGATCAAACGGCCTTTTTACTCAATGCTGAGGATTAATCCCTTAGGTTCCACAGTGAGTATAACAAGCATGATTTACTGCATATACAGACTGATTTTACTGTTGTGGGTTTAGTAAGACTTTAATGCAGATAATGCATTAAGGTAAGAAACCTTAAGGCTTTGAAACCACTTTAAAGCCTATGTTTAGCTAAAAATAAAAGCTTAAATATCAGCACAAGGAACAAAACTTAGTATGATGTGTCCTTTTTGTTTCTTCTCCTCTCAGTAGAAATCTTCCCCATACTGGCAGGCTTCGTAAATGGGTGACAGATGGATAATTGATAGCTCCACCCCCTTCATTTATAGATCCCGTGTCATTCATATAAGCTCTAGTATGGCTTCTATGAATGGCACTCTTAATGAGAACTCATGACAGACCCTTAGCTCTATTAACCCCCGCTGCACCGGAAGATTACGACAGCGGGGGCAGGGGGTAGGAGGGATGAATATTTCTACTGAAAGAAGAAGAATCAACACAGGGGACACATCACACTATCTGTAAGTTATGTCCCTTGTGCTGATTCTTATGTGTTTATTTTTAGCTAAACTTAGGCTGGCTATAGATGGGTTGTTTTTTGTCGATCTGCCAGCGGACTGAAAAGTGAGCAGATTCACCCATTCACACAAGAGAGATGGATGTGCTATTGTATTCTGACAGCGGGGACTCCTCCAATGTCAGAAAGCACTTATCAACATCATTTTTCAACATTCCCATTCGAGAGATAATTAGAATTTCTGTGGAGCAGGAATAGCCATAGATGGATCAAAACTCATCTGGTCCCTGCTGATCCAGCCAAAATCCATCTATGGCCATCTTCAGGCTTTAAAGCAGTAGTAAACTACTAAAATATTCCATGCAAGGAAATTGCATAATGTGCACGGGAGTCACGGCCACGGCACAGTGCTTTGAAGGAACGACATGGGTACACTGTTCCTTAAAGTAATTGTAAAGTCTCTCTTTTTTAAAAAAAAACAAACATGTTATACTTACCTGCTCTGTTGCAGTGGATTTGCACAGAGCAGCCCCGATCTTCCTCTTCTCTGGTCCCTCTTCTGTGCTCCTGGCCCCTCCCCCCTGTCGAGTGCCCCCACAGCAAGCAGCTTGCTGTGGGGGCACCGAGCCAAGCTGCAGCTCCCTGTGTCTCACCAAAAGAAGCTTGTACGCAGAATAGCTTTCACAATGTCAATTTGTTGTGTGTTACAGAACCAGTACTGGGCATCTGTGGAAGAAGAGCTTCCCAAATGGGAACTATTTCTACTGGGAAAAGCTCAACAACCTTTTGGTGTAAAACAAAGCTACAATTCAAAGACAAAGCTAAGACTTTCCCAGACTATGGAGGCTCCAAAGAAAAAGAGTCTTCCTCCTTCTGGATTCGGTTCAAACACCTTCCCAAGGGTTTTCTGAGTTTGAGACATGAATTGGGAAATGGAGTGCCGGTTTCACGGGATGGGACTCTATACCAACTGCAAGACATGAACAGTTATGTCATCCTTGGTGATGGGTATATCCTTTTTTTATTTAATTTTTTATTAATATTTTTGTTGAAATAGTTGTGCAAAAATAAGGATGATAAAAGATAATAGACAAGAAAAGGGGTACAAAAGTAAATGGTACAAAAATACCCCTATACAACAATCCTAATATAATAGAATCTCAGACCACACAGGGCCCCATTCGCAAAAATAGTGCAAACTAAAGAAAAAAAAATGTGACTTCCCTCTGCCTCTCACCCTTTTCCCTGCTGTACCATTCCCATTTGAGACGGAAGCAAAGATACACATGGTATAGGATATGCAACGGCAAGTAAGGATACATTGTAGTATAAGGAAAACCCCCTTAATCCAGCCATGGACAGTGCGATTTCCTGCACCCTGTGGTTGCAGGAAAGAAAATCACCCAATTCCCCCATCAACACAGTCAGCCACCCCGGCCAGGAGAACACACAGTGATTATTGCTAGCAGCTATAGCCATTGGTAATAATTGAATAAAGAGTACAGCATACTGGTTGTACCCAAGTTGATCGATCAATCAACTTGGGTACATTCAGCCTGCCCATACATGGTTTGAATCTCGGCCGGACCCAGCTGAAATGGCTGAGATTCAAACCGTCTTTGGCCGGCTTTAGATATGTCAAGCCACAGCCCTGTACGGAACTATAAGGCTTACAGAGCCTCTAGATAATAGTTCCATAAGTATCCACAAGCCTCAAAGTCAAAGATAGAGAAAATCACAAAACTGTCCTCTCTGAGAAATTCTACTTCTCCCGTATTCAGAACACTATGAGGAAAACTCAGGAATTTGTACCAAACCTGTTTGGACAACCCCTGCTTAAGGATTTGGTGCTATTAAATTGTAATGCTGAGTTTATTAACCCCTTTCAAAAGGTTAATAAGGGGACATCAGGCTTTTTCAACTGCAATATAATCTCTTTATGTCTATAATATAGCAGGATGCCCACCAACCTTCTCTGTGCTCTAGTTGAGGCCACTTCTTCCACCAGCCCCAGCAAACAGACTGAGATATTTAGTAGAATTGGAAGAGTCATCAAGTCAGATCCACAATTGCAGACATTACGGGAGGACAGCGAGTCTAGGCTGCTCTGTCTGATGTAGTTCATCTGGTAACTAGGGAACGGTTGTCCCTATAAGATTTTTGTGGGAGATTATCAGCAGTTATGGAATTCACTGGAGAGATTTATGCCAAGACTTTTAAAACAGGCTAAGCTAGACCTATTATGTGTGCAATTTCTGCCTATTTTTTACCGTCTGTCCCTCCCTGTACATTGTTCTATTAAAGATTTGAGCCATATCTCTTCTCTGTACCAGTGTGGATCCTGAGGAAGCAAGTTATGCAAAATACGTCAATCCTTTACACTTACAAAAGATACTGACCGGTTGTCATAAAATATGTAAGAATATGGCGTTGGATGTACTTTGCACTTTTAATGCAATATTTTAAATTTGTAATTAAAGAAAGTGTACTTTTATTATGTATCTGTTATTGTCTTCAGGCACAATTCATTTTTTTTTTTTGGGGGGGGGGGCCTGCCTTACCTTGGGTGTTGTTCCAGGGGGTGGTTTTGTCTGCCTCCTTTCCAAATCTGTTGAATTAGTGGGCATTGCAAAAAAAAAAAATCAGCTGGAGAGAAAGCACAGTGCCAACACTCCACAGAGTGAGACTGATACTAGGAGTACATTTGTAGGGGTGAAGTAAATTTGTAGGGGTAAAGTGGGGGTAAAGTTAATTTGTAGGGGTAAAGTAAATTAGTAGGGGTAGAGTAAGGGTAAAGGAAATTTGTAGGGGTAAAGTGCGGGTAAAGTACATTTTTAGGGGTAAAGCACATTTTTAGGGGTAAAGTGAGAGTAAAGTAAATTTATAGGGGTAAAGTAAATTTGTAGGGGAAGAGTAGGGGTAAAGTAAATTTGTAGGGGTAAAGTGCAGGTAAAGTAAATTTGTAGGGGTAGCTTGGGGTAAAGTAAATTTGTAGGGATAGCATAGGGGTAAAGTAAATTTTTACGGATAAAGTGGGGGTAAAGTAAATTTTTAGGGGTAGAGTAAGGGGTAAAGTCAATTTGTAGGGGTAAAGTGGGGGTCAAATAATTTTTTAGGGGTAAAGTAAATTTGTAGGGGGTAAAGTAAATTTGTAGGGGTAGAGTAGAGGTAAAGTCAATTTGTAGGGGTAAAGTGCGGGTACAGTCAATTTGTAGGGGTAAATTTGTAGGGGTAAAGTAAATTTGTAGGGGTAGAGTAAGGGGTAAAATCAATTTGTAGGGGTAAAGTGGGGGTAAAGTCAATTTGTAGGGGTAAAGTCAATTCTATGAAGAAATTTAAACTGCATCAAAAGGATCTCTAGGCGATACCAGGTATGAAAATGGATAGTCCCACATATCACCCCAGTCCTCTCCATGAGGATTTAGAACATGCATTACCCACTTCTCTCTACATCTCTCCAAAGAGGGAGGTTTCACTGGTACAGTTATACAGTAGTAGATCATACAGTAGTAGATCCCTATATACTGCAGACAATGGTTTTACCAAAGAGTCAGTGATGGGCATATCTTAAAGCGGACGTGTAGTTTGCCAGAGAAAATTCACTTAAATAGACCCTGGTAAGATCACAGGAAAATCAAGTATTTTAGAGGATTACTTCCATCTTTTTTTCCTTTCCAAAAACATTTTTATTTGACTTGCATTTTACCATTGAACTTCCTAGAAGATTTGATTGTTCCAGGAGAGTCAATTCCCCAGCACAGAATACTTCATAGCCCTCTCTTCTTTTGGGAGTGTTTAAATATGGTCTGTGCTGGACCAGCTCCTCCATACATAACCAGGGAAGAAGCGAAGGGGAATACTGTAGAGCAGGAGTCTCCAAACTGTCTACACAAAGGACTAGATTAATGTCCTTCAGATTTTAGGGGGGCCGGTCTGTGGCCAACGGGAATAGACATTTTTTCTGGCACCAGTGAGAGTAAACCGTGCCCCATCTTTGGTATTAGGGGGAGGAATACTGCCCTATTGTTGGTGTCAGTGTGAGAAATTATGCCCCATTGTTGTTGCCAGTGGGCAGAATAGTGTCTCATATCAGTGGGATCAAAAGTGCTCCAAGGGCCAAATAAAGACAAGCTAAGGGCCGCAGCTTGGAGACCTCTGCTGTAGAGTATCACTTGAGTGTCTCACTGCTCCTGTTTAGCGTTGCTTTGCCTTAAGCCTCGTACACACGATCTGATTGTTGGCAGGGGATTGTGTGATGACAGGGACAGGATTACCACCAGGGAGGGACCAGTAATAAAAAATATAATATTTTTGTTATTGGATTTAGATACGCTTTAATAAGTCTATTTATAAATGTTTTCACACAAAAATCACACTTTTACCCAGGGCTTACACATTTTCCTAATTGAATCTAATTAGAAAAATGTGTAAATCTTAGGTGAAAGTTGTGTGAATCTTGTGTGATGGAATTTATAAATGGACCTCTATGGCTTAAGTAAAAATAAAAACCTGGTTTAAAAAAATAAAATAAAAATCTATTCTAGCCACTTGCCGACCAAAGTGGTTCACCAGTCTTAAGCCCCATACACACTATTAAATTTTCTGCAGATTTTTGTCTTCAGATTTACCAAAACCATATAATATGAGGTCAAACCTTAAGAGTTTCAATGCAATCAGGCAGGCCCTTGCACTACATTGTTTTGGTAAATCTGAAGACAAAAATCTGCAGAAAAAGCGTATGAAGCTTTTATGGCTTTTCTTTTTTTTTTTTTTTTTTTTTTAGTCAAAGATCATTTTATTTTTTAAATCTATTGCTTTTAAAGATAGAGGAAAGATTTGAGGAAAGATCTCTCCATAAAGAGGACCTGTTGTCCCTTATTTCTATTACAAGGAATGTTTACCTTATCAGTGCAGCCTCTAGTGGCCATCAGTGAAGGAGAAAAATTACTTATTTGCAAAATTTTATAACAGAAACTAAGAAAAACGTTTTCGTTCTTTTTTCATTTGTTTAGCAAAAAATAAAAAACCCAGCCGTGATTAACTACTTCACCGCAGTTGTACTGTGGCAGGTTGGCACAGCTGTGCGAATCGCCGTCATTGTATGTCAGACACTTTAAGAAGCTATAGGGGGTGCACCCGCGATGCCGGAGCCGATGCGCGTGGCCTCGATGTCCACCGGACACCCGCGATCACTCCTCAGAGAGCCAGAATGGGGATCTGTCAATGTAAACAGACAGATCTCCGTTCTCACAGGGGAGTAGAGAGAGACCTGCTGTTCCTAGTGATCAGGAACAGCGAATCTCTCTCCTCCTCCTGTCAGTACCACTCTCCCCATAGTTAGAAACACCTCCCTAGGGAACACTTAACCCCTTGATCGCCCCCTAGTGTTAATCCCTTCCCTGCCAGTGACATTTATACAGTAATCAGTGGCTATTTTTAACTCTGATCACTGTATAAATGTCACTGGTCCCAAAAAAGTGTCCGATCTGTCCGCCGCAATGGCAATCCCGCTAAAAATCGCAGATCGCTGCCATTACTAGTACAAAATAAATAATAAAAATGCCATAAATCTATCGCCTATTTTGTAGACGCTATAACTTTTGCGCAAAAAATATGTAGAAGAATACATATTGGCCTATACTGAAGAAGAAATGTGTTTTGTTTTTTTTGTTTTGTTTTGTTTTTTTTTTTGGGGGGGGGGGGGATTATTTATTATAGCAAAAAGTAAAAAATATAGTTTTTTTTTTTTCAAAATTGTCACTCTTTTTTTGTTTATAGCGCAAAAAATAAAAACCGCAGAGGTCATCAAATACCACCAAAAGAAAGCTCTATTTGTGGGGGGAAAAAAAAAGGACATATATTTTGTTTGGGGACAACTTCAAACGACCGCGCAATTGTCATTTAAAGTGACGCAGTGCCGTATCTCAAAAAATGGCCTGGTCTTTAAGGGGACAAATCTTCTGGTCCTTAAGTGGTTAAATACCACCAAAAGAAAGCTCTATCTGTATGATAAAAAAGAATAAACATTTAATAAGGGTACAGTGTAGCATGTCCGCGCAATTGTCATTCAAAGTGCGATAGCGCTGAAAGCTGAAAAATTGCCTGGGCAGAAAGGGGATGAAAGTACACACATATTACAAACATTATGGGAATTATTTGTTATGCTTGCATGAATGTTGAGACATTGGCATAGTGATTTTTTTTTTCTTTTTCTTTTTTAATAATCAAGGATGAGGCCGCGTTCACACCTATGCGAATTAGATGTGGGTTTCCCCGCATCCAATTCGCATAGCAGGAGAATGTGACTGGCTCCCTATGGAGCCGGTTCATGTATCTCCTTTGCGGCTGAGGAGCGCACTGCACAGAAACGCTGTGCATCTTTGGCTCCGTTTCAGGGCCGAATTCAGGCATAGATTCTGCTCTGATTCATCCCTGAAACAGGGAACAGGGACGCACAGTGCTCCTATGCGATCTGCAGTGGGTTACAGTGTGAACCCGGCCTTAATTGAGAATGAGTATAATATAATAGGGGACACTCATAGGGTATGGGTGCTTAACATGAATATTTCACAGTTGATGTCCTTGCTGAAAACTCTGAGCCCAGATGTCCTGTACTGAGCTGCAGGCGGCAGGCTGATAGCTTACATTTAGCTTTAAAGGGTAATTGTGTGTGTGCTGTATGATACGTATATATCTCTGTTCCTCCTCTATTACAGATTGCTGATCAGAGCCTGCCTGCAGCAATTATACAGTGTGTTTGATTAACGCAGGCTTAAATGGACTTATCAGAACTGTTCATTAATTCCTTGATGGCCACCAGATGTCATTGTAGCATTCAATAGATTATAACAGAAACATAATTTGCTAAGCCAAATAACTGTTGATTAAACACATACTAATAACGTCTACCAAATGGAAGAAAATCTAGAAATAAGCAGTGAAACAGCTTTAATTGCGGTGTCAAATTAAGAAAAAAAAAAAAGGGAATGAATTCAGAAAAAGAAAAGAAGAACGCAAAATCTAAATTGGGTATGTGTGTTGCGCAGAACCTAAGCAAGCTGGAGAGGGAAGGGAGATTGGTGTCTCCTGTGGTTTATAAAGTGAACCTGTCATGAGTTGAATATGAGGGCTGGCATTGCTGATTTTCCACGGAAAATACTAGCTTCCTGGCTGTCTCTGACTTGAGCTGATCAGCACTTTCTGATCAGCTCTATGTACAGGGAGGAATCCACCAAACCAAAAGTTGTAGAGAGTCCCTAAGGTTCTGCATTTTTCTTGGATGTTTTTTACGATGGAATTCCGCTCAAGCTTGGCTTGCATACACACGGTCACACAAAAGTTCTCTGAACTTTCGACCGTCAAGAACACGGTGACGTACAACACTACGACAAGCCGAGAAAATGAAGTTCAATGCTTCTGAGCATGCGTCAAATTGTTTCCAAGCATGCGTAGGAATTTTGCGTGTCGGAATTTCCAATCGGAACTTTTTCCGACCAAAAAAAAGAGAACCTGCTCTCAATCTTTTGCTGGCGGGATGGAGCATACACACGGTTGGAATTTCCGACCAAAAGCTCACATCGGACTTTTGCTGGGGGAATTTCCGATCGTGTGTACGGGGCATAAGCCTCAGCTCTAGAAATGCCGAACAAGACAAATCCCATTCATTTCAATGGCCCCTGTTCACATCCTGAGAATTTTGTCGCGTGACGCAAAACGCCCGTCGCTCAAAAAAGTACAGGAGCTTATTTTTTAGCAGATTACAGGCGTTTTACTGCTTTTACATTGGTGACCTTTTAACCTTGAAAAATCCTGTACAAAAACCCTGCAAAAACGCTCCAAACTGCCAAAAAAAAAAAAACGCCAGAAAAAATGCCCGCAAAACACCTGTAAAATAGCAATGCCTAGATATGAACAGAGCCTAAATGATTTTTTTACGTTCAGTAAAAAAAATAAAACATGGTTCAGCAGGTCCCCCTTCATCAGAGTTACAAGAAATAATATAGTAAACTCACAGGGGTTGATTTACTAAAACTGGAGAGTGCAAAATCTGGTGCAGCTGTGCATGGTAACCAATCCGCTTCTAACTTCAGCTTCTTAAGTTAAGCTCAGTTCACCTAAACTGGCCGCGGATCGCACAGCAACGCTATCCATCCTTGTTCTCCATTTCTTTGCCTGAATTTGGCCCTGAAACGGAAGCAAAGACGCACAGCGTATCTGTGCAGTGCGCTCTGCAGCCACTCCGGAGACATGTGAACCAGCTCCATAGAGAGCCGGTCATATTCTCCTGCTATGCGAATTGGATGCTGGGAAAAACACATCCAATTTTGCATAGGTGTGAACCCAGCCTTAAGCTTTGACAAAAAAAACTGGAAGCTGATTGGTTTCTAGGCAGAGCTGCAGAGATTTTGCACTCTACAGTTTTAGTAAATCAAACCCATATTTTGTTTAAACAGTTCGCAGAGTGTTCAGCTTGCATTCCCAGTTTGACCTGTAATTGGGGATCTCATATTTCTAGGTCTGTGTTAAAATCTGTTCTATACAGCATAGCTAATAGTCCCATAGTTGAGTCGTTTAGCCTTGTTTCCACATCCTGCGCACGAAAACATAGGAAATGGGGTGCCGAAAAATGGCAGCAGGTGCTTTGGACTGATGAGTCAGGCTCCATTCACATTTGTGCGACTTGTAATGCGACTGCCCCACCTCGCATCTCTATGCCCCATGTTGGCATGGTGTCCACCGTAGAATTTGCAGTTGCAGAGCAGAGTAGGACTGGCCATAAGAGGGATTACTTTGATGCAGTTGGCCAGCTTAAGCATGTATTGCAATATGTGTGAACTAAAAATCCCTGTTTTTCATTGCACAGTTTGCTGGAAAGGGTGTATAACAGTGTGCAGAGGATCCATCCAGAATGTGGACACATAAAGTCGCATGACAAGTTACAGCCCATGTATTCCAATGGAAGCCATTGAAACCTATGCGACTTTAAAAAGTTTCCTGCACTACTTTGATGTGACTTTCATGCCGCTTCAGTGCCATAGACTGCAATGTAAACTCTCAAAATTCACATTCACACAAGTCGCAGCCTAATGTTATCTATGCAACAGTCAAGGCCAAAGTCACATTCCAAGTAGCACCCATCCAAAGTTGCATCAAAGTTGCAATGGAAATCACACAAGTTGCACAATGGAGTGAACAGAGCCTCAAAATGTGAAATATTTGGCTGTAGCAGGAGGCAGTTTGTTTGCGGAAGGGCTGGAGAGTGGAACAATAATGAGTGTCTGCAGGCAGCAGAGAAGCATGGTGGAGGCTGCAAGTCTGGGGCTGCATTTCTGCAAATAGAGTTGGAGATTTTGTCAGGATCAATGGTCTCCCCAATGCTGAGAAATACAGACAGATACTTATCCATCATGCCATACCATCAGGAAGGCGTGTGATTGGTCCCAAATTTATTGTGCAGCAGGACAATGACCCCAAACATACAGCCAAAGTCATTCAGGAATATTTTCAGTGTAAAGAAGAACAAGAAGTGCTGGAAGTGATGGTTTGGCCCCCACAGAGCCCTGATCTCATCAAGTCTGTCTGGGATTACGAGAGGGGCAAAGGGTGGTCACAGCAAATATTGATGTAAATTGGATTTCTCTTCTGTTCATTTACTTTGCATTTTCTTAATTGAGAAAAATCAACTAATAACACTTCTATTACTAAAAGCATTGTTAATGTCCAGCATTTTTTCACTTCTGCCTAAGACTTGTGCACAGTAATATATATATATATATATATATATATATATATATATATATATATATATATACACACTTGTGTACTCAAATCCAAGTGGTTTCTTTTTCTAGGTTTTAGGTTGAGTAAAATTATTTGTCCTGGGGTAGTCTCATAGAACTGACTGAACTGCTGAGGCATGTGTAGATTTCCTCTCTTTCTAATACATCCTGGAATAAGTAGGGATAAATTAGGCAGCTGTGAGCCCCCTACAGTTTGCAGCCTCAGGCTACTGCCCCAACCACCCTGTAATCCGCCATTGCGCAGATTAACTGCTAATACACAGCTGGCTGAATTGGCTGGTGAACAAATAACAGGTAATCCATCAATGCACCGGATAAGTCTTCCTTTACAATTTGGATGGTGATTGTACATTAACAAACTTTCCGATCACTGAAAGATTTTTCTGATGTATGACAGGCTCTGCTTTGATTATGTTGTAAAATGAGGAGCAATAAGCTACTCCATATACCTGGTCAAACCTTTCTCCTTGGGTTGCCTTGAGGATCTTGTGTGGTTGTTGATATCCTCAAACTGAATGTGACCAAGCTTATTCTTCAGTCCAGGACTTCTGTGATATTACTTGCAGTATGTATCTGCAGACCTGGTTCCATAAGGTATGCAAGTGCTTCAAAAACAAATTAAAAAGGAAGAAAAAACACGGGAAAGCCCTTTTTGATGTAGCATGTATCAAGAGGTATTGTTTTGAGGTTGGGACAATTTTTCCCATTGGGTGTTAATTTTTACTTAGATGTCCTACATTTTACTTATGTTGTCAGAACTTGATGGTCTCTTCAGCCATTGTGAGGATTTTCCTTTGAAGAATTTACCTGTTGTCACAAAGGTCTATAATTCTTGAGATTTGCTTTCTGTTTCAAGGGGGAACATCCAGGACCTTTTACACAGAAGTGTGGTGGTAGTGTTTAGTCAGTCTAAGTAGTAGAAAAAGCCCTCAGGCAGGTGTACAGCAAAGGTGCCTGGTGGCAATGGGTTCCAAAATAGGAATGAAGCTTTCCTCCAGATGAAGCCATGAGGTAGGTGGTGTAACTAGTAGAGGTGGAGCCTGGCGGTGGAACCTTGTTCGTTAAAACTGTGACCTGTTTGGATTTTTGTATCAATGCTTTCACCTTTTAAATAAATGTGAGTTCAATATTAGCTGGGGTGGTGAGGTTCTGTCTTTTAATACTGAGGATACTGCACCATTGGAGGAACTTTTGTCTTTTCCATGTCATTCTTATTCACTGGAGGCTAATGTGGAGCTAACTCTGAAGCAGGTACATTAGAAGGATACTGCATTTGGTGCAGAGTGAGCTATACCCTTACAAGGCTTACCAGGAACTAGTGAGGACCAGTGTGGAGCCATCCTTAAAGGAGTATTGCACTGCGTGCAAGGTGTGTTTTACCCCCTGCAGGGTCTTACAAGGAGGTGAGCGTGCATTGCACTCAGTGGTGGGAGCACCTTAACAAGTGGTGTGGAGTCACAGTGAAGCACAATCGCAAATCTACCCATGATTTTTTCACTTTGATCAGAAGATTTATTACTTTTATGTCACCTTTGGACGTTTATGCAATTTTATGCACTGTTTAAATATTATTGTTATATTCGTCACTTATTTATTTTTTAGCAGTGCTGTTATATTCATTTATCTGAGGAATGAAGCTTTATTGTCTTGTTGTTAATTGGGAGATATTCACTAATACAAGACGTATCATGGCCATCCAAGATCACTGCTGGTTTTAGTGGGAGGACAACTCTTGACTGGGCTGGTAGAAGGCTCTCAGTAATGCTGTAAGGTAATCCAGATTCTCAGAATCAGAAAGCCAGTGCGGATTTGTGCTTGTGCTCATTTTATTGAGTGAAGGGCCAATGTTACATACAGTAGCTCACAAAAGTGAGTACACCCCTCACATTTTTTAAAATATTTTATTATATCTTTTCATGTGACAACACTGAAGAAATTACACTTTGCTACAATGTAAAGTGGTGAGTGTACAGCTTGTATAACAGTGTAAATTTGCCGTTCCCTCAAAATGACGCAAAAGACAGCCATTAACGTCTAAACCACTGGCAACAAAAGTGAGTACACCCTTAAGTAAAAATGTACGAATTGGGCCGAATAACCATTTTCCCTCCCCGGTGTCATGTGACTCATTCGTGCTACAAGGTCTCAGGTGTGAATGGGGAGCAGGTGTGTGTTAAATTTGGTGTTATCGCTCTTACTCTCCCATACTGGTCACTGGAAGTTCAACATGGCACCTCACGGCAAAGAACTCTCTGAGGCTCTGAAAAAAGAGAACTGTTGCTCTGCATAAAGATGACCTAGGCTATAAGAAGATTGTCAAGACCCTGAAACTGAGCTGCAGCATGGTGGCCAAGACCATACAGCGGTTTAACAGGACAGGTTCCACTCAGAACAGGCCTCACCATGGTCGACCAAAGAAGTTGAGTGCACATGCTCAGCGTCCTATCCAGAGGTTGGGAAATAGACATAGAGTGCTGCCAGCATTGCTGCAGAGGTTGAAGGGGTGGGGGGGTCAGCCAGTCAGTGCTCAGACCATACGCCGCACTCTGCATGGCTGTCATCCCAGAAGAAAGCCTCTTCTAAAGATGATGCCCAAGCCCGCAAACAGTTTGCTGAAGACAGGCAGACTAAGGACATGGATTACTGGAACTATGTCCTGTGGTCTGATGAGACCAAGATAAACTTATTTGGTTTAAATGGTGTTAAGCGTGTGTGGCGGCAACCAGGGGAGGAGTACAAAGACAAGTGTGTCTTGCCTACAGTCAAGCATGGTGGTGGGAGTGTCATATCTGGGGCTGCATGCGTGCTGACGGCACTTGGGAGCTACAGTTCATTGAGGGAACTATGAATGCCAACATGTACTGTGACATGCTGAAGCAGAGTATGATCCCCCTCCCTTCGGAAACTGGGCCGCAGAGCAGTATTCCAACATGATAATGACCCCAAAAACACCTCCAAGACGACCACTGCCTTGCTAAAGAAGCTGAGGGTAAAGGTAATGGACTGGTCAAGCATGTCTTCAGACCTAAACCCTATTGACCATCTGTGGGGCATCCTCAAATAGAAGGTGGGGGAGCGCAAGGTCTCTAACATCCACCAGCTCTATGATGTCATCATGGAGGAGTGGAAGAGGACTCCAGTGGCAACCTGTGAAGCTCTGGTGAACTCCATGCCCAAGAGGGTTAAGGTAGTGCTGGAAAATAATGGTGGCCGCACAAAATATTGACACTTTGGGCCCAATTTGGACATTTTCACTTAGGGGTGTACTCACTTTTGTTGCCAGTGGTTTAGACATTAATGGCTCTGTGAGTTATTTTGAGGGGACAGAAAATTTACACTGTCATACAAGCTGTACACTCACTACTTTAAATTGTAGCAAAGTGTCATTTCTTCAGTGTTATCACATGAAAAGATATAATAAAATATTTTAAAAAATGTGAGGGGTGTACTCACTTTTGTGAGATACTGTATACTGTGCCAGTTCATCACACGCATATTTGTGCGCAAACACATGCGCATACTAATTAGCACTTGGCGCCCAGCGGCCTATTTAAACTGGTCTATAACTATGAGCAGTTTCTGAATGGTCTTCGGCTTGTTCCTGTGTTCCAGAGACCTGATCAGCTGTACCTGCTTACCTGTATATGACCCGGCTTCCCTTTGGACATCGCTTCTGCTCTCGCTCTAGCTCTGTTACCTACTACTCCAACCTAGGCCTGTTTACTGGACCTGATCTGCCTGCTTATTCTGTACCGCTTTGCCAGGCTGTTACTGACCATGGCCTGCCTCCTGGACTTGCTTTGCCTGCTGATTTGGTTCCTTGTTGCCCGGTTGCTGCTGACTGCAACTAGTCTCCTGTTTCTGTCTCTGGTGCCAAGCTGCTTCTGCATCCTATTCCGAGGACTGCAACTACCAGCTCTATGCAGCTACAGAGCGGACATCACCAGCCAGCTACTACAGCACTTGTGCCACTTCTCGCCTTTACACTCTCTGTCTCCACCTTCAGGAGTGTTGGGCAGGAGGTGCAAGAGAGGCCTCCACAACATTCCAGTCTTCACCAGGAATGCAATAGATGTTTTTTAAGTACTACTGCCAGCACCTCTGCTGTACAACATCCAAAGTATTTTTTTTCCATCACTCATCGTGTAGACTATGTTCCATGCCTTATAGAGGCCTGGGGCTCAACCATTAACAAATCCCTAACACTGTACTCTATCCTCTACCTTCAAAATAGCCCTAGAAAAAAACTGAATGGATTCCCATATCCACACATTTGAGGTGGATGGATGAATCCTCTCCGCTGCACTATTGTATTCTGACAGTGGGGACTCCTCCACTGTCAGAATACACTGATCAGTACTGCTGCCGATTGGGTGCAGGTACTGATTGAACAAAAATATACAACCAGTCCCATCCGAGAGGATTGATCATGAGTCTCAAAGAAGAATGGCTGTAGATAGATAAAAATTTGGCCGGCCCAAATTTCGATCCATCTATGGCCAGCTTAACCCTTACTATAACCCATTTACCTCTGACTCTAACTATAACCACAAGGACTAAACTATGAACTATTAACAAATACCTAATCACCAACTGAACTATGGGGCCAATATGTACCCTACTCCTGAAGTTGCACAAAAACATCTCTGTTAATGCTATTAACTGTGCTAGCCTTTAAACCAACCCTCCTTGTACACCCCATGTGAAGCTGGTTTCACTGTTACTAAAGACTAAAAGCCATAGGCAGATCCTTATTGGACAGGGAAATTGGCCAGTATGCAGGTAGATGTAGACTATTTTCTTCCCTGCAGGTGGTGCACATCCGTAGTGGCAATCCAGGTGGAGGAGGAAGTTAAAAGGAGCCTAGTTCCTCTATGGTTTCCTGGGTCACAGAGTGGCAGCATCCAGTGTGACTTTGGTGGCTATCTTGGGTCAGGCAGAGCCTATTTAGGACCCTGACTCCTGGGTTTGGCATGCATTTTGCGTGTAGTTAGAGTAGATCACCATCTGGAAGGGAAAGTGATTAGCGTCAGGGAGAGGTTCCAGACGAGTAAGGAAAGTGCCAGTGACAGGCCATCCTACCTGGAAGCCTCCCCACTTGGGTACAGACCGCCCAGGTCTTATTCCGCTCCTCGAGACAGAAACTGTTAGCACACCTGAGACCTGCTACTACTCATCTCTTTTACATCCTGTGAGTGTTCCCGGTCAGGTGCCTTCATGCCATTCTTGTTGTATATTGCCGAACTTCAATTTCAAAGAGTTCTGTTTTCTGCCGCTGCACCTGCCCACAAGTAACTGTAAAGTGAAACTAAACAATAACCTTCTTATCTCAAAATAATCCATAAACATCCACTTTTTAATGGCCGTGTAACAAACCCTTAATAACAAAATTAAATTTGTTTAATGAATGTGCAGAGAGGAGATTTATGTTGGCTTTTTTGAGTAAAGAAGGTAGAATAGACATTTTGAGGTACCAGCTCTTTGGCAGAATTTGTACTTTTTTTTTTTTTTTTTTTTTAATTCTTTATTTGCAAAGAGGCATGCAAACAGCAATATACAAACATCAATAGTACGGGCACATCTATTCTCCACATTTTACATACAGTTCTACTGATTAATCCTTACTGACTAGCAATATAACCTGATAACGTGTATACTCCTATACAATTTCACCCTAGTTGACCGGTTTACAATTCAAGGAGGCCCGCTGTGCCAGGTTTACTATTACGTATTACCTCTTGTTGTATTTTTTTTTCTTAATTTTTTATGTTCTCCCTCCTTTTCCCTTATCTGCATACCGTAGTATGCGAACAAAGAAAGACTAAGAACGGAAAAAGAAGGGGACAAGGAAAGTATAGAGAGCAAGGGGAAGAGGGATGAGAAAGAGAGGAGAGAGCGAGAGAGGGAAAGAGGAAAAAAAAAAAAAAAAAAAGGAGGGGGGGAGGGGGAAGTGGGAGAGCACCCCCTCTCCAGCCACACCCGCGGTGTCTCCACCTTCAATTTCTCCAAATTACTAAATATCTAGGCCGTCAGCCTTGCATACTCTTCTGAGTAGAAAAACTGGAGCCAGTAATACCACTTCTTATAGAACTGTTCTCTACGTCCCTGGTCAATGGCCACCAGGTCCTCCATTTTGTGGATATCCACTATCTTTTTCAACCATACCGCAATACCCGGGGGTTCTGTCTTTTTCCAGAATAGGGGAATACAACTTTTCGCCGCCGTATTCAATGAGGGCAGGATTGATTTCCTGTATGCTTTGCTTGGTATTTCATGATGGTGTAATAAAAAGAATTCGGGGGTCCTGGGCAGCTCCCTATCTGTAAACTTCTGTGTGATCCGGTGTACTTCTGACCAGAAAGGTGCAAGAAGCCTACAAGACCAGAATATGTGAAGAAGAGAGCCCTCTTCCTCCCCACATCTCCAGCAAATATCCGTGCTCTGAGGAAACATCCGATGCACTCTGTCTGGTGTGAAATACCAATGTGATAGGACCTAGAATTTGTACTTTTAAAAGTACTAATGGGCATGAAAGTGAAACTCCAGGCAAACACCTAAATTCACAGTTGAAATAAATATGCCTACTTATTCATCTGTCAAAATATCTTAAAGCGAAGTTTCGCTAAAAAAATTTTTTTTAGATGGGTGTGCAGGTATCTGCACCCCCTCCCCCCTGAAAGGTGCCAATTGTGACACCGTAGGGGGGGAGGAATCCGATGAGCGGAAGTTCCACTTTAGGGTGGAACTCCGCTTTAATTTACACACATTTTTCACAGTCAGATAGGTGACAAATTCATAATTAAGCAATTGTCCTTCCTGGATTAGAAATACTGCTTACTATGTCACCCCTCCACCTCCAATTTCCTTATTGGACAGTGTATTAGCACCGGGGCCCAGGAAGCAGTAATGCTAAGACAGGAAGTAGCAGAGTGGACAGCAGGAGCAGGAAAAGACAAAAAGAAGAACTGAAGACCTGACAAAAGCTAATGAAGGAGAGGGCCACCACTAGCCAAGCACCCACTGCCCAACTGGGACAATCACTGGTCATGGATAACTGCTGAGAACCTGACTAGGCAAGCCCATTGTTGGTCATCTCCTGACTCTAATTCTACAATAAAACATCTAGGGCTTCATTAGGTAAGCAATTTGTAACTGATCTACAGTAACCTACCAGCAAATATTTTATATAACAATGTTAAAGAATTCCAGGTATGGCTATTTAATTTATACTTGGTTATATTGGTCCACCTTGGACTTGACCAATGCCCCTGGAAACCGGAAATCACTGAGGTAGACACCACTACTTTAGTAATCTCCACTTGCTTCTGGGTCCTGTGCGGAGTGGCTTCCATGCTTCATTCTGAACACATGAGGTCAAGCATCCCCAGGTGCCATTCAGAGAATGCTTTGCTTTGATTGGAGGAGGTGGAGAGGTGAGGCTGTGATATCATGCTCCCTACCACCAATCAGAGAACGCTTTGCCGTGCCAAGCAGCTGACCTCCTGTGTTCAAAATGCAGCAGTGCAGCCAGTCGCCACAGGACCCAAAAATAAGTGGAGATTACTGGATTAGAGAGGTCTACTTAAATGGTTTTTGGCGTCCAGGAGCTTTGATCAGGTATGGTATATACATATAAACAAAAAGACGGAAGGTGGGGTAAATAACCCCGGGACTTTTAAGGTGCTTTTTTTATGAGGTAAATAGAGTAGATAGACATGTATAATTTAGCCAATAAAAAAGATTTTATTATTACAATTAATACACATTACACAAAAAAATAGTTTAAAAAATCTCTCAATATCCACATCCAATTTAGGTAAACCGTAGGAAGGATACCACTCAACTTGTTTACATTTTTTCCATGGGATGTGGTGCTATGGTTGATTGTTTCTGCCCTCTTCATTGTATTTGTCTATTGTTTCGGTGTTACCCACCCGTTACCACTTGAGGACAGCCACAATCACTAAATTGTTATAATCATTATCTAAATTGATGTATCTTGATCAATAGGGAAATATTTGAATCTGTATTGGTATGTCTATTCTTGGCATACCTTTTTTTATTCTTCATTTGAATCTTTCTTGTTTTTTGTTTTTCTTTTTCTTTTTAGTTTGTGGTCACTATGGCCAACTGTTGTGGAAATGCCTTTGATGGCCTTATGGATCATATCCATAAGTCGCAGAATGCCGCAAGTGGGGGTTTATCCATGGATCGATTTTTCTTGAGGCTTCAGCGCATGCTCAAGTATGAAATCGAGATTATTTTGGAATAAATGGTATTTTTCCAAATACACTGAAGATAATATCTCCCCATGGGGCTTGAGGATTCAAATTTTCCCCACCATCACCCAGTTGGAACCAGAGTTCAAACTGGAATGGGAGGAAAATCTCCAGGCATGTTCCATGAATATGATGGAACGTCTCTGTAAACATTATACCAGTGAGCTAACTTTGTTAGATAAAGAAATTGAAAAACTATATGAAGATAATCAATCACCTTGGATGGCCTTTTTCCCACACGAGAAAATGCTTTAAAAAACAATTTGGACATTTATGTTGCAGAAATTTTAAAAACCAAGGAAAAGAAATTCCTCAGGGACAAATTGTCCTATGACAATAAGCAAGCCTACAATTGGGCCCAAACCAATAATAGAGGTAGAAGACGCATCAATCAAACGCGCAACTCTAGGCAATTTACCAGTGAACCTGACTCGAATTCATCTGTTTCCTCTGTTTCTTCCTCACAGGCACAGGACTTCACTAGAATCACTAAAACTCAGGGACCTGTGAATTCAAAATACACTAAGGAGAATGCTCTCACAGGTACTGTGAGACGTACTCCCAGGACCAAAGCACCTATGGTCACTCGAGCAGGCATTGCCAAAATTTTATCCACTAACACACCAGGTCACCTTGAACCAACCACCAGCAGCTGTTTAACTAATATTTCACAATATTGTTGAGTCTTGGTCTGACCTTTTGCCCCACGCAAAGGGTGGACCAATTTGAATTGATCAAAGATTTAAATTTATTTTCTAGAAAACTTATGTTCAAAATTCTACACGACAAGCCTGACAAACCAATTGATGATCATGCTCTTGACAACCCCCTATGGAAAGGCATGACCATTGGTGATATAAAAGCCATGGAGGACCTGATGGAGCTATGGGAGGAGGGGGGCTTAGATGAGACCGACTTTTTGAAGGCCGAGGACCTTTGGTCTGCTCCGAACCCCCCCCCCCACCCCCATCTTCTCCTCTTCCCTCAATTATTTCAAAACCCAAGGATTATAAAACCAAATCTCGCACTTTCCCAACCCTCCAAGGAAATCCCAATGTGTGGGCATTCACGAGTCAAGTGACTAGAGAAATCACCCAAACAAAGTGGAAGGACTTGTCCCAATCAAAGCTAACTTGTTCCCAAGCGGAGGCCCTCAGATCTTTACAGAAAAACAAAAATATAACCATCAAACCCTCAGATAAGGGTGGAAACCTAGTGATTATGGACAATTGCCAATACGAATCTATGGTCTTGGCTATTGTCCAAAATCGGGAATGGTATCGGAAGATATTTCCCAGTCATCTTACTTTAACAGTCCCCCGTTACCAATATCTCATTGGCTCGGCATACCAGAAAGGCCTCATAAATAAAAAAAACTTGTGAATTCCTCAATGTAACTTCCCCTCGAACACCGACCCTATACGCACTCCCAAAGATTCATAAAAACTCAAAAAAAAAACCCGGCCGCCCCATAGTCTCTGGGAACGGTTACCTCACTGAAACTGCTAGCCAGTTAATCGATGACTTTCTAAAGACCCCACATTGAGGGACTTGTGTCCTACCTCCAGGATACCAGTGATCTCCTCCAAATCCTTGACGGTATCTCCATCCCCAGGGGCTCCTGGCTGGTAGCCTTCGATGTGGATGCCCTCTACAACTCCATCCCCCATCAACTGGGGGTGAAGGTTGTGGAGGGCTTCATTTCCAAAAACCCAGATGTACCCAAACAGTACAATAAATTCGTTTTGGATTTGCTTCTCTTTATTCTTTCCAATACCATGTTTTTGTTTAGAAAAACCTCCAGATACAGGGTGTGGCTATGGGGACCAAATGTGCCCCCTCCTATGCCAACCTGTATCTGGGGGGTGGGAGCGTGAACTTTTCTTTAGGGATGATATGCAAATTTTCCTTGAACAGATTCCTGTTTGGAGACGTTTTATTGACGACATCTTTTTTATTTGGCTAGGAACCAAGGATACCCTTCTTTTATTCCTTGACAGTCTAAAGATTAACAAATATAATCTGAATTTTACATTTGAGCTCAGACAACATAAACTAACTTTTTTATACGTCCAAATCCTAGTTAATGAAGATGCAAGTATAGGCACTACCCTCTATCGAAAACCTTCTGCAGGCAACTCCCTGCTCCACGCCACTAGTTCCCATCCTGCATCCCTTGTAACGAATGTGCCCTATGGGCAATATTTAAGAATTAAACAAAATTGCAGTGCGGATTCGGATTTTGAAAAGGAAGCCAAGTTGCTGCAGACTCGTTTGCAACAACGAGGCTACAGCAATAAATGTTTGAAAAAAGCTTACCTGAAGGCAAAAAACCACAATAGGGCCTCACTCATACATAATCCTAAACCCAAAAAGGGGAATCCAGGTGTTCCACTAATCACCAGATTCTTGGGCCAGCACCGTCAGGTGCGAGATATTATGAAAAAATATTGGTATCTCCTAATGGGAGACGAGAAAGTCTCAAAACATCTTAAACCATACCCTGAAATAACTTTCAGACGATCTCGATCCCTTAGGGATACTTTAGTACACAGCCATTACAATACCTCAACCGAGATTCCTGATGAATTGAAAAAAGGCAGCAGAACCTGCCACAAATGCAATTTTTGTAGGTTTATTCATGCTGCACGAGGCATCCTGCTTCCTAATGGTCGTTTATTTAAACCCAACTTTTCGGTAACATGCCAGTCGATATCTACATTATGCAATGTGAGTGTCAAATGTTTTACATTGGCAGGACTAAACGCCCTTTTTTTTGTCGAATCAGGGACCATGTATACGTGATACACAAAAAGAAAATGGAAAACCCAGATAAGTCGGCATATTGGGCTATACCATAACTTTAAAAGCAGCAAAATGCATTTTTTTGCTCTAGAGCAGTGGTCATCAACCCTGTCCTCAGGGCCCACTAACAGGCCAGGCTTTATGTATTACCTGGGGAAGATGCAGACTAGAATACTACAATCACTGAGCTGCAAATTATATCACCTGATATATTTAAGTTATCTTTCAAACCTGGCCTGTTAGTGGGCCCTGAGGACAGGGTTGATAACCACTGCTCTAGAGCACATCCCTCCTGGGGATAGAGGAGGTGATTGTGACAAGCTACTCCTACGGCGAGAGGCATGCTGGATACATGACCTATCAGCCTTAAAACATCCCGGCCTCAACGATGCCTTCAGCTTTAAACCTTTTCTTTAAATCACACTCTTTTCCTTTCATTTATTTCAACCCTATTTTTTTTTCATTTTTTTTATTTCATATTATTTTTTATATATATATATATATATATGTTTGTGACCCCAATGTTGTAGATATATTGAATATATACGCATGTTCTTCCCTATTTATCTGGTATATCTTAAATTCTTCCCAGGCTGCCTCTGATTTAATCATTTATTATTGCTAATATCCAGCATAAATTAAAAATCATTTAGGTCCTCATTCATCTAGTTTCCTGTCCTTCTATATTTTTGGTTCACATGGACGCCAGGGACACTCATTTAATGTGTGAGCAATCAATCGCCTTTTATTTGGGAGCCCTAGAGGTGTCAGTCCCGCGGGAGGGTATGTTGTGGATAGGGCATTTGACTATTCTTTATTTTTCTAAATTTATACGATTTAAGCGTCATCTCCTATTTAATTTAACAATAATACTCTTGTTTTCCCTTTTTAAGATGGCACTGCCGGCAGGATTAATTATGTGCTTTGTCTATTTCATTATGCCCAGATCCCTTCCCTTTTTCAAGATGGCACCACCGGCCTCGGCCATAATAGATGATGCGCTCTGCATATTCTATCATTTGGCGCATGCGCACTGTAGGCAATAACGCGTTTAGCGTCATGCCATGGTGCCTCCACCCCTGTCTTTATCTACACGCCTACCCCTGGGTCTCCTCACTATACGTCCGCATCCCGGTTGTGACGCCAGACGCCACCGGGATGGAAGGACTATAAGAATACGGCCACACACCACAATCCTTTGTCGTAGGCTCCTCATCCAGGGGAGAGGTTGTCTCTCTTCCATCTCATGCCTGCCAAAACTATCATCATAGGTAAGTGACTTACATGTGATTCCGCTCGATCCCTGAGCGGTTCACACATATGGACCTTATGTTTATCAATATCTTTTCATTTTGTTTTTCTCTAGTTGCATTTTTATGCACTCACACCTTTTCAAGATTCCTTTGACCCCTCTAAATTTGCTGGCTGCGAATCTCCATACCATGGTGATCATAAACTGCCGCTTCTGCTTGCAATGAGTTTTTTTTTGCCTCTAGCAAATGAGTTTTGATTCTACCTAAGGTAACTTTCATGTAAATTTGGTGTTCAGATTTGATGCCTTTTTGACATCATCTGATTGATATGTTATTCTATTTTTTATTTATTCTATTTTTGCAATAAGGACATATCAATTCTTTGTGCTTCTGTGGCCAAAACGGACGGGAACCTCTACCAAAGGGACCTACCTATATCTCTGATGTTATTCATTGGGAATATTTCTTTACCAATTTGATTCTTATTTGATATCTGGCAGCCTGGTAAGATTATTATTATTGTTATTATTATTTGTTGATTAAGTTGACCTCTGATTGTTGAGCAATATCTTTGATTGATTTTTGTCAGTCTTTCATAGCTTCATTTGACATGTCATCCATGTCTATACAAAACAGTTCTAACCATGTGGTTATAAATTTTACTGTATAACGTGATATCTTATCCATGTTTCTCTTATCATTTCCATTATACCACAAACTATACCAAAACTCCTGAGGAAGCTCCAAATGAGCGAAACATGTTGAGTAGTATTTATTGAGTGGTATCCTTCCTACTGTTTACCTAAATTGGATGTGGATATTGAGAGATTTTTTTTAACTGTTTTTCTGTAATGTGTATTAATTGTAATAATAAAAATCTTTTTTATGGCTAAATTATACATGTCTATCTACTCTATTTACCTCATACAAAAAGCACCTTAATAGTCCTGGGGTTATTTACCCCACCTTCCTTCTTTTTGTTTACATTTTTTCCATGGAATGTGGTGCTAAGGTTGATTGTTTCTGCCCTCTTTATTGTATATGGTATATACATAGTTACATTGGTCCAAGGTGGACCAATGTAACTATGTATGAAAATATCCAGACATGGAATTATTCTTTAAGAATAAATATTAACTTTTGAAAGTTGCAAATTCTAACAAATCCAACCCAGTGGTCTCCAAACTGTGGCCAGGGGGTGGGGCACATTTTTCTTAACTTTATCCAGCCCTTGGGGCAATATTCCTTCCACTGACACCAACAGTGAAGCATAATTCCTCCCAATGACACTAATGATGGGGCACTATCCCTCCCCCTTATAGCAAAGATGGGAAATTGTTTACTCCCACTGATGCCAGGACATTTTCTAGCCTCTGTCCAGCCCCTCAAAATCTGAAGGACAGTAAACTGGTTCTTTGTTTAGAGAGTCTGGAGACCCCTGATCTAACCCATCTGGAACAATTTGTTGGACTTGACTGGCCCTTACTCTTTTAGTGTAAGCCCTTGCTCTTTGCATGACCTCACCCAATGGGGTTGATTTACTAAAGGCAAATAGGCTGTTCACTTTGCAATGAAAGTTACACGGGCAATTTTCTCTAGAGCTTAGCGAATGTGGTGAAGCTTTGCTGACTTCCATCACCCAATCATGTTTAAGAAAAAATACTGTTTTTCTCTGTATTCTCTGTGAAATACTTCTTCTGGCTTGTGATTGTGGAAAGTTCAATTTCACCACATTCTCTAAGCTCTGCGAACAACTTCCTTGCAAAGTGAACAGAGTATTTGCCTTTGATAAATCAGCCCCTATATCTCTATTTCTTTTTCAGGGCAAGACTAACCAATCAAATCATTCTTTTTTTGCATTTCACATGAGCATTTTCTTGTCTTCTCTTCTCTTGTTATTTTTCTCCTTTGTCTCATGTTTGTCCTCCTTTTCACAAATGTTAACTATGAGACGAAGCTTTCGCATCCAGTCACACTGTTCATTATTTCCAAGTAACTCTTTAACAAAACAAACAAGTCACAGTAGATATCACCTACATTAGTTTAAGTTAAATGTAACAACGCTAGAACAGCAGGGGCTGAATTGTTCTCTTTAGTTCTCGGTGGGGCTACTGATAATTATTTGCTCAAGTAACATGGAAATTGCATGGGCTACAAGCCAAGAGGAATCAAGAACACCTACACACAAGCACACACTGCAATTCACCTCAATAAAATAGGTACTCCATGCAAACATAGCAATATAATGCTCAATTTTACGCTAGCCATTCAACTGGGAAGAGCATCACTTGAAATAATCAAGTAGTGTGTGGAATTTATAGCCATTGATACCATGAAAATTTTACAGCCAGGTGGACAGATTTATACAGTGTGTATATGTGTGTGTGTGTGTGTGTGTATATATATATATATATATATATATATATATATATATATATATATATATATATATATATATATATATACACACACACACTTTTTTTTCTTGGTTTAAATTTTGGGTTACATTATACATTTTGGACAGGGTAGCCAATGATTAGTGTCCTTGTTGTTATGGCTTTCTGTGTCCTCTTGGGTAGATTTACCCTCTTTGTTTGTCTCGGTGTCCAAGACAAAAAGTAATGGGAAATCCAAACTTTTTCAGTTGTCACAACAATAGGATATAAGGGTAAATCTTACATTAGGGACACATGTTTGAGTGACAATTGTCTAGTCTAAGAGGGGAATATCCTTAATTTTGGAAAGATTTCCTCTGTCTTACTGTTTTGTTCTGGAACAGAAAGTTTTAAAAAAATCCCCCCAACAGGACAGAAATGGCAAAAAAAAATCTCCCCTAATTTATTTTAATGTATTTATTTTATATATTATAAAATGTTGGCTTTAGATATACTTTAACTGTACACCTCCTTGTAACCTATTCCTTTAAACTGTACAGCATTTATAATCAACAACCATTCTAAAGATATGCAGTGAATACATCTAGTTATAATATTATAAAAACTATATGCAAGAGGTCTTTAAAAAGTTTGCACAGAATTAATATTTTCATTGGCTGGCTGGACAAAACTCCAGCCACAAAAAAATGCTGATTCACACTATACAGGCCACAGTGCCCATGTGAATGAGCCCCAAGACCTCATTCACACACACACAGTTTTATTTATTACCCTCTATATAATTTTGGCAGTTAATTGTATAAGTTATGATGTGTTTGTGTCTGCTAATAATGATGTATGTTTTTAGTGTATTTTTAGCAAAAATATCATTTTTTTGGGAGGGTGGGGTTGGGGCCCCGTGATTTCTAACAACGGCCCTGTACACACACCAAAACTGATTTTTTTTTTGGGAAGAATTTTATTTTAAAATCATAATATTTTGACGTTGTCCTTTATAAAGACCTAAAGCCATACAGTCCAGTCCTCATTGAAGCAATTTATATTAATCTGTATGACATAATGAAAGGTTCCTACAATGCAATGACGCCATCAATGCTTTGTAACAGAATTATTCCATTAATATGCCACAGGCAACTGTAGACTTGGCTCTAAAGCCCCAGAAGCACACCCAGGCGCAAACCTTCCATGACATATTTTAGCAAGTAGATCTACTGTCTGTGGGCAATAAGGGGTTACAGAGAATCAACACCTAATAAAGAACTCTTGGACTTGCACCAGTTCACTAATTAATCACAGTGATATTTTAAACAAGTCAATCAGTGTCTGGATTAATGTTACAGTGTAATAATAAATCGACTCTTGCAGCAGTCTTGTTAAATAATTCTCTGCAGCTTTCAAAGTGTCAAAAAATACCACACTTTGTACCTTCTATTCTATGTAATACTCTGCTCTCTACAAAGTGTTGCCTATCTGTAAGCCCCTGAGCCCGAGCTGGTATAACAAGACACCAGCTGTTATTCAAGAAACCTTCCTAAAGGTGTCTCTTTTGAAATTAGTCTCACTTGTTAGTAGGGCCTGACTTCCCATATTTCAGATATAAGCCCCCAGCTGGTTTCCCTCTGTCCAGTTAGAGTCCCTTGGTGACCAATATGGTCATTTGAAAGTTGAAACCAGTTGGTGTTCTGGCATCTTGTTCTTTCTGTTTCTAGGCAGGACGTTTTTAAACTTCTAAAATGGCTGAATGGTTTGTTTAGAACTTCCATTTGACCTCTGTAAGTAGCAATAGGTGTCAATTGTTCCAGATTCCCAGAGTCCATCTCCAGAAGTCCATCTCAGAATTGTCTGCACCCAGAATGATCCTGGCTTTAAAGTCCAACTGAAGTCACAGCAGGCTCCATTCACAGAACCAGTTCGCATGCGGTATGTAGGAGTCCACACTTTCCCTAAATTCTGAAAATATCAATTAACTATACCGTTCTGCGGTATTTACTGCAAAACACTGAAACCGCTCGGTAGATACCTCATGAACAGGCCTTAAACTGAATTCACAGAAATAAATAAATTATTAAATGCATGCGGTAATGAAGTAGTGGTTGAGGCATGTAGTATTTAACCCCTTCCCACCCACGCTATAGTCTAAAGTCAGCTACAGCGCGGGCCTTAATTGCCAGCAGGGTGTCCATGTACGTCCTCCCATGCTCGAGCGGCCTGCGCCCCCCCCCTGCAGGGAGCGCGCGCGGCGCGCTCTGTGATCAGCAAGGAGACTCGGCTGATCATAGATCGGAGTAAGGGGCCGATCTCGACCCCTTACCACGTGATCAACTGTCAGCCAATGACAGCTGATCACGTGATGTACCCAGAGTCGGTAATCCACAATTTTTTCTTGTCATGCTAAAAGCATGAGGAGGAAAAAAAAAAAAGATCACCGGCTACTGTCAGAGGGACATCGGTCCCTCACACAGAGAGCCACTGCTGCCTCATCTTTGCCCACCAGTGCCACCTGCCAGTGTCCACCAGTGCCACCTACCAGTGCACAACAGTAGTGCTGCCTATTAGTGCTCACCAGTGCCACCTATCAAGGCCCACCAGTGCCATCTATCAGTGCAGATCAGTGCCTCATCATCAGTACTGCCTATCAGTGTTACCTACCAGTGCCAATCAGTGCCACCTATTAGTGCCCTTCAGTGCCACCTATCAATGTTCACCAGTGCCACCTCATCAGTGCCACCTTATCAGTGCCTATCAGTGTAGCCTCATTAGTGCACATCAATGAAGGAGAAAAATTACTTGTTTGCAAAATGTTATAACAAACTATGAAAACAGTTTTTTTGTTTATCAAAAAAATAAAAAAAAACAGTAGTGATTAAATACCACCAAAAGAAAGCTCTACTTGTGTGAAAACAATGATAAAAATGTCATTTGGGTACAGTGTTGCATGACCGTGCAATTGTCATTCAAAGTGCAACAGCGCTGAAAATTGGCCTGGACAGGAAGGGGGTTTAAGTGCCCAGTATGCAAGTGGTTAAGGAATGTGTACTAGTTGTTAAGGAGCAGGTCTCCATTCACAAAGCAAAATTTTCTGTAAAATACCTCATTGTTTTTTTCAAAGAGTTTTTGGCATTCACTAAAAACCGCTACTAAAATACTGCAGGAGTTATTTTATGAAGTCATGCGGTATTATAGTAGCGAAAATATGCGGTAATTTAACGCCTGGTGGTAGCTGGCGTATTTATTGACTCATCAGTTGTTAAGGACGCGGCGGCCACCCGTTCCTTAACAATTATGACAGTTACTGGTTGTTAAGGATGCCGGCAGCCGCCCGCTCTTTAATACTGTTATTAAATATGCCAGCTACCACCAGGCGTTAAATCACCGCATATTTTCACTACTATAATACCGCATAAAATAACTCATGCAGTATTTTAGTAGCGGTTTTTAGTGTATGCCAAAAATCTTTTTGAAAAACACAATGAGATATTTTACAGAAAAATTGAAGAACAAAACTTTGCTTTGTGAATGGAGACCAGTTATACTGAAGTCTGATAGATGTCTTCCTAACAACTCCAATTATTATTATCTTACCTATACTTTCATATTGCAGCATAGAAAGATGTAAGAGTGACAACAGAACTAACTTATTAACTTGCAGTCAATAAGATGTGTCCCTTCAGCTGATATCTCTTCTATTAGGGAAAATCCTCCTCCCCATGCCCTCACGCCACCCCACCGCCATAATTTGCAGGTGCGGGGGGGGTTGAAAGAACTGTGGGAACTGTCACAAGTTCTCATCAAGAGTGCCCAACTATGTCCGTTCTTTCCACCAAGCTGTGCTATTCATAGAAACCATACTACAAGTTCAATGAATGAAACGTCATCTATGAATGGACGATGAGTGATGATTGAAAGGTCCACCTCCTTCATTCATAGATCAGTTTTCATTCATTGAAACTGTATTATGACTTCTATGAATGGAGCAGCTGGGCGGAAAGAGCGGGCATAGTTGCACATTCTTGATGAGAGCCTGTGACATCTCCCACAGTTTTATTAAAGTGAAATTAAAGGCAAGTTTTTTTGTTTTTTTTTAAAACCTGCTTTGTGCAGTATTTTTGCACAGAACAGCCCCCATCCTCCTCTTCTCATGTTCCCCGTCGGTGCTTCTGGCTCCTCCCTCCTGCCTAGTGCCCCCAGAATAAACAGCTTGCTATGGGGGCACCCAAGCAGGATCGCTCCCAAGCGCCTGCTCTGCATGTCCATTCACACACAGAGCCGTGAGTTGGCCCCACCTCTCTCCTCATTGGCTCACTGGCTGTGATTGACTATCTCACCCAATGAGAGGGGAGAGTCCCCGGAGAGCCGAGGCTGGATTGCGATAGGGCTCAGGCAGGCCCAGACTGGCCAAAGGCACACCTGGCTGCATTTCCATGTGGGGCCCAAAGCAGCTGCGGTAGCTGGGCTGCTCCTTCACCCCGCACCGCTCACCCGCCCTCTCCATGGATCGGCCACCTGCCTATTCGGTTTAGCAGTCGGGCTGTGGGGGCGGAAACTACCCAGCTGCCCCATGACCATGAAGGGGAAAGAGCTGCAATGGATGCCATCACCTACTGCCGCCTGATGCCTGCTGGACTGGAGAAAAAGTGAGCGCTGGTGCAGCCCCCCTGTGCACCCGGATAGGAAGAGAGGCAGAGCAACTGCATATAGAGGAATTGATCTTTCCATATTCCTTGTGCAGCCACTGAATGCCTACAAGAGGGAGAGGAGGAGAAGCGGGCATTCAGCGGCTGCAGAAGGAATAAGGAAAGATTAATTCCTCTGTATGCAGCTGCCCCGCCGCTCCTTCTATCCAACTTCTTTTGCTTCCCCCCCTGTGCTCTTCGGCCCCCCAGTGCCGTCAGGCTCCCCCAGTGCCTTTCAGCTTCCCCAGTGCTCTCTGCCCCCCTGTGCTCTCCAGCTCCCCCTGTGCTTCCTGGCACCACCCCCCCGTGCTCTTCGGACCCCCAGTGCTGTCAGGCTCCCCCAGTGCCATTGGGCTCCCCCAGTGCTCTCTGCCCCCCTGTGCTCTCCATCCCCCTGTGCTCTTCGGACCCCCCCAATACCCCCCCATGCTCTCTGCCTCACTCCCGTGTTCTCTGCCTCCCCTGTGCTCTTTCTCCGCCCCCCCTCACCCCCCAGCAGTTCTGCTAGGTTCCCCCCTCCTTTCTCCCGCTGGCTGCTGCGGGGGTTCTGTCAGGATCGAGAGCAGGGAAGGGACCGGTATCATGGGCTGTAGGCTGCTCAGTCTAAAATTCTCTGGCCTATTTTTTGTTCCAGTCCGGGCCTGGGCTCAGGTAAGTATTAAAGGGGGCTGCTGCATACAGAAGGTTTTTTACCTTCATGCATAGAATGCATGAAGGTAAAAAAACTTTAGCCTTTAGAACCAGTTAAACCCCACCACACTGGTAGATTGTGGGAGTGGGGTATGGGTACAGGAGGATTTCACCTAATAGAAGAGGCATCAGCACAATGAGTGTGAGTTACGTCCCTTGTGCTGATTTTTGTGTTTTTTTTTAACTTGGCTTCACTTAGACTTTAAAGTGTATTTCAGCATTCCATGTCACTCATAACTCAGACAATAAAGTATTTATTCTTAAAAGTTTGCAGGGCTGCCATAACCATCAAAGAAGGTCTTTTGTGTTGCTTGTAGCCCAGGTAGGTTTAATGTATTTTCTATACTTTTTCCACTAGTCCATCAACACTAACACTTTTCATTATTAAAATAAATTAGACACGGAAACCTACAATCACCTAATGCTGAAATGCAATTAACTGGCCTGTCAGATACGACAGTAAATTAACACATTTGGCTCTCCTGTTCTTTATTAAAATATGGTTTTCCTTAGCAGATTTTCAAACAAAACTGTTATTAGTTTCTTTTAATGTGTTTTCCAGAAAACTAATATTGGATTTGCACATTTTTGGTTTAGTTACATTTGTTGTGAAAGGTTTAATCTAAATATTAAAGATGGAATGTACGATCGGAGAAGGTGTGATACAAGTCTGATTAGTGGAATATTGCATGGAATTACATTTACAGTTGTACACCGACATGAAAGCAAATAGCAGGATAAAGAAAGCAGCACAAAAACACAAATGACATAATAAAGCTTATGCTAAATGGACACTTTGCTTTTAAAAGAACATATAAAACTAAATTTGATATTAAGTTATTCGAAAACTTTCAGATTCTCTCATGCCATTTAGATTTTCGTTTAAGGAGACTCCAGTTCATTAAAGTGGACCTATATACTTAAGCCCTCATGCACACAGGCTGTTAAAAAAACTTTATGAAAACGCCAGTATCTTTGCAGTGATTTTTTTAAACTTTTTTCAGCTTTTTTCAGCGTTTTTGCAATAGCGTTTTTTAGCGTTTTTGAGCGTTTTTTAGCGTTTTTCCGCGTTAGCATTTTTGAGCGTTTTTTTATTTTATTTTTTTCAAATTTTTATTTTTTTTTTCAATGGATCAAAAACGCTAAAAAACGTTGGTGAATGACGTTTTTGAGCGTTTTTGAGCGTTTTTCAGCGTTAGAGCGTTTTTACAGCTGAAAAACGTCTTTCAGAACCCACTGGTCCTGGGTTTTTTTTACAGCTTAAAAACGCCTATGCCACTTGCAGCTCAAAAACGCCTAGGTGGGCATGAAGCCATAGACTAACATAGACAGGCCTTTTTAAGCTGCAAAAAAAGCTCAAAAAAGCAGCTGTAAAAACGTCCGTGTGCATGAGGACTTATGGGTAACTCCACTTTGGTGGCAAAAATGCACCAATCAGCCTTTATGACCACTGACAGGTAAAGTGGTTCTAAAGGCAGAAGGTTTTTACCTTATTGCATTGTATGCATTTACTTACCTGAGCCCCATCCCAATTCAGGGATGTGCACGAGAGCAGCGGCTCTCCCAGGTCTCTCTCTCTTACAGTGAACCAATGAGGAGAGAACAAGGGCAGGATCAAGCCGTGCGCTGTATATGAATGGACACACAGAGCGCAGCTCGGGAGTGAGCCTGCTCGAGTGCCCCCATAGCAAGAGGCTTGCTATTGGGGGCATTCGGCAGGGGAGAGGAGCCAGGACTGCCAGTGAGGGACCCAAAAAGAAGAGGAGCGGGGGCTGCTCTGTGCAAAACTATTGCACAGAACAGGTAAGTATAATTTGTTTGGGTTTTTTTTTATTATTTTCTTTAAAATCACTTTAAGTGAATAACATTGATTATCTTGTTACAATGGCATCTTAAAGTCGGTGGGATATATTAGGCATCCAGTAAACACGTTGTCCCTGAAGTTGATGTGTTGAAAGCAGAAAAATGGGCACCAGTTTGTTGCCTATGGGACTGTGTTAACCTGCAGACCGGTTGGGGTGCCCATGCTGATCCGTGCTCACAGCTAAAAGCACCTACAATGGGCACATGAGCTACAGAACTAGACCAAAGAGCAATGGAAGAAGGTGACCTGGTCTCATGAATCACGTTTTCTTTTACATCATGTGAATGGCCGGGTTCATGTGCGTCACTTACCTGGGGAAGAGATGGCACCAGAATGCTGTATGGGAGGAAAGCAAGCTGGCTGAGGCAGTGTAATGCTTTGGGCAATGTTCTGTTGGGAAACCTTGGGTCCTGCCATTCATGGAGATTTTACCATCTACCATTAATATCATCTACCTAAACATTTTTGCCGACCAAGTACACCTCTTCAAGGAAACAGTATTCTCTGATTAGCAGGATAACCACACTGCAAAAATGGTTCAAGAATGGTTTGAGGAACACAACAACAAGTTTGAGGTGTTGACTTGGCCTTCAAATTCTCCAGATCTTAACCCTCCTGGCGGTATTCCCAAGTGTGGCTCGAGGTTAAATTTCAGTACCATTAGCGGTAACCCCGAACCACACTCGGGATTGCATTGCAGAATCCTGGTACAGCTTACTTTCCTTGTCACCAGGATCCTGCAATGTCCCCTCTGCCGGATTATCCGCCTGATGCTCTGTGTTCCGGGCTCCGTTCCCTGCGAGTGTCGCGACGCCTGGAGGCGGAGCCCGGTGGCAAATTCAAAAAGTACAAACTACAGAACACATGCAGTACACTGTAATCTTACAGATTACATTACTGTATCAAATCATTTCACCTCCCTTTTGTCCCTAATGCTTTGTCCAAAGCCCTGCATGCACTTTTATATTATATATACTGTTCTTTCAGCCTGGAAACTTGAGATTGTCCATAGCAACCAAAAAGTGTCCCTCTACGTCAAAAGTGGAGAAAAAAAAAAAACACCGATAGTAAATTAGAACACTTTCAGAATTGAGCGATAGTGATTTGTGGGGAAATTCATTTTATTATTAATATATTATTATTTGTTATAATTATTTATAGTTATTTATTATATTATAACTTATGATTTCGTGTTTCAAACTTTATCATACCCGGGTTGTCTACTTTGGACAGATTTAACAGGCCTACAATATAAAGTGCCAAATTTCCATGCAAAACAATGTACCGCTTTGAGTTTTAAAAATCTGACACAATCATACCGGCAGGAAGGCTACTCCATCCAGCATCTGTGGGATTTGCTAGAAAAACAAGTCAGAACCAAAGAGGCCCCACCTCACAATTTACAGATCTTTAAAGGATCTGCTTCTGACGGTTGGTGCCAGATACCACAGCATACTTTCAGAGGTCTAATGGCTTTAGGGCTGTTTTGGCAGCAAAAGACAGACCTACTCAATTTTAGGTGAGTTGTCATAAAATTATGACTGGTGTACAGCAAACAAAAAAAATAATATAGCATATACAATTGCTACACAAGCCATATTGTCATTTATTGTTATTAAAAATCAGCTTTTCATTTCAATATGCAGCTCTGTAATTTTCTGTAAAATTGAATGCCATGAGGCTACCTGGAGGCCCATTGTATACAGTTGGTGTACGGAACGCCCCCCCAAGAAAGTTAGATTTTAGGCATCCCCTGCAAGAAAAATCTCATTTGGGTGAGAGACACCCAAAGGTGTAATTACTTCTGAAGGGATGCAGACCTTGACTCTTTCCTCATCAGAACACTGAGTGCTACAGCTGACTATTAAAGAAAAAATCACTCCCATTTGGAATCGTTCTGCCCACAACAAACAACTATTCCTTTAGAGCACAGGTAGAAATCTGCAACACGGTTTGTTACAAACCCCAAAATGTATATTGATCACCCAGAACAAATTGTTTTTTTTTCTCAACAAAAGAGGAGTTACAGTGATACCTCGGTTCACGAATGCTTTTGTTCATGACCAACTCGGTTCGCAAACAGAAGAGTTCACAAAAATTTGCTTCAGTTCACGAACTTCGCTTCGGTTCACGAACACAAGCAGCGGCCATCTTCCCTACTCTGACACGTTCATATTGAGAAGAGCAGTGCAAGATGAGAGTCTTAGGAGAACCAGTCCACTCAGATAGGGGTTTCTGCTCCCTGACTATCATGAGGGTAGGCTCACTTGGTTGGGAATCATGGAAACAGTTCATATGAATTCTACAACAATTATCATGCCCTCAGATGATCTTTTCCTGGATGCACAGTGCTGTTTTCTGGCCCCTAGATTAGTCATTGAAATTGGAGTTTGGAATTGTTTCAAACAAGGATTAACCAATTGCCGCCCGCCCACCGTCAGATGACGGCAGGGTGGTGCGGCTCTCGTTCTGGGTGGCTGACGGCTTCCCGGAACGACCTCTCTCACATGCCCCCAGGGGCCCACAGCGCGGCTATCGTAGCCACGCCATGTTACTAGGACACGGCGCAACCCCAATCTCTGTAAAGAGCCGCTGCTCTTTAACCATGTGATCGGCTGTGTCCAATCACATCCAGTCACATGTACACACGGAGACGCCGGTAATCGGCGCTCCTCGCCTCACACTGACACGGTGTGAGGAGAGGAGAGCCGATCAGTGGCATCTCCTCGCAGAGGACATCTAGGTGTGTAATCAGGGCACTGATCATCAGTGCCCTGATTACAATTAAGTGCCCACCAGTGCCAGCAATGAGTGCCCACAACTGCCAGCAATCAGTGCCCACAAGTGCCAGCAATCAGTGCCCACAAGTGCCAGCAATCAGTGGCCATTAGTGATGCCAGTCAGTGCTGGCTTTCACTGCTCCCTATCAATGGCCATCGCTGCTCTCCATCAATGCCCATCACTGCTGCCCGTCAATGCCACCCATCAGTGCCGCCCATCAGTGCTGCCTATCTGTGCCTACCAGTACTGCCTATCTGTACCCATCAGTGCCCACCAGTGCCACCCATCAGTGCCGCCTATCAGTGCTCATCAGTGCCACATATAAGTGCCACCTATCAGTGCCCATAAGTGTGGCATATTCGTGCCTCCTCATCAGTGCCACCTAATCAGTGTCCATAAGTGCCGCCTCATCAGTGCCCATCAGTGCAGCCTATCAGTGTCGCCCCATCAGCGCCCATCAGTGAAGGAGAAAAATTACTTATTTACAAAATTTACTGACAGAAACTAAGAAAAACTTTTTTTTTTCAAAATTTTCAAATTTTTTTTTTTTTAGGAAAACAAAACAAAACCCAGAAGTGATTAAATACCACAAAAAGAAAGTTCTATTTGTGTGAAGAAAATGATACAAATTTTACATGGTTAGAGTGTAGCATGATCGCGCAATTGTCATTCAAAGTGTGACAGCGCTGAAAGCTGAAAATTGGCCTGGGGAGGAAGAGGGTGTAAGTGCCCTGTAATGAGGTGGTTAAAGAGAAGCTATAGTTTTCCTTTTTTTTTTTTTTTTTAGATGTACACATGAAAGAAGTCAGCTTCTGTAAAAGACTGTATGTAATATATGTTTAAAATCCTTTTTTTTTTGTACGTACATTTCATAATTTTACTGTACATATATAAACAAAAAAAAAAAGTTCAGAATGGCTTAACCTGATATACATTGAACCCTATGGGAAAATTTGCCTCGGTTCATAACCAATTTGGTTCGTGACCAGAGTAATTTCACAAATTAAGTTTGTGAAGCGAGGTATCACTGTACTCTTTAACCACTTGCCGACCAGACGCCATCATTATACTGTGGCAGGTCGGCACGATCCCGCGAACCGTCGTAACTGTACATCGGTTTGCGGGATCAGGATAGCAGGCACGCGCACGCCGCCAGAGGCATGATGCCGATGCTCATGGCCGACGGTCGCGATGACCACCGGCCACGAGCGATCGTGAGCACGAGGGACAGAACACGGAAGTGTGTGTGTAAACACACAAATCTGTGTTCTGTTCTGAGAGGAATGACAGATCGCGTGTTCCTATTAGCTAGGAACCACGATCCGTCAATTCCTCTAGTCAGTCCCCTACCGTTAGAATCACCTCCCAGGGAACACATTTAACTCCTTGATCGCCCCCTAGTGTTAACCCCTTCACTGGCAGTGACATTTTTACAGTAACCAATGTATTTTTATAGCACTGATCGCTGTGTAAATGCCAATGGTCCCAAAAATGTGTCAAAATTGTGTCCACCATAATGTCGCAGTCACGATAAAAATCTCAGATCGCCGCCATTACTAGTAAAAAAAAATATATATATATATATATATAAAAATGCTATAAATCTATCCCCTATTTTGTAGACACTATAACTTTTGCGCAAACCAATCAATATACGCTTATTGTGATTTTTTTTTTTACCAAAAATATGTAGAAACTTGCTTTTTTAAAAAAAAAAATGGGATATTTATTATAGCAAAAAGTACAAAATATTGTGTTTTTTTCAAAATTGTCGCTCTTTTTTTGTTTTTTGTACACACGATCAGATTGTTGGCCAACAAAACCGTGGAATTTTGTCCGAAGGGCGTTGGCCTAAACTTGTCTTGCATACACACGGCCACAAATTTTGGCGAACAAATACGAACGTACTACGTTGTTTTTCAGCTCTTTAGCGCCACCCTTTGGGCTCCTTCTGCTAATTTCGTGTTAGTAGAAGTTTGGTGAGTGTTGATTCGCACTTTTCACTTCGCCCTTTTCATTTAGAGCTTTTCAGTTAGTTTCTGAATGGCCGTTCATCAACCAGCCATGTTGCAGAATCGGAGGAGATAAGGTGTATTAGTAATATTAATAACGTTTATTATTGGCCTTGGAGTTATTGCGTTGACATTTTTTTTTGGTTGAATAATGATTTGATTTGGTATATTTTCTATATTTTTGGATGCATAGAATGCACTTTTTGGTTAAGTTCTATTATCAGATAGCATGTCCAATTTTATTTGTTTTCAAATGTCCAAAAAATAATAACAAACAATTGTGCTTCTGTGTGATCTTAAACACCACAAGCTCCAAAAACATAAGACATTGTGCTCCAATCCATCGTGTCCCCAAGGCACACTCCATACTCATCACCAAATGGATATGACCTCTTGCAATAAACAAGAAAGTCAAATAGTGCCTATTGTTAAACGCATATTTTCCTGGAACTCTGGATAGGGAACCTTGGATCACCACACACCTCTCTGTGGAAGCTTGCCACCGCTGAATCACTCTATATATTTCACTTGCTCATACTGATTTGAAATGCAGAGGTATTAAAAAGAGAAGGGAGTCCTCCCATAGTGTAAAACCGTTTTATTTACCACACATTTATTAAAAATGCACTTACACAAGTGAAAAATACCTCAGGAAGTGCTGCTGGTCCCCCAGCCAGCGTTCCAGCAGGACCAGAAGTGACAAACCAGAAGTTCCGACCCGCGCATTTCGTCATCAACATGCAATGGCCTCAGGACTGTGGTATGTAAGGAATCTGGCTGGTTTCAGTCCTGTTCCTATATATAAGCTCTCCTGGCCTATCCTATTCTGCTAACCTGCATCTGTCAACCTTTTCGTCTTCATCCTATCCTCACCTGTACCTGATTTTATAAAAGCTCTAGGGTACATCAAAACTCATCCTTCTTTCAGGGGATTGCTGGCCCAATATGTGGCGTTTCTTATAACCCGAATTCTGTATCTTGAGAATCCTGTGTCTGGGTACTGGCCTTTGGTCTTTTCCTGAAGATGGTCCTCTGGTTCCAAGCCTTGTTCCCATCTTATAATTTTTGCCTTCTGACCTAAGCCTTTCTTACTTGCTTCCTATTGTTCATATATGTTTGTGCTTACAAACACAAATGGAAATAATGCATAGGATGCCTTCTTCCCAGGAATATAATGCAAAAGAAATCACTATAAGTAATGCAAAGGACAAACAGAGGAATTACAGTGAAGGCCCAAAAGGGGGCCAAATACCAGAGCCTACTGGAATCAAAGAGGACAAATAAAACATAGAGTAGGGTCAGGCAAAAGATCAGAGGGGAAAAGCAAAAAGAAACAGGAAATAATAGGCGCACCTAGAACATAGAAAATAGAAAATCCCTCTGTCCATCTAGGAGGTCATATCATTTTTACAAAACAGGCGTCATCTTGTTTAGCTCATAAAGTGCTTTTGCAAACAATTCATCCCTTCCAATAACCAATCTTTAGCATATTTGTGTGAAAAGGTGTGTTACAATAATCCATTCTCTTTAAGACAATACCCACCATTCACCGTGACCAACAATCACTGCATCACGACATCACATTTTGTGTAGTGCACTTTTTATATAGCCTACAGCAGGGGTGTCCAACCTGTGGCCCAGGGGTTGCATGCGGCCCAAGAGGGCTATGAATGCGGCCCAACACAAAATTGTAAACTTACTTAAAATTGTTGATTTTTGGGGGGGAATTTTTTGTAAAAATGTGTTTACACATAGTGAACTGAAGAAACATTTGACAGTGCCTCTTTACTTGACTTTAATAAGATTTATCTTCCCTAAGAAAAATATCCCACTCTTCACAATTACACCTTATTCATGTCAGTTTCCGGAGCACCTAAATTTGTGAGTGACTATTTTCAAGGATAAAGTACACGAAGGGCAAAATTAGAAGCAAAATATATGATGATCACCTTGACAGTTTATTGAGAACTGCTACTACATCCATCAAACCAGATATCGATGCGTTCAAAAACAATGTCAGATAACACATTAGTTTTATGTTGCCCTCTTTTACTTTTATAATAAAAAAATATTTCAAAAAATTAAGTTTATTACTCAGATAGGTACATATCTATATCAGTGATCCTTAACTTGTGATCTTCCTGTCTTTTTCTGCTCATCAGCTCTCCTTATTGTTAGTGTATTTTATGTGTGGCCCAAGACAATTCCTCTTTCTCCAATGTGGCCCAGGAAGGTCAAATGGTTGGACATCTCTGATGTGCCCCTATCATGAAAGGTTCAGTTGGATAGGCTTATTTCCCAAGTCAAATGCTCACTATCCTCCCCTAATTTGGTGCTCCAGTTTAAAAAAAGGTTGCATTGCCATTATATTGGTAATGCATGAGATATTCATGATTATAACAACTGAGTACACTTGTTAATCACCCAATAAGGTGGATGTAAGCATCTACCTTTGCTATTCTTCCTTAGAACAGCTATGAAGTCTGCAATGGAGGTGGCATATGGTGAATGTGTACATCTCCGTGCAAAAGCTGCATGTGGGCGTCTACTCCTAGGGTGCAAGGTAGACTGTGCCGCTAATTACTACAAAGCTGGATCAAAAGCATTATAATAAAGCAAACCACAGGATGTTATGCTGTGTGCTAAATGTGAAGTCTCGAGACATGTCTAACAAAACTCGATGTGTAAAAGATGCAGAAATATATGTGTGCTAGGAAATGTTCCAGACTTACATGGTCTGTTAATACACACAAATACATTTGGTAATAGAACAAAATAATATATACTGCAAAGCAAAATCCTTCGAAAGACACGGGGGGGGGGGGGGACATTTATAGCCCATTCACATCTGTCCATTGCAGTTTGTTGCAGTAACATTTGTGGATTATGTGTGTAGCACCCTCCTAGTTAGGTTGCTAATGGGTTTGGGTTAGTGAAGACAGCTGTGAAGACAGTCAAGGGAAAGTCTGCTGAGGATGGTGAATCTGGCTGGTAGTGGACGGAAGCATCCAATTAGTACAGGCCTGAGAAAGAAAGAGATCCTGGAGAGATTGTTTCTGTTTGGCCTCTTCACTTTTCTGCAGAGACTGTTCCAGATTTGCTGGGTCAGGGCTGTTTTCAGTATGTCCACCAGTGGCGGCCTATCCATGCAACCGGATAGAATGGATTCCAATTGTTTGGTTTTTTTAAGCATGTGATTAGAGCCAGAGGCTCTAATAGGCTTCAAAAAAGGGTGGGCTCAGGGCGCAGAGCACTGTGCTCACCCAGCACCCAGCACCCAGTTGTGTGACAATAGCAAATGAATATTCGCAATTGTAACACTGATTCTCCTCTCGGCCAATCAGGAAGCAGGTCGTGAGACCCGTCACCCAATTGGCCGAAAGGAGATCTGATCAGATTGGCCGCCAGGAGGAGGAGGGAGGAGACGTAGGGGAAGCAAGGAAGCAGCCACAGAGAACAGCCCGGAGAGAAGCCGACGCCACCTGCCGCCTGGAGCGCTGCCCGTGAGATAGGGTAAATGCAGGGTCCCAAAAGGAAAGCAAAAAGGTGGAGCGAGAAGCACCAAGTGCAGGGTCCCGACTACTGACTGACTGACCTGGGGGAAGGGTGGCGTCAGGCGGATCGTTTGCCGCCCCCCCCAAAAAAAACACCCGCTGCCACTGATGTCCACATCCTCTTCCAGTAGAGACCTAGCTTGAAGAGGTTAACTACTATTAGAGAGTTTGCACTAATTCTGGAGTATCCCAAGACTCACCCTATACCCTAACCAAGTTCTTCAAGCAATAAATCCTAAGAAGATACTTTCTGCCTGGTTATTGCATGGAGAGACAAAAAACTGCTGTGTGCCTGGCTGCTGTGCAATCAATAGGTAATAAAACCTGGGACAAACAGTGGGACCTGTCAGGGGTCCGTGCGCTACATGTGTTTGCAGGTTGATGTATTATACATTTTCAATGGCACCCCAGCGCATTAACTCGATGCACCTCTGATGCATTGCAGTGTACCATAAAAACCTGGTACCATGTGTTGTGGTGAGCTACATCGAAAAAAAGATGCATGTCTTATTTTTGATGTGTTGGCAGCCTATTCAAATGAGTGGGCTGCTTTAATGCAATCCACATTAATATATGTCATAATGTGCATTAACGCATGGCAACAAACCAGTGTCAGTGGGCCCTTATCAAATATATCGTATAGCAAGGCAATGCAAAAAAGAAGCAGTGAGGCAAGCTACGATACAGATTTACTAAAGGTTGCAACTTCATGCATAAACTTCTGCCTCTGCTGCCCTAAAGTAGCACTGTGACTGAATAAAACATGACCTGCTCACTTTTTAATTGTGCATTTGCTTTAAATAAAAATATATTATTAGCATTAATGAGCCTTCGCCAGTTCTGCTTCCTTGGACCACTTCTGGCAAGTCCTGACCACAGCAGACCAGGAACATCCCACAAGAGCTGTAGTTTTGAAGTTGCTCTGAACCAATGGTCTAGCCATTACAATTTAGCCCTTGTCAAAGTCTCTCAAATCCTTACACTTGCCCATTTTTTTCTGCCTTCAGGACATCAACTTCAGGGACAACATCTTCACTTGCTGTCTAATATCTCACATCCACTTTCAGGTGCCATTGTCACGAGACACTCAATGGTACTCACATTACCTGTCAGTAGTCATAATGATCGGGGTAGAAGGCCCAGTCAGTTTGGTGGTTGATAATGCATGAGCAGGTTCTTAGAAAGTCCAGAGCTGTTCCTTTGCCATAAGAGGAGATATATAATAAATCCCATGGCATTAACAGTAAAACAAATATTGCCGAGATCCTCAACAAAAATGCTTGTTTGAAGCTTGTACTGACTATTGCTGTCATTTGTGTATAGATACACTATAATGAATCGGAAATTCGGCCAGCAAAAGACCGAGAGCTTTTCATCGGAAAATACGACCTTGTGTATGCTCCATCGGACTTTTGCTGGCTGAATTTCCGCCAGCAAAAGTTTGAGAGCATGTTCTCAAATTGCATACACACGATCGGAAATTCAGTTCATGCGTATGCAATTCTGACGTGCAAAAAAACACGCATGCTCAGAATCAAGTACGAGACGGAGCCGCTCGGTCTGGTAATACTACCGTTCGTAATGGAGATGGCACATTCGTCACACAGATAATTTTTAAATCTTTCAATGCAGCGCATTCTCTTCTTCTTTATAATGCCAGAAGAATGAAGTTGTTTTGCTGCTCATAGTCACGCAGAGTGAATTTTCTTTCTTTATTATTTCTCGTGATCTCATGAATAATCTTTTTTATTTTTAAAGCCAGATCTCCATAATAATGTTTAGAATAAAATTAATTTTTATTTGTTATTTTTTTAAGCAAGATCTCCTGTTTTTTTTTTTTTTGAAAAATTATTTTATAGTGATCTACATTTTTTTTTTTTTTTTTTTTTTGTATGTCACGTTTCCACAACACCATTATTATCTTGTATTTGTAAATCTCAAGGAGGTTGGTTTTTGTTGGTGTCCCTTGTTAATTTGACATTGTATTTTTTAAATGTACCTGCCTACTCACAAACAAACTGTCCTTTTGAAGTAAAACACATAGGAAAGTATTTCTGAAAATAAAATATCTATTTATTCTGGGTCATAACAAAATAAAGAGGAAGGCAACGCTGGATAAACTTGTGAAATTTGCGAAGCCTTTGTATCCCAGATCAGACATTAACTATTTTACAATCAAAATTGGTGGAGAGGAGTCCTTATAATAGTGAGCACAATCCGGTCCAGGACTACAAGAGATCAGGGACAGCAACAGATGACATATCTGTCCCCAGGCTGTGGTACTACAACAGCCTGCATCTTTTGCCAGACCAGACTGAACCCAGGCCATCACTCTCTGGTCTTCCTTAGACGCTTCCTTCCAGGCTGTGGCTCTGGTGTTGGAGGTGTGGCAGGAGGTGGAGGAGGAGGAGTAGGACCAGGAGGAGGAAGACCTGGAGGAGGAGGAGGACCATGATTCAACTCACAAATGTGGGTTTGTCTTGTGAGTTGGCCTCTCAACCCCTTATTTAGGGCTTTCAAGATGATTTCCTCACATAAGAGGCATTGGCCCTCCTCCATTTCCAGCATTTTGCATGCTTTAATGTATGCAAAGTCCTCTTGAACACTGTGGGGGTTTGTGAGAGCCGCAGTAGCCTTCAGAAATAGGCCAATTGCTGCCTCCTCTACGTTACTCCTCTTCCTGCCACTTTTTGGTGGAAGGCGGAGGGGAGGGACCTGCGATTCTGGCAGGCTACTGGGCCCGGCCACCTCCTGGCTGCCACTTTCCACTGCCTGGCTGAGGCTTTCCTGTGTATGAAAAAGGGACATCATTTTAGTTTTTGGTTCATTAATCACACACAATTTTCAGATCATGACTGTTGCAAATTGAATGTTAATAAATACATAAGACTATCATTCTGACCCCAGCATTTTTCATTCTTGTCCCAATCATTTGTGGCCACTACTGTCTATTGATACGTAAAACACTTTGTGAAATCAGAAATTAGTGATCAAAATTCGCATATATTTAACATCATTAATTTGAAAAACAGAAATATGTTGAAGAATGCTATATCTGGCTCAAGCTGGGCTCCTCCACATGTTGCTGCCTGGAAGGCCAAGGTTGGTCATCGGAAGCCTTAGCTGGGGGGGAAGGAAGCCTTGAAGGAAGACTGGAGAGTGCTGGCCTGGGTTCAGTCTGGCCTGCCAGAAAATGCAGTCCGTCATAGTACCACAGCCTGGGTACATAAATGTCATCTACTACAGCTCCTGATCTCAGGGAATCCTGGACCTTCTTGTGCTCCCTATTATAAGCGCTCCTCATGCCACCAATTAGGGCCTTCAAATAGGGAATGTCTGCCGTGGGGATCACTGGCTTCACAAATTCCACCAATTGATCCAGCGCTGCCTTCCTCTTTGTTTGATTATTAAAAAATGGGTGGTTCAGCTGCCACATACAGGGCAGCTCCCTGAACATATCAATGAATATTCCTAAAAATTCCCTATCATTGAAGGGATCCATTTTGTCTGCAAGACACAACACAAGACAAACCCTAATGTCAGGCGAAACTCTCCTAATCTTGACCCAATATAGGCCTCAATCTATAAGCAGTATAGGCCACTGAGGCACCAACTTCAAATTGTACCTTCGTTATAACGATCATCGCTCCCGTTACTTCGTCCTCCGCTCACAGATCGTACGTATGACACACGCGTGTTCCGCTTTATATTTACTGCGCATGCGTGAAACTCCGCCCGCGTCGCCTGCCCCTGACATTCTTTCTAGAATATTCCCTGCCCCTTCTCTTTCTTCGCAGTGGGAGACGACATGGCGGAGACACAGCAGGTGCTTAATAGCAGTAACGAGGAGGAAAGGCCAGAGTGAGAAACGTCTCCATCCAGGAGGACGAGATTTAAGGCCTCAAATATGTCCTTTGAAGAGATGGTGGAGATGGTTGACATATTGAAGAGGGCCGACTATGATGGGAACTATGGACCATACCTAAACCCAAATGTGAGAAAGGCCAAGATCATGACTAAAGTTGTGAAGAGTCTGCGCCGGAAGTTTGGGGTACGATGATCCAAGGAGCAACTGTGGAAACGCTGGTCGGACCTGAAATTGAGGAAGCAGGATCAGTATAGAAGGATCATGAAAGTGCTTCTAAAAAGTAAGTAGTTGTCGTGTGTCCCTATTATTATTACTTGCATGCTGCGCCATGTGCTTTTCTTTACTTTTGTACAGTTTAAAATGGCTATTTTCATGTTCGTGGGCGGCACAGTAATCGGTCGTAGTAAACATCATTAGTTTGCCAACTAAATACGATGTTTTAGGCAGATACAGGGTTAACTACATTTGGTCATGATATTTTGTCTAAAAAGAAGTTTAGGACATTGTTGTCTAGATATGTTTGAAACTAGAATGAATTGCAAACTTGATTCAGTGTGATGTAAGGAGAGGACACCCAGCAGCTGTTTACACGTCTGGACTCTGGAGCACTAGTGTGGGACACAAGAAAAAACTTTTTAGGGTGTCCCACACAGGTGCTCCAGGGGATACTTGGGGTGTCTACATGTGTGAAACTTGTCCAAAAAAGGTAAGTATTCCAGCTTTGTTAAGGGAAAAAATCAGCTTTGAACTCTGCCCAAACAGACAATTGTACCCCACTTCCAAGCAATGTTTCATATTCCTATTTCTGGCCTCAAATATCGGTGTGCTAAGTATACCTTTATATTATTCACATAGGGGAGAAAAGACTCGGGATATCAGAGGACACCAGGGACCCCCCCACCTCCTGAAGAAGGGGGATACAGAGTACAGAGGATACCACAAGATGAGGATGTGGCGGAAGGAGAGGTGGTGGAGATTGTCACCACAACAGGTGAGTGTCTGACACCACAGATTCAGGTAATAGATGTATGCCTGCATATTTATAATACATGGTGTGTATTTTATTTTTTAGGTGATGTACAGGTTGTGGAAGAACAATCACATCATTTTACCAGTGACAGTGCCCAAAGGCTAATCCAAGAGATAATGTGTTGTATTCAGGATTTAGACTGTATAAAGCAAAAAACAATTGAGATTGAACAAAAACTGAAGAACATGACTGATGTGCTAGGAAGAATCTAAATAACCAAAAAATGCCACCATTTTTGTATTTTTAAAGCACAAATTTTTTACACATTTTAAAAGCCAAACTTTGAAGATGCGCACAGTGTGTCAACATGTGCTATCTGCCATCAAGGGATATCAATGTACACATTTTGTGGCTGCAATCCCTTCCTTAAAACTCACGTAGGTGAGAGGAAGGGGTTGCACCCCAAAAACACATCCATTGATCCCCCATGATGGGAGATAGCACATGTTGACATTAGGCATGGGATCAGGAGGGAAATCCCTAGTTTGACTCCCAATTTGTGTGCATCTACAAAATTTGGCTTTTACAGGGGTGACGTCACCCAATCTGATGAAGGCAATATCAACACATTTTTGACACTATAATGTCTGATATTGCCTTCAGTGTTTCATTGTTGAACTTTGTAAATTCCTGAGTTGTGTATGTTTTAAAACATGCCTGTTTATGTACCCTAAAAAATCTAATAAAAAAAAAACAAAAAACAAGAATTGGTGTTTTTACCCAAAATATGTTTTACAACGCACTTGTACATGTGCACAGAATAAAAGATTTTATACTCAACAATGTGTGGCTTCTTCTTTCAATGATCAATACCAGTTTTTGTATTAAGTTGGTGTTTACAGTGACAATGGGTGTTATTTAATAATGCAGAAACCACTTGGCATTACAAGTGCACTAGGAAAACCTAGGAGACAGCAAAAATAAACCCAACCAGTAAATGAAAATCAAGATTTTATCTGATTAAAAAGAAAATTTATTCCAAATTTGGTGGCAAAGCAATGGCCCCCCTACCTGTAAAATATTGGAAATAATTTTCTCTCACTTCATGGGCACTTTGGGGGGTGCAAGCCAGGACGGCCAGCTTCCAGGGCCGTCATTGGAACTTCTGAAAGTCCAGCCTCAGGTCCAATCGAGGCAACATAACTTGCATTATGTTTTTTAAGAAAATTGTGCAGGATGCAGCAACTCAAAATTATATGGTTCAGTTTGTATTCCGCCATATTTATGGCTGTTTAAAACAGGCAGAACCGGCTGGCCAGGATCCCAAACTCATTCTCCACGACTCTTCTGGCTCTGGCCAGCCGGTAATTAAAAACCCTCTTCTCCAGGGTGAGGTTCTCTGAGGGAATGGCCTCATCACGTGGTCACCCAGACCGAATGCCTTATCTGCAATGAACACAAATGGCAGTCCCTCAACGTTCTTCTCTGGAGGTGGCAATCCCAAGCGGTAGAACTCGCTCCGGGCAAATACTCCACCATCCGACATCCACCATCCATTCCTCCCCACGTCCACATATTAAAACTCATATGTCACCAACACCACTGCCATCAACACGATACTATTGAACCCCTTGTAATTGTAATAGTATGACCCCGAATGGGGTGGTGGGACGATGTGGACATGCTTCCCATCAATTGCCCCTCCACAGTTGGAAAAGTCCCAACGGGTGGCAAAGTGGGAGGCCACAGTCTGCCATTCCTGTAGTGTTGAAGGAAACTGTGGAGTCAAACAAGAAAAAAAAATAGTCATTTTGCACATAACATTGCAAGCAGATTAGACACAAACATTCTTGGCCAACATTAGTATAACATTTATTTGAAGGAGTATTTAAAGGCAAAAATATAAGTCCCACTTATCAGATTCCTCACCCCCTCTGATGGCCCCTTGGAAATATTTTAGGGGGGGGGGAGATGTTTTGGACAGGTAACCCTCTCCACTTTATTGAGAGCTGAATGCATAAATAGTGTGTGTTACTTTGATCAGGCCCCTCCTTACTTTAAACTATTGGCAGCCCACTGGACAGGTGAGAAGTGTCATAATACAAATATATAAATACACACTGTACAAATGGAAGAACATTTTTACATTCTGCAATTACCTATCAAGATAATAATAGGAGAAATAAACTTTAAACAGTACCATTTGAAAGTATTCAGGCAGACCCTTTCACTACATGCTTTGGTGAATTCATCCATAAATATAACCAACCACAAAAGAGGTAGGTATATAGTGTGTATGGGTTTGGCAAAGTCAGCAGATAGAGGATTGGTTTCGGTTGATTTAGCGGTTGGGAGGAGGGAGGGTTCCAAATGATTTTGGGCCCCCCAAAAAAAGCCTCTGGCACTCTGCATGAATTTAAGGACACAAATAACATTTGTACACATTTTAGGTGGGGTTTAGGGTAAAGTACTACAATGGAGCTGACAAAATACATTGTTAAGTGACTAGGCTAGGTGTGTATGGGCCTAGGATAGCATGCTGGGGAGATTAGTGAAGGCAAACATGCATATAGGGCAAAAAAGGAGCATTAAAAGCTTACAACATACATGAGGACAAAGGGGACATTCACAGCAGATTACAATCATGGTAATTATGGAATGATGAAAGAAATACAATACATTAGCAAACATTAAATACATAAAATGTGATGCTAAAGGAGAAAACTTACCTTAATATAGTCCTTCTGCAGGACCTGGATGATGGCAGAACAGGTTTCTGGGATAATGTTCCCTAGAGCCTGGGGGAAGATGCCTGTTGAGAACTTGAGGTCCTGCAGGCTTCTCCCAGTCGCCAAGTACCGCAACATGGTGACGAGCCTCTGCTCCGTAGTGATGGCTTGCCGCATGCAGGTGTCCTGCCTGCTAATATAAGGGGTCAGCAAAGCCAACAAACGGTAAAAAATGGGGTCTGTCATCTGGAGAAAATTCCTGAAATCATCAGAATTATTCTCACGGATCTCCCGCAGCAAAGGCATGTGAGAGAATTGGTTATGCTGGAGCAATCAATTCTTGGTCCATGAACTCCTCCCCACCCTGTTCATGGACTGGGCTTGGGTCAAAGCTAGAACCCCAACACCAAGCCCCCGCACAGCACGAACTCTACGACGAACACGTACCTGCAACATGGCTTCAAAACGGTCGGCTGGTCAGAACGAACTAGAACTAACAGAACGCACTGAAGAACAGCAAGGCTTGTGAAGAGCGAGCTGAAAATCAGCAACGAGTGGACAACAATGCACTGAAAAACAAATACGAACTGACTGCGCGCACTGAAAACCAGATACAAACCCACAAGCACAAACTGAACAGCAGTAAAACGATCTGGAAAGCACGAGCCTGAAAAGCGCAAATCGTCTCTAACCAAACTTCTACTAACACAAGATAAACACGAGATTAGCAGAAGGAGCCCAAAGGGTGGCGCACTTGGTATTGAACTTCCCTTTTATACTCCCGTTGTACGTCACCGTGTTCTTGGTGGTCAGAATTTGGTGTGACCGTGTGTATGCAAGACAAGTTTGAGTGGAATTCCGTCGAAAAAACCATCATACCCTTTTCTGACGAGAATTCCGATCGTGTGTACGGGGCATAAGTTGGTGCTTGCAAGGGGAATGCTTTAAAGCTGTATGTGGCAGTTTGGAACAGTACGATTTTCACAGTCAGTCTGAGCATACACTACCAGTGCATATTTGGCTGTGAAGCTGCATTTTTTTTTTTTTTTAAATTAGCTTGGCTTACGTACAGCAGCACCCCAATCTGATTCATTGCAATTTGAATGTTTTAATGATGGCATGAAGTTCTCCTTAGCACAGCTCCTGACTGTCCGTGATTTGGAACAAACTCCCCCTCTCCCTCTTTCCTCCTCATACCTCATTTTAGTCTGAGCACTATACCGTATTTATCGGCGTATAACATGCACCTTCATTTTAGGAGGGAAGTTTCAGTAAAAAAACCTTACATTTTAAATAAAGAACTTTGACGCAAAATAAGGGTCAGTGCCTATCAATACAGACTCACCATTGCCCATCTGCAGCCTGATCAATGTCCATCTGCAGCCTCACAATTGCCCATCAATGCAGCTTGATCAATGCCCATCTGCAGCCTCACAATTGCCCATCAATGCAGCCTGATCAATGCCCATCTACAGCCTCACAATTGCCCATCAATGCAGCCTGATCAATGCCCATCTGCAGCCTCACCATTGCCATGAATGCAACCTGATCAATGCCCATCTGCAGCCTCACAATTGCCCATCAATGCAGCCTGATCAATGCCCATCTACAGCCTCACAATTGCCCATCAATGCAGCCTGATCAATGCCCATCTGCAGCCTCACCATTGCCATGAATGCAACCTGATCAATGCTCATCTGCAGCTTCAACTCAGATTACTGCTGCCTCAGAGGGGACAGGGAGGGGGGTGGGAAGAGCGCCATCAGTTTAAATACAGCGAGAATCTCCTGTTTAATCAGCGGCCTCTTTAATACGAAGTTCTGCCTCCTAGACCGGCTTCTATGATAGACAGAACAGTGGTTCAATGCCAGCCCAGGAGACAGGACTTCCTATTACAGAGGCCACTGAGTAAACAGGAGATTCTCGCTGTATGCAATCTGGCGGTGCTCGTCCCGCCCCCCTCCTGGTTCCCTCCTAGGCAGCCCAAATTGCAGTATCGGCATATAACACGCACGCACTATTTGTACCCAATTTTCAGGGTGAAAAAGTGTGTGTTATACGCCAATAAATACAGTAATTGTATATAATATGCACTATTTATCTTTCAAAAAGTGTTTCCCAGTGCTAAACCTTTCATCCAATTTCTAAATTGCTGCATTTGTAAATTTTGAAAGCCAGTATAAAGGAATAGTAGTGGTAAAAAAAAAAGCACTTGTGGGTTTAACTAATAATTTTTTGTATATTTTCCCTTTAATGGGGCGTGGCAGGGGGTGTGTCATATGGCTACATACTTTTGTTAATAGGTGTCCCTCGTTCTCGTCTCAAAAAGTTGGGAGGTGTACCTTAGTATTCCAACCAGATCTTTATCTAGACATGCAGCCTGGGTGGCTAGAAAAGGCGTAACATTGGGGTGGGGGTGGGGGGGTACCTTGCAATGGGGGGGTAAAGCTACAGCTACAGTGAAGTTTGCACAGCTCATTCTACATCCCACAGAAGACTGCGAGCAGTCTTGTATTTTATCCCAGAAAATACACTGCATGTCTCATCTGCAATAATAGCCTGCTTGCAGACATCTGAAAATCACAGAGCCAATCACACAAGCTGGAAATTACATTTCTGGGGGTGTTCTGTACACTAACTGTGTGCAGGGGGCCTCCAGGTTGCCATATTGCATTGAACATTTTTAAAAAGAAAATTTAAGATTGAAATGGAAAGAAAATTGTTTCACTGAACGCCAGGAGAGGTACCGGTACATCGCCCGGCTTTGAGTGGTTATACCGGGGTGGTGCCTGTAGCTGCACACATCATCCCAGTATCTTACAGTCATCAGAGCGCTTTCTTGCAAAAGCAATCTTATCGGCTAAATAGGGACCCTATGTGGGTTCTCTCATCCGACCGGGGAACCCCGGAACGGCCCAGATCATCTCTATAGTCTAAGAAACAGGAAGTGACGAGTGATTCATCACTTCCGGTTTCTCTGGTTGTAAACAAACCAACCATATCAATCTTGGTATGATTCAAAGCTTTTAAGGGCAGAGGAGAGACCCCATATGTCTCAGTAGAGAGGACCTGTCACTGCCTATTGTTATCACAAGGGCTATTTACATTCCTTGTGATAATAATAAAAGTGAGAACAAAAAAATAAAAAATAAATAAAAATAATAACATTAAAAAAAAGTCTCCTAATGCTCACGCACAAAGGCGATTGATCATACGCGGCGGTCCCGCATTGTATGTAAACAGCAATCGCACCACACATGCAAAGTCTCACCAGGAACGCCAGATCGAGAGTAATAATTCTAGCACCAGACCTCCTGTGTAAATCTAAAGTGGTAATCTGTAAAGGCTTTTAACGCGTCGCCTATGGATAATATAATTTACGTGGTTTGTCCGCGTTCCATGGGTGTGCAAAATTTTAAAATGTGACATGTTTAGTATCTATTTACTCAGTGCAACATATTCTTTTATATTATCCCAAACAATTGGGTATTATATTGAGTTTTTGTGCCATAAAATTTATTTAAAGTGTATTTTTTTCCCAAAAACCACTGCGCTAATACCGTGTGACATAAAAAATTGCAGCACCCACCATTGTTATCTCTAGGGTCTCTGCTTTAAAAATATTTATAATGTTTCTAAGTATTTTTCTAGCAAAAATTACAGATTTTTACATATGTGTGAGAAGTGTCGGAAAAAGGCCTGGTCTTCAAGTGGCTTGTATCACAATTGTATATGCTGTATCATATACTTTTTTTTTTTTTTTTTACAAAAGTTTTTAACTTAAACATTTTTTATTCTGTGTGTGAGAGATTTCCCATCAACTCCTGTACTAGGGGTATCCTTTTTACTAGACAGGACTTGGGGAATCTATCCAATGGAGTTCAAATCCTTCCCCACCCAATTCAAACTAAAATAAATGTGGCTATAAATATAATTTAAAACTGAATTAATAGTTGTGGGTGGAAGTAGCATCTAAACAGTTATTGTGGGTTTATAAGAGGTGCCATTGGTTGAAATACTTTGCTCCAGGGGCTTGCATGCTTTCACCGCTGGACCTTTTGGTCAGTAAAGTGGTACTTCATGCCTACGTTGGTGGGTTTGCGTATGGGTTCATGAATAATGATTGCATACATGGTGTCTTTGATGGCATATTTATTTTTCTGCAATGCAACCCCTCCAGCATTTTCATGCACCGTCATTCACTGTTCGTTCGGAGCACATAATTGACTGCCCATTGTTTTGTCTTATTGTGCAATATACTTTCAACAAGCTTTCAGCAGCACTGTTTCAGATTGGCCTTTTTATGTTCGATACAAAGACGCCTTGTTGGCCAATTCCATCTTTTCATCGCTGTTCTCTAGGACCAGATCCAAGCTGCTTGTCAGATGTTCATTAACTTCCCCATGGGCTCCTTCCAGCGTGTCTCCTAAGATCATTGTGCCAAGAATTCACGCTTCCTTATCCATGGCTCCCTTTCTCTCTTCGATCAGGGAGACAAATTACTCTCCCCCCCCCCCCCCTCCAAAAAAAAAAAAAAAAAGATCACCAGGGATGATTTAATGAGAATTTCTTTTGGAGCTAAGCATGGAAATCTATGTGGTTAGCATTCGGTATGGTTAATTGGACTTTTCTTTATTTTTTTTAACCCCCTTCAAAAAACAAATCTGAAGCTATCCTGTTAATCTCTCATTTGTAATCAATTGTGTTGTCTAAACAAAAGTCTAGGTCGCCTTTTCTTTCTGGCCCAGACAATCTTTTGTTGCCTCTAAATGCCTCATTCTGCAGTGATCCCGGTAGTGTAGATGTACTCGATTGTTGACAATTCATTATTGGCCTTTTGTCCATTTAATCTTTCTTGCTGTGTTTTGCATGTGCATGCCTTAATGAGCTCCGCTGGCAATTAACATGTTTCAGGGAGCAAAACTGGTTGCTCAGATGTTTTCCCCGAGCGGGATGCAGAGAAAAGGCCAACACGGTTATTTTCCAGGTTCTATGTGATTGTCCTCAAACAGTTTTATACCTGTGTCAAAGGAGGCTGCCCGTCTCTTTCAGAGGGGCTCTTTCTCCATCACTGGCCCACGGCCTTTTTTTTTTTTCCTTTCCTTTTTAACTTTAAAGCGCAGTCTCTTCGCAGACTTGGATCATGGAGATGGTACAAGAAGACACGGTGGAGTGGTCTTTGTGCCAAGGCAGCTACAAAGGCACCCTGCTCTCATATTCATGGGGAGATCATTGCGATTTAACAAGATAAACGTTTAAAAGGGGAACGGAAACTTGACATCTGAAAGGCTTTAAAGTGCTACCAAACATGAGATCGAAGCTATTCCAGATTGAAAAGGCATCTTGTTACATTTACAAATATATAGGTGAATGTTTCCAATCCACGGAGAAAGTAATGATATATTTTAGATAAAACCAGTACAGTAATTAGGATCATGCTAAAGTAATAGCCTTGCTTAACCACTTGCCGACCGCCACATGTACATTTACGTCGGCAGAATGGCACGGCTGGGCAAATGGGCGTACCTGTACGTCCCCTTGAATTTGCCGCCATGTGGTCGCGCGCGCGCTCCGGCGGCGGTACGCACACGACCCTGCCGCGAGCTCCGTGAGTAGGATCGTGGGGCTGGACTGGATGTCCGCTGGGATACCGCGATCGTCTCATGGAGCTGAAGAACGGGGAGATGCTAATGTAAACAAGCATCTCCCCGTTCTGCCTAGTGACACTGTCACTGATCATAGCTCCCTGTGATCGGGAGCTATGATCAGTGACGTGTCACTCGTAGCCACGCCCCCTAACAGTTAGAATCACTCCCTAGGACACACTTAACCCCTTCCTAGCCAGCTAGTGGTTAACCCCTTCACTGCCAGTGCCATTTTTACAGTAATCGGTGCAATTTTATAGCACTGATTGCTGTAAAAATGACAATGGTCCCAAAAATGTGTCAAAATTGTCCGATGTGTCCGCCATAATGTTGCAGTCACGATAAAAATCGCAGATCGCTGCCATTACTAGTAAAAAAAAAATTATTGTTAAAAATGCCATAAAACTAACCCCTATTTTTGTAGACGCTATAACTTTTGCGCAATCCAATCAATATACGCTTATTGTGATTTTTTTTACCAAAAATATGTAGGAGAATACATATCGGCCTAAACTGAGGGAAAAAAGGACGTCAACTTTGTTTGGGGGCCACGTCGCACGACCGCGCAATTGTCAGTTAAAGTGACGCAGTGCCGAATTGCAAAAAGTGCTCTGGTCTTTGGCCAGCCAAATTGTCCGGGGCTTAAGTGGTTAAAAAAAAAAAAATTAAAAATCCATAACCACCAATCAGATTCCAGTTGTAGTTATCTAACGAAGGTTAGAATGTGAAAACAGACATGCTATTTGATAATATAGGCAATATAACTTTTCCTCTTCATGTCGGCCTCCATGTAATTAGCCAAGTTAGAGCACTAATGGGTACATTTAATAAGATAATAAGGGGCTATGGCAACCAATCAACTTTTACTTTGTTCCTCATGCTGCTTCAGCAAACTGAAATCTAATTAAAGTGTATCTCAACTCAAGAAAAAAGTGACCTATTGCTGCATATCAGACCTTAGATGTGGTGGCTGCATTCGTTTTCTTTCTTCTGGCTTACTATAAAGCAGCCGTTTTCAACCAGGGTGCCTTCAAGTTTTTTCAGGGGTGCCTGGGCAAAATGCCTAAAAATTGCCCAAAAGCTGTAAACAAGCCAGCGGGTGGATGAAGCCTGCCTATTAGTTGCACAAAGCCACAGGTTTTCATTGTGCACCATTAAAACCTTCCAGCAACCGGCATCCGAACAACCAATAACGTCATTGTTTTATAAAGGGGACCTTTGGCTCCTGCACAGCATCCTTGCTTGCCCTTCCCCCATAGCTCCCAACTGTCCCTGATTTAGAGCAATGTCTCTCTGTCCCCCTCATTTGTCTCTCATTTGGGTCTGATCCATATAGTTGTATATAAAATGCACTTTTTATCTTTCAAAAAGTGTTTCCCAGTGCTAAACCTTTCATCCAATTTCTAAATTACTGCATTTTAAAAGCCAATATAAAGGAATAGTAGTGGTAAAAAAAAAAGTCCTTGTGGATTTAATTAACCTTTTTTTGGTTAATTCTCCTTTAAGGGGGTGTGGCAAGGGGCATGTCCTATGCCTACATACATTTGTTAGTAGGTGTCCCTCATTCCCATTTTAAAATGTTGGGAGGTGTGCCTTCCCCTGCCCCTCTCCATTAACACTGGTGTCACCTTAGCTGAGTGAGGGAACGAATCCGAGGAAGAAGAAAAACACTGGAATGCTCATCAGCACCAGTGTGCAAAGGCGGAGAAATAAATCGCCTAATGTTGGGTGTCCTACATGTGTGGATGTTGCTGCATTATGTAAACTAGGGTTGCACTGACACTGATACCTTTGCGGTGCAATCTGAGCCCATACAAAATTAATACAAATTGCACTGCAAAGAATCGCATGCGATTTGAACAGGAATGCGGTGCGACTCCTTTCCGAATCCCATGCGGTTTTCCACTCCGCTCCTCTGTGAACCCACGCTTGTCATAGTGATTTCAGCCAGGGTTCACACAGGATTGGTGGTGGAAACTAAATGCGATTCGGACAGTGTGTTCAAATTTCATGCGATTCTTTGCAGTGTGATTTGAGCCCATTTATTTAGTATGGGGTCAGATTTCACACCAAAGGTATCGGTACTTGATATCGGTGCGTGCTTGACCGGAAGTATCGGTACATATACTTGGTGATAAAAAAAAAAAACGGTATTGGTGCAATCCTAATGTGAACCTATTAGTTTTTGTTTGTTACATTTTAGAATGGTGTGCCTTAAAGTGATTGTCCACCCTGTACAACCACTTTTACCTACAGATAAGCCTATATTAAGGTTTACCTGTGGGTGCTTGAAATATCTCCTAAACTTCCACGGTTTAGGAGATATTTTATAAAATGACGAGCGCCAATTACTACGGCGCATGCGCACTTTAGAAAGGCACATTGTGCCGTTTCTAATAGAGGTCATGCCGTGACTGGCTGCTCCCGCGCGCATGTGGAAGGAAGAGGGGCGAAGATGGATACTCCCTGCTAGTGGGGACAATGGAGACATCGCAGACTTCCATTTCAGGTAAGTGACACATAATGGGCTATTATGCAATGCATAGTAGCCCATTATGCTTTACCTTTGCAGGGAAATAAAGAGGAAGTAAAACCCACCGGAGTTTACTTCCTCTTTAAAGAGGTGTCCCAGCCTGGGGGAAAAAAAATTAAAGTAAGCAGTTACAAATACTGCAGCTGCTGACTTTTAATATATGGACACTCACCTGTCCAGGGAGCCCACGATGTCGGGACCTGAAACCGATTTTCGGATCGGGTGCTGCCGCCGCCATTCCTCATAAGGGAAACTGGCAGTGAAGCCTTTTGGCTTCACAGCTGGCTCCCTACTGCGCATGCACAAAGCACGCTATGCTTTCTAACTGGAGGAAGGAGGAGGGGGGCCGAACTTCCAAGGGACGGCGCAGGGTAAAGTCTCTCAGAGGTAGGGAAGGGTACCTGTCAAAAACAGGTACCTGTTCCCCTCTCCCTCCTGAAAGGTGCCAAATGTGGCACCGGAGGGGGGGGAGGGAGAAGCAGATAAGCAGAAGTTCCACTTTTGGGTGGAACTCCGCTTTAAGATTGTGCAGAATTTTAAAGGATGCCTGATGGGTTTTACTTCCTCTTTTGCTCGCTGCAAAGCCTGCAAATGAAAAGCATAATGGGCTAGTATGCATAGCATACTAGCCCATTATGTGCCACTTACCTGCAAAAGAATCCAGCGATGTCCCCTGTGTAGGCAGCGTCCATCTTCTGGCCCCTCTACCTTCCGGGCCGCGGACTCCGTATCTGTGAATCGCCTGAGCCGCATGCGCGCGGGAGCTGCGATTAACGGCACAAGCTAAGGAAGAAACGGCACTTAGTTTCGTTTCTTCCCCACGCATGCACCGTTGGAATTTTCGGTGGACTACAAGTGAAATATCTCCTAAACGGTGCACGTTTAGGAGATATTTCCACTACCTATAGGTAAGCCTTATTCTAGGCTTACCTATAGGTAGAAGTCCAAAAAGTGGGTTTACAACCACTTTTAAAAAAGGTTGGGAAACATTGCTTTAAAGTAAACCCTCACCTTGTCCTTGTAAAACAACCCATTCAATTTAACCACTTAAAGAGTAAGTTCACTTTTATAGAAAAATCTGTAAGGGGAACTTACACACTTACACCCCCCCCCCCCCCCTTTGATCTCGCTGACCTGGACCGCGGCAATCCCCCGTTCTAAGCCCCTGTATTTCCGTGTCAGGAGTCCGGGGCTTAGAAATCCCCTCGGCATCCACGCGTCTTCTCCATAGCCCATGTGACGACGCTGACCAATTAGAATGCTCCGAGATGTCCCTCCTGATGAGGTACCTTTTGGACATTCAGCTCAGAGGATTTCTAAGCCCCGGACTCCTGACGCGGATATACCGGGGCTTAGAAAAGGAGATTGCCGCAGTCCAGGTCAGCGGAATCGGGGGAGGCGAGGAGGGGACCCTGTGTATGTTCACCTTACAGATTTTTCAGTAAAGGTGAACTTACGCTTTAAGCTCTGGGAGATTTTACCCCCTTCTTTTGGTGGTATTTGATTAACACTGGAGTTTTTTATTTTCTGAGATATAAACAACAACAGAAAAAAATTTTTGAAACAAAAAAACAATATTTTTAACTTACTGTAAAAAAACCCACATCCAATAAAAAAAGATTTAAAAATCGCATTTCTTCATACATTTTGGCCAAAATGTATTCTGCTACATGTTTTTTCAGAAAAAAAATCCCAATAACTGTATATTGATTGGTTTGTGTGAAAGTTATAGCGACTACAAACTATGGTATATACTGTATACTAGAATTTTTTTTTTATACTACTAATGGTGACGATCAATGACTTATAATGGGACTGTGATAGTGCGGCGGACAATCTGATACTAACTGACACTGGAGGTGAACTGACTAGCTGCCACTGACATCACCAGTGACATTCATACAGCGATCAGTGATTATCTATTTGCACCTCTGCAATATTCCTTGTCCAAATCCATGATTCAAGGGAACAGCAAGTAGATTGGGATTACCACTTTATGGCTAAACAGCCAAATGTGCAATGTTTACAAACATCATTTATGCAATGTGCAATGTTAATAGTGCTATTCTTACAAGGTTTTGTATTATTAATATGAGACTTTTTAAAACAAATTTTCTATAATAAATTAAATTTTCTATATGTGAAGTTTTCTATATATATTTTTTTCAATTGCCCATAAAATCCCATTTTCTGAGGTTTATTTTATATATCCATATTTTTGCACAAAACAAGGATCTTTTGGCACTCATCCCAGTACGGAATAAGACCCCTTTCACGCTGAACACCGCCCTGCGCCAGCAGTAAAGTGCAGCTCATTTTAACGGTGCTTTCCCGGCACTGTGTGGGCGGGAGCGGGGCGAGTTTAACCCAAAGAAGGGGTTAACAAGGGGTTAAAAGCGCCTGAAAAGCCCCGCTGATGAATCGCTTTGCAGGCGCTTCAGCAGCGCTGGCCATTGATTTCAATGGCCGGGGCGGAGCTTGGAACGCAGATGGTACGCATGCCACGGACCGGCTTTTTGCTTACCACTTCTATTACGGTTCCTCGCTCTTACTTGCTAGCGTTTGCTTTGTTTAAATATAGTTTAATATACTTCATTTTTAAATACTGCACAATGGGACCCCCTTGTTTTATCTGTAAGGACTCTGCCGCTTGCTGATGGAGAACGCCCTGGGAAGCCCTTAATAGTATACACTCCGGATCCTGACTGAACAGGGATACAAGCCCGATGGAGGAGCAGATGGGCCGGTACAGCTACTAAGGAGGAGACACATTCAAAGCTACCCACTCTATGCCTACCACCTCTGCAGGGGTAACTACGTCTGGTGAGTGGGGACCCATTGGGGGAGCACTACAGTCACACTACCTGCTGTGCACAGAAGTCACTTTATATTTGGAATATTGAACATTCTGGGACTACTTATATTATATTCTTTTGTTTTTTTGTTTTTTTCACATCTATATGTATTTTTGGTTTTGATTAGGTTTTGGGCCATCAAATTGCACACTTAATATATATATATGCCTAGTTGTGGATTTTTTTGCACTGTATTAAGTGGGGTATGTTCACACGCTTAGGGTTTGTATGGTAAGGTGTGGATACCCCTGGACACTTCTGCACCTTTGTGTCATACAGTTCTTATATCTATATTTATACTTATAATTTATCTTCATTTTGTAGAATTTGGTTGAATCACAATCAATCGGAGCTAGCATGTGTATAATTTTTTAAACACATACTCACTTTTTAGATTGTATATATATATATATATGCTATCTATATATTGTCTATCTATGAACTGATATATTTTTCCCATTATTCACTTATCATACTCTTATGTGGGAGCACGTTCACTTTTGATCTGGTGTAAGGAGTTTAGTATAATAATTCATACTGCTTCTTGACAAACCACTTAGTATTATATAGGGTAGCGCCAATCACCCCATTCTCTATACATACCTCTGTAAGTTCCTTTGGGAACCCAAAAAGGGTGGGCAGCAAACCCACACTATCCTAAGTGCGGAATCTATTTTAAATGGTTTAGTTGTGGTGTATACACCGCTCCCGCACCGCCCCAAAGACGCTGCTTGCAGGACTTTTTTTTCCCTTCCTGCAAGCGCACTGTCCCAATGTGAAAGCACTCGGGCTTTCACACTGGCGAGGCTTGAGATACGCTTTTCAGGTGCTTTACAGGCGCTACTTTTTAGCGTTAAATGCCTGAAAAGCGCCCCGGTGTGAAAGTAGCCTAACAGTGACAAGGTAAGTTTTTATGTACAGGGCTTAACCTCCCTGGCGGTATGATTATTTCAGATTTTTGCGTCTCAAAGCGGTACAATTATTTTGCATAGAAATTTGGCGTTTTATATTGTAGGTCTGTAATTCTTAGTAATAACACACTTATATCTGTCCACCAAGAGTCTAGTAGATATCCCGGGTATGATGAAGTTTGAAACACAAAATCATAAATTATAATATAATAAATAAATATAAATAATTATAAAAAATAATAATATAATAATAAAATAAATTTCCCCACGATTCTCTATCGCTCAATTCTGCAAGTGTTCTAATTTACTATCGCTCTAGCTGGTCTAAATCCGCTTTTGACGTAAAGGGACACTTTTTGGTTGCTATGGACAATCTCCAGTTTCCAGGCAGAAAGAACAGTATATATCATATAAAACTGCATGCAGGGCACTGGACAAAGCACTGGGGACAAATGGAATATGAAATGATTTCATACTGTACTGTAATCTGTAACATTACAGTGTACTGTATGTGTTATGAATTTTCACTTTTTTGAATTTGCCGCCAGGCCCCGCCCCCATGCGTTGCGATGCTCGCAGGGAACGGAGCTCGTCACACAGGACATGGGGGCGGAGGACAGAGCCCGCAGACACAGCGGGGGGACATCGCAGGATCCTGGGGACAAGGTAAGTAACCTCTTCCAGGATCCTGCAATGCAATCCCGAGTGTGGCTCGGGGTTACCGCTAACGGTGCTGAAATTTAACCCCGAGCCACACTTGGGAAAACCGCCAGGGAGGCTACGGTCATTTCTAGGCCTCATGGGAGGCTGAAAATCTGCTCTGCATACAATACATTTTACAATATTACAATACATTTTCCCACACCCAGGGAGCCACATACAGCCTGTCATACAAGTGAATGGCTGTACATGGCCATACTTATGCAAACGCTCATGCTTTGGTGGATCGGCGCTTACCTGCTCATGCGCGTACAAGACATTTTCCACAGGTGGGAGTTTCCAGTTCTGGAAATACGTCATTCACATACACGTGGGTAAATGCCAATGTACAGATTGAAAGATCCCAGCTCCGCCTACACTGCAATATGTCTGCCGTTTGGCGAATCAGGCGCTTCCCCTGTACTAACTAATTTATGAGTTGTGCCGGTTCCAGAAAACTTACTAGCATATGGGAGCCTTGGCTGAATATATCAGTCTCCCAAATGGAAAATCTGGTCTGATCACAATAATCTTCCTAAAAAGGTCAGATATTGTTTGTTTACCTGGCCTGGGGAGAGCGTTGTGTGTGTGAGTGTTTTCTGTGTGTTGTCTGTATGGCTGGTTGCTTGTTTTAGCCTAGGTTTCCACTATTGCAACCTGAAAGGCGTGCGATTTTGCCAAGATATTGATGCGACTTGAAGCAATGCCTGTGTATTCTTGAGGTCTATGGACCTCAAGTTGCATCAAAGTGGGACAGAAGTAGTGCAGGGAGTACTTTGAAGTCGCTGCGACTTGAACTCGCACAGACATGAAAGGTACTCATTGGAAATCAAGGGGTATGACCTGTCATGCGACTTTGCAGTCCCAAGTCGCATGACAAGTCACGCTAGTGGAAACCAAGCCTTACTGTTTTTTTGTTTTTTTGTTTTTTGTTTGCTGGCTGGCACCAATTGCCCACACCTGACCTACCATTGATCCTTGTTGCTCAGAGATAAATGTCTTAGTACCTTGTGGTACAGTTTACCCTTGTGTTATTGCGATGTTACTGTTGCTCTGCTCAGCCATCAACAATAGCATGGTTTTTTGTTTTAGATGGCAATTGCTTTGTAAGATTTAATTCAAAATGTTAAATAAACACCTTAAAAAAAATGCCAATGTACAGAAGCATTGGCCTTTACAAGGATACCGTCTTGAACAGCCTTGAACAAAATGGTGGCCATTTCATACAGACATTGACTCCCTGTTGCATCAATGTGGATGAAATGGATAAGAAGGATGGCTGCTGCTCCTGTTCTGCACCTGTAGAGAACTCCTCAGACGCGTTTCGTCCTTTTTGGGGCTTAATTATAGAGGCTCTACAGCCACCTTTTTGTTGAAGTCTACTAGAGCCTGATAAGCTGATCCTGTCTGTCTTGCACCAGTCTATTCACATGTTGATCCAACTGACAGGTTTGGGGGGCATTCGAGCGGTACTATTTTCATTGTTTTGGGCCTTGTACAGCCTGCCATACTAGTGAAAAGCATGTGTGGCTCCCTGGTCATTGGGAAAATGCCTGCTTTTTTATGCTGAGCACATTTTCAACCTCTTAATGTCCATGTACATAAGGTTTACAAGGGCTTTTTTTTTCTTTTAACAGCCCTGCAGTGGTAAAATTAAAAACGTAGAGCAATACTCATCCTATTTTTGGTACTGTCCCCATAGAAAATTTTATCAGCCAATGGAGTTTGGCAATCTCATGCCCATTGGCAGCTCCCTGTGGGATTTGTTACTACATTACTACCAAGTTTGCCTTGTATGCTGAAGTTGGACATATATTTAGATTTTGACTTCCAGAAATGCACATGGCTACACAAGCTTGTATCCTATAAGTTTCTATGTCTGTTTACTTAGGCCTCTTTCACACGAACGGACTGATCGAGTCCGCCTGTCCGTTTTTCAGGCGGACCCGATTGGTCCACCCATTGTCCTCTATGGGGAGACGGGTGTCAACGGACATGTGCCCGCCTGGCATCTGATCCGACAAGATCCGCTGAAAACAGCCGTATGGTGGGTCAGATCAGATGACAAACCAATTCGACTGCCCCATAGAGTAGAGCAGGCTCATAGCGGAGCAGACAGGATTTGTCATTCACCTGCTCAGTGGGGATCAGCGGAGAGATCCCCCGCTGGGCAGGCAGATTCCCCTTGGACGGATCCGCCCCGTGTGAGAGGGATCCTAATCCCAGGTCTGGGTGAATAATTAACTATCAGCTGAAATCAATAAACGCAATAAATAGACTTTTTTCTTGAATCCATTTACTAGGGGCGTCAGTTAACAGCTACCTTTATTCCTGATTTACATTAGTATGATATGTCATGCGATTTGACAGTTTAAAATCACATGACAAATCGCATGCCATTGCCGGCAATGGAACTTTTCAAATTGTTGTGATTCAAGTTGCAGCGACTTCGAAAAATGTTCCTGCACTACTTTTTTGCAATTTCATTGCGACCTGCATTGACTTCTGTTAAATGAAGCTGTAAGCTGCAATGAAATGGCACATTAAAATCCAGTGGCGGCTGGTGCTCAAAATTTTTTTTGGGGGGGCGCAAACAAACTTCTGAAAAAAAAACATCAATTGCAGCCTCACTGTGCCCATCAAATGCAGCCACTGTGCCATCAATTTCAACCACTGTGCCCAACAAATGCAGCCACTGTGCCCATCAAATGCAGCCACTGTGCCCATCAAATGCAGCCACTGTACCATTCGTTGCAGCCACTGTGCCCATCAAATGCAGCCACTGTGCCATCAATTGCAGCCACTGTGCCCATCAAATGCAGCCACTGTGCCCGTCAAATGCAGCTACTGTGCCATCAATTGTAGCCACTGTGCCGATCAAACGCAGCCACTGTGACCCCAGCACCCCCCCGCCCGCTTGCTGTCTGATCGGCACTTACCCCATCTTGGTGGCGGGTTAGGCAGCGGGTGATGGCGGCGAGCTGTGGGATGGGCAGTGGGTCAGGCGGCGGCTCCTGTGTCCTCCATGCTTCCTCCATGCTTTTCCTCCTGCTAAGCGTCCAATAGGAGCATCTGTCCTTTCCGCCAATCAGGTGATGGGTATCACACCCACGCTTCCTGATTAGCGGAGAGGCGGTTCAGTGTTAGAAAAGTGAATATTTATTTGCTTTTCCAACACACCTGGGTGGGCTCTGAACGCAATTCTCTGCGCCCTGAGTCCACCCTATTTTGAAGCCTATTAGAGCCTATGGCTCTAATCAGGTGCTTAAAAAAAACCCAGCTGCTGTAATTCAGGTGCCTGGCATCCTAAAAGGGGCCGGACGCCTTAATAGGGGGTGGCCGTGGCGGCTATGGATAGATTCATGCTATGCGTGAATCTATCCATTTGGCGTATAGGAGTGGCCTGGAGAGAGGGGGGTGGCGCCCGGGTGCCCCTAATGGACGGGCCGCCACTGTTAAATTCGCACTGATCAAGTGGCTTTGAAATTGCTTTAAAGTAGTGTGATTTCAAAGCCTCTTTGGTGTGAACCAGGGCTTAGGCCGACCATACATGGTTTAAATCTCGGCTGGTTCCTGCTGAATTTGAAGTGGCTGCTGTAGCCGCTAGTGATAATCACTGTCTTTTCCCGGCGGGGATGGCTTTCTCCACCTGGGAAAAATTGCTGATTCCCCTGTCAGCACTGTCTATCTTGATGGGGGAGTCGTGCAAATTTCTTTCCTGCAACCCATGGTTGCAGGTAAGAAATCTGCACCCTATATGACCTGCCTAAAACGACTCCATTGCTGATAACTTTCTGTCTATTGTGCAGCTTTAATACATACAGTTGACAGCTCTTCACCAAAGTCTCCAAAGGAGATAATAACAGTAGAGGGACTGGAGATTCAAGGGAAATTTTAGCTGCAAACTGCAGTGCATGATAAAAGAAATACTTTCATGCCTGATAATTACAAGCTCCTTGAACCTAAGCTATGTCATTTTTTTTGTTTCTCATATGAAGAGCGGAAACTATCTCCATCTTCTCTGGTGGCCTTGCAGAGCTTTACATTCAGTTGGCGTGGTGTGATGGAATAATCTCCAGCTACTGGCTAACATTTATGGCCCGTACATGTGATCTGAAATTCGTACGAAAAATACAGCTTTCGAAGCGATCGTACGATAATCCGATCATTAGTACAAAGCTTTCGAGAGTTGATCACGACATTTCATCCAAATATTATCCGATCGGACAAGCACAACATTTTTTCTTGTACAATACCAAATTGTACGGTTTTTGTTTAACCACTTGACGTCGCCGCTATAGCCGAATGACGGCCACAGTGCGGACCTGAATTTCCGGAAGGCTGTCATATGACGGCCTCCCCTGTGCACGCTCCCTGCGCGCGCTGCGATCACCAGGTCATTGAGACTCGGGTGAGCACCGATCCGAGTAAGGGGCCAGTCCCAGCCCCTTACCACGTGATCAGCTGTCAGCCAATGACAGCTGATCACATGATGTAAACAAAAGCTCGGCAATCGTTTTTTTTTTCTCCTCACGCTGAGAGCATGAGGAGAAAAAAAGCCAATCACTGGCTCATCTGCAAGGGACATCGGTCCCGAAGAGGAAGAGGCAATTATGCCTCATCTGTGCCACCTGCCATTGCCACCTGACAGTGCCCACCAGTGCCACCTATCAATGCCCACAAGTGCCACCTATCAATGCCCACCAGTGGTGCCAATCAGTGCCACCTAGCAGTGCTGCCTATCAGTGTAACCGATTAGTGCCCATTATTGCCACCCATCAGTGCCCATCACTGCCACCTATCGGTGCCCATCAGTGCCGCCTCATCAGCGTACATCAATGAAGGAGAAAAATTACCTGTTTTAAAATTTTTGTAACAAAATATAAAAAAAAAAGAAAAAAAAAAAGAGGCGATCAAATACCACCAAAAGAAAGCTCTATTTGTGGGAAAAAAATGATAAAAATTTCATTTGGGTACAGTGTTGTATGACCGCGCAATTGTCATTCAAAATGCATCAGCGCTGAAAGCTGAAAATTGGTCTGGATAGGAGGGGGGTTTAAGTGCCCTGTAAGCAAGTGGTTAATCAGTACAGTTGTCATTTGAAAATACAATATAAATACACTACAACACATTTCATCACTTACGATTTTTTATTCTGTCATATGAGAATTTTCAGAACTTTAGTAAACTCTTCATTTTCGATATGAGACTAGCATGCAAAAAAAAACTGGACGATCTGTCGTCTGATTTTCAGATTGCGTGTACGTGGATGTAAAGCTCAGCAATAAAAAAAAAAGTAAATACATAAAAAAAAAAAATGTATCTCAATGAAATATGTACATCATCTTCTCCTTCCCAACCTTCCCCGACCCCTATCCTTCAGACTCACAGCTCTGTGACACAGCGCCAATCCCCGTCTGGGTTGAATGAAGTCTAGTCTCATTCAGTCCACTACCTGTGAGTGCAGGGTGCAGAGTCAAGCGCCCACTCTCTGGGGACCATTTTCAAGGTGCCCTGCACATGCTGAGAATGGCTCTAATCTCATTACATCATCAATGCTTTCTGTATCGCTGAGGATCACCCCACTCTGGAGAAGAGGTGAGGAGGAGGAAGTGGACCCTGTGCAACATGTGACAAGCCAGATGACAGCACAATGGCTTAGTTGTTTGTACTTCTGCTTTGCAGCACCCAGGGTCCCTGGTTCAAGTCCCAGTCAGGACAGCGTCTGCATGAAGTTTGCATGTTCTCATTGTGCATGCATGGGTTTTCTCTGGGTATTCTGGTTTCCTTTGACATCCCAAAAACATGCTGATAGGTTTACTGGCTTCTGTCTAAAAATTGCCCTAGTATGATATTCTACTGAGCGTACCCATGATGGCTGCCTTAACAGCAGGTAAAGTGCTTTGAGTCCCCAGGGAGAGTAATGGTTTAGATTAGAAACATGTTCACAAAGCATCTGAAAAAAATACATATTTAGGGAAATACGTGAGCATAGAGTACATTCAGTGAAAACAAAATGTCAAGATCAGGCCCAGATGCAGAGAACTGAAGTTGTGTTCAAATCTTGACTTTTAGACCCCTTTCACACTGAGGTGCTTTTCAAGCGTTTTAGCACAAAAAATAGCGCCTGTAAAGTGCTTGAAAAGCGTCTCTCAAGCCACCCCAGTGTGAAAGCCTGAGTGCTGGGGGCGGTGCGTTTGCAGGACAGAAAAAAAAGTCCTGCAAGCAACATCTTTGTGGCGGTGTGGGAGCGGTGTATACACCACTCCTACACAGCCCCTGCCTATTGAAATGAATGGGCAGCGCTGCCAAAGCTCCTGCAAAACGCTTCAGCAGCCCCACAACACGGGTGCTATTAACCCTTTCTTTTTCCGCTAGCAGGGTAAAAAGTGCCCCGCTACCGGCTGAACAGCGCCGATATAACAGCAGTAAAGTGCCAATAAAACTAGCACTTTACCGCTAACGCCAGCACTGCCCCAGTGTGAAAGGGGTCTTACTGTAAACTTGTGATTGGCCCCTCCATATGTCACCTCCCAAACCCTTGCTAATGATCATGCAATGTGACTAACCAAGAGGGAGGCTCCAAACATGGAGAAGGAGCACAATTTCATAGGTAAAGTTGAAGTGTTACTAAAACCAGCACCCTGCATTCACTATACAGGGGGTCCCCTACTTACAAACATCCGACTTACAAACGACTCCTACTTACAAACGGAAGGAGACAACAGGAAGTGAGAGGAAATCTACCCCTAGGAAGGGAAATTCACTCCTGTAAGAGTTAATATGGGAAAAAGGTGTCTCCACTGATTCTTTATCACCTATCCTTATTTCCCTAATAACCCCAAATTTTCAAAATCCAATTGTCATTGGGACAGAAAGTGAGGTGAAATCTTCTGAACAGGGGCACAGACAGCAAAACAAATGTTACAGGGGTGATAACCCTTGCTATGCTATCTACAAAACTTAAAAATAGATTTTTTGGCTGGAGCTACACTTAAAAATTTTACCTGTTCCGACTTACAAACAGATTCAACTTAAGAACAAACCTAAAGTCCCTATCTTGTTTGTAACCCGGGGACCCCCTGTATCTGGTCTCCCACAGTACACTGAACATGGAAATGCGATTATTTTAGTAAATTTAAACGGCTAAATACCTTTTCTCATCAGCAGTATATAGCAGTCTTGTGACTTCTATCCGTGTCCAGCCAAGTACTGGTTAAAGCTTGTGGGAGGAGTTTTCTGACTGTCCTATGAGACTGAAGGACCCCTGACCCTCTGTCTGGACAGTGCTGATTGGCCCTGTGCTGATTACATGCACTCGCCCAAGAAAAAAAAAACCTCTCTAGCAATACACACCATACTGATTATGTGCAGCCTGACTCCATAGTCTGTGTGTTATCAGGAAAATATCAGAGGACAGTGAAAGAAAGGGAGGATTTGTGCATAGAGGATCAAACTGCCTTTTTTACACAATGTGGAGGATTAACCCTACAGTCAGTATAACAAGTATGCTTTACTGCATATACAGACTGATTTTACTGTTGTGGGTTTAGTAACACTTTAAAGCAGGACTACATTTAAAAAAAAAATTAAAATAACCATATTATACTTACCTGTTCTGTGCAGTTTTGCACAGAACGACCCTGGATCTCCTCTTCTGGGGTCCCCCACCACTACTGACTGTTCCTCCTCTTCTTTGTCTGCCCTCATTGCAAGCTGCTTTCTATAGAGGCAGACGCTTCAGGCTCGCTCCCGAGCTGGGCTGTGTGTATCTATTAACACACATAGCGAAGCTTGGCCCCGCTCCCTCCCTGCTGGATTTCATTGGCAGCAGCAGAAGCCAATGGCTACCACTGTTGCCTCCATGTCTAGAGGGGAGGGAAAGAGAGGAGAGAACCGCTGCACTCGGGCACAGCACTGGGCCGAGATTGGGCTCAGGTGGGAACTATAGGGGGGCTGGAGGGGAGCAACATTTGAAAGTTTTTTTTTTTTACCTTAATGCAGAGAATGTATTAAGATAAATAAGTGTATAGATGTCCCTCACGCTACTCTGAGTAATAGATAAATGTATGAAAATACAAAAAATAAAAAATATATATAAGTAGATCAAGTGAAAAAATCTGCAGCAAAACTTGATAGTGTTCACAGCACATAACAATAGGTTAAAATGTATAACGTGATCTCGCGCAGACTAATAAATATTCTGAAAACACATAAAGTGCAATGTGCAACCGATGAAGGTAGTGAAAACCTCAAATATAAGGTTAAAAAAAAAAAAAAAAAACTGTGAAAAATAAATTCCAACAAAGAACATTAAAAATAATGACAAGTGAAAACAAGTGTCCAATACATGTGCAAAAAAGTGGGAAAAATCAATGGATGTGCAAAATATCACATGTGCAAAAAATGCAAGAAAAATGCATATATAAGCACGTTAAAAATAATTCACCATAAGAAACAGAAAGATAATATTTTCTTGTCTTCTACGGAGAATGGTGAGAATAGGAAGAATAAATGTTCATGAAGTAGTGAACAGAGATCGTGTAGTAATGGAAAACCAAATCAGTGCTCATCAGTGTCCATGTAAAACTTCATAAATTAATTCCCGAACAGACAGTCTCACAGAACTCTCACTTCATACACTGTATTAAATCGCATGGTTGAATGGATATACCTCTCCACTGATCCCCTTTGGTTCTTTTTCCAGCTCACATGCACTTCAACAGGGGATAGGAGTACCTTCCCCAGCTGTAGGTTCCTATAATCAGACGTCCCCATGCACTCCGGGGCATTAATGCAGTAGTGATGGGGAAGAAAAAGAACAAAAGTGCCTCCAATAGTGTAGTGGGGTTTTAAAGTCTAATGTGCGTTTTAATAAAACAATCAGGTGGACTCTTACATGAAAAACATAAATAACAGGCAAGAACAGTTTAAAACCAGCGTTTTCAGCGCCTCCTTACGTCACTTCCGGTGCGCGTCTGACTCCAGCCACTCCCTACGCGTTACGTCACATCACGTGACTTCATCTGGGGACGAAGAAGTCACGTGAAGTGACGTAACACGTAGGGAGTGGCTGGAGTCAGACGCGCACCGGAAGTGACGTAAGGAGGCGCTGAAAACACTGGTTTTAAACTGTTCTTGCCTGTTATTTATGTTTTTCATGTAAGAGTCCACTTGATTGTTTTATTAAAACACACCTTAGACTTTAAAACCCCACTAAACTATTGGAGGCACTTTTGTTCTTGATTATAGGAACCTACAGCTGGAGAAGGTACTCCTATCCCCTGTTGAAGTGCATGTGAGCTGGAAAAAGAACCAAAGGGGAGCGGTGGAGAGGTATAGCCATTCAACCATGCAATTTAATACAGTGTATGAGGTGAGAGTTCTGTGAGACTGTTCGGGAATTCGTTTATGAAGTTTTACATGGACACTGATGAGCACTGATTTGGTTTTCCATTACTACACCACCTCTGTTCACCACTTCATGAACATTTATTTTTCCTGTTCTCACCATTCTTCGTAGAAGACGAGAAAATATTATCTTTCTGTTTCTTATGGTGAACTATTCTTAACGTGCTTATATATGCATTTTTCTTGCATTTTTTGCACATCCATTGATTTTTCCCACTTTTTTGCACATGTATTGGACACTTGTTTTCACTTGTCATTATTTTTAATGTCCTTTGTTGGAATTTATTTTTCACAGTTCTTTTTTTTTTTTTTTTTAACCTTATATTTGATGTTTTCACTACCTTCATTGGTTGCACATTGCACTTTATGTGTTTTCAGAATATTTATTAGTCTGCGCGAGATCACTTTATACATTTTTACCTATTAAGATAAATAGCCTTTAGCCTTTAAAACTACTTTAAGGTTTGCATATAATTTTAGCTACCTACTCTACCTAGAGCTACTGGTCTACCTGAAAATAATCTGTGATACGACTTTAACTTTTTTGTATTTGCAGTGTTCTTCTTTTTTAATGGTATATTTCATATGCCGCTTTTGTAGAGTCTACCATTGGTTACTATCTGTAAATCAAGTAGCAGCAACCCTACTACATTACTACTAGATTACTTAAACACAAAGAAAGCCTGTAGTTTTCAGTCAGTCTTAGGAGACTGATAACACAGTCATTGTGCAGTACTCCTAAGCAGGAAGCAGACCCTGCATATATAATGACCTATTGTCTAATGTACATATTATTACAGCCTTGAGAAAAAAAAAATGAAGGGGATACTATAAAGGATTGGGGTCAATTGTAGTTTATTTCAGACTATAAGTTTAGTTAAAACGACTACTACGTTATACTTTTTACCATATCTTGGTTTTACAAATAAACATTTAAGATCTGATAGTCGAAAAATGTTAATACTAAAGTGGTTGTAAACCTGTTTAAAAAAATCCTAGAAAAAAAAAAAACCTGCAAGACAAAGGCATAATGAGCTAGTATGCATAGTATACTAGCTCATTATGAATTACTTACCTGAGATCGAAGCCCCCACAACGGTCCTCGTTCACCGCTTCGGCGCCCGACATCTCCCCGGGGGGGTTACTTCCAGGTAACGCAGCTCCGGCGCTGCGATTGGCCGGAGCCGCGATGGCATCACTCCCGTGCATGCGCACGGGAGCTGCCAGTAACGGCACAGTACAACTGAAGCGTACGTGCCGTTGTTTCAGTTTGCTTAAGTGCGCATGTGCCGATGGCGTGGGCATATGCTAATACAGGGATATCTCCTAAACCGTGCAGGTTTAGGAGCTATCCAGTGTAGCTACAGGTAAGCCTTATTATAGTCTTGCCTGTAGTATAAAGTGGTTGTAAAGGGTTTACAACCACTTCAATATTAACCTCTTGCATATGTGCATTGTCAAAGAGAGTCGACTGTAACGTCCACACACTGCACATATGCATCCATGGGCAGCTTAGGATTCTGTGCTGAAAGCGTGCGCCTAACTCAGTGACAGAGCTGTCATAGATAGCTACTGGTCTCTATTAATTATTGGGTGATGGTGGGACTAGTTCCTGATCCTATGACCACTATGACAGCCAGTCACAGTGGTCACGTGATGGAGCAGTCCTTCCCACCCCACCTGGGTGTTAAAGGGATGTTGGGGCTGAATAAAAACGGGTTAAAGCTTTTGGGCCTTTTTTTTTTTTTTTGCCATTCTCACTGGACTTTGTACAAGTTAGTACAATGAGCCTGATTTACTAAAGGAGTTGAAAATCTGATTCCAGTAGGAGTATAATAGTCACGGCTGACGTTAGCTCCCTGTATACGATTATAGGCCATAGGGAGGCTATTGCCTCCATCAGATGGGCCCTTAGTAATCCCAATCTCAATAGCTCACACAAAAAGTTTTTACTACAGTGCCTGGAATTTTGCCTTACCAAGAATTATTTTTGGTACGATAGGCAATTTTTCCTTCAAATCATGGGCGTTGCCATGGGGGCAAAGTTTTCCCCCAGTGTGGCATATTTATTTATGGCACTTTGGGAGGAGGATTCCATCTTCCATGATCGCCCCAGACAACTTGTGTGTTACAAACGCTATATTGATGACCTGATTATGGTCTGGGAAGGGGACCAACACAGCCTTGAAACATTTTTGTTGGGATTGAATAATAACACCAAAAATATTTCTCTCTCTTCGAATATTATAACTGACCATTTGGTGTTTTTGGACCTGGACATCTTTAAGGAGGGTGATCATTTTAAAACACGGAAGTTTTTTAAGCCCACTGACAGGAATGGGTATATCCCATTGGACAGCTGTCATCACAGCACTTGGCTGTGTAATATCCCTAGGGGTCAATTAATCCAAGTGAGGTGCAATTGCACCTTGGATTCAGATTACCAGGCCCAATTACAAGTTTTGGCTGACAGATTCTTTCAAAAGGGCTACCAAAGGGAGCAAGTCATCTTCGATCGGGATGAGATTGGTAGCTTTGACAGAAAAACATTGGTTGCCGATTCTACTATGGGGAAGAATAAAAATTCCAACTTGCAGGAGTACAAAATTGTTCTCGACTACAATGTTCAGTATAGACCGTTTGAGCGGATTGTTCAGAAACATTGGGAAGTTCTTAGAGAGGATAGGGTGCTGGGTCCGGTTCTCCCTAACCATCCACATTTTATTTGTAGGTGGGCACCAACATTGAGAGATGCCATTGCACCTGGAGTGATTGATCCCCCAATTATTAGAGAAAACTTAATTTTTTCCTCTTGTCTGGGTTTTACGCCTGTGGTAGATGCCCAGCGTGTAAACAACGTAAACATAATATCAAAAAACGGAAAGACTTTGTTTCCACCTCCACTGGTCGAAAATATCAGTTAAAAAACTTGATAACATGCAGCACACAAGGGGTGTTATATATGCTGGAGTGCAAATGTGGACTCCAGTATATTGGTGGAACTTCTAGGTCCCTTAGTGTGCGCATTGGGGAACACGTGAATTACAAGGGGGCTCAGATCCCACAGTTGTCAAAACATTTTAGAGTATGTCATGATAGGGACCCCAGGGACCTCAGGTTTTGGGGCATTGAGATGGTTTTGATAGGTGCTTCTGATGATTTTTTTATTTATGATCTTGATTTTTTACTGTTTTTATGTAGTAATTGTGTATAATATATTTATGCTTTATGGTATGTAATTATGGTGTGGAGATCCAGGGAATCAGTGGGTGTTCAGTGCTTATTATAATTGTATTATCATTTATATAGTTTTTTTTTAGTGAATCAATTTTTATTCCGCCACTAGGGGTCAGTTTATAGACCTCTTGGTTATGAGCAATGTGAGATTGCTTTGCTTTTTCCACAGATGTGCTGTGAGACTAAGTTACTTCCTGGTGAACTATGGGAGTGTTCTAACCGCGGCTCCCGGAAGTGTCGTGGTTTCCACGACAACTGATGTGTTTATAAGGGGACGGGTGACGCACTTTAGGCTCCGCCCCTCTGATATAGTTTTTTTAACGTAACGCGTACAGAGGAGGAGCCACTCGCTGACGTCACCCGCTGCCAACCTGCTTCTCGCACACCGCTGTGTTTGATATCTGACAATGCGCATATCAAGAAGATGTTTGTGAGTAACATTTTAAGCTTAAATAAAGCCATTTTATTAGCATAACAGAAAGCACTTAAATTCTTTCTTGTCCTATTTTATCCATGCCCTGGGAAAATCGAGTGGAGTTCCTGGCTATATCGGGATTCTTTACCCTGATTTGGGACCTGTGCATTTGACCATTTGTTAGCTCAGTGGTCCATTAATAGAGGTGAACGAAGCGAGTTCTCTGGAGGTGGAGGGTCTGTCACCATTGTTTCCTGAATTGTGCCTGTCACATGGAAGTCACTTGGTGCTTGCTGGGATCCTTAGTCCTCTTCATCTTTTTTCTTTTGGACTTTTATTGGACTGTTTTATTCATTTTTTATGCGCTGCACCTTGTTTTGCAAAACTCTATTGGGATTATGTGATGATCTTTTTGTGCTAGCTGCATTAGTTATTTTAATAGTATATTTTTGATTCTGATTGAATCATTTTCTTTTCATGGTAGGATCGTCAAGTTTTTATGTTAATGACAGCTGTAGATTTAAAAATATTGAAAGTGACTTTTGAAAGGACGTTACCATATTAAAGCATCTATGAGATTTTAGTGGCTGGGTTTCACCTTATTCCTGATCAGTCATCAAGAGGAATACTTGACACTGCCAACCTCTTTTGGAAAATCCTTGTTGCCTATTTGTCATGCTAATCCATTTGCTTCAATACCTTCCGAGTCACTTACCTGGCATAAGCATGCAGATCAGGAATTCTGACTTCACCAGCTGTATATGGGTTTTGGCCAGGGACTAAGAAGGTAATGAAAGCAGAGGATTGGCGTGATGGCCAGGGAACCAGAGGAAGGTCAATGAAGGCAGCAGGCATATTTGTATCAAGACAGGTTGAGCAGGTAGAATCTCACTGAATGGCCTATAAATTATACAAGCCTAATTTGCTTAAGAACTGCTTTTACAGTTTCATCTGGGAATTAAGTTAGACACGTTAAATTGTGCAGAAGTAAATGTGTTAATTTTCTCAGCTTCATTTATGAATTCATAATTCGGTGTCTCCAGAGCAGCTAATTTGATCTTAAGAATCAGGGACTTGTATAACACAATTTGAAAAAATCAGTAGTTCAAAGGTTCAACAACATTTCTTATTTTCACAAGGGCTTTTTTTCAGTTGGAACTTGGTGAAACTCAGTTCCACCATCTTTGGCTCAGGCCCTCTGCTTTCTGCTCATCACTATCACAGTCCGGCTTCTGTGTTTACAAGTGATAGCTTGTCTCCCAGCGGTTCCTGCAGATGTGATCGCCTGAGTGTTTCCCACTGAGTGGAGAATGGGAACAAGGAAGATGCAGGTGCCCAGGGTGGAGTGCCAAACCCCCACTGGAAGATCTCCCTGCAAGTGAGAGAGGCGGAGCCACCTACAGTGTGCCGGGAGGTATTAGAGCCACCTGGGTGCTTCAGCTTAATACAAGCAACAAAAGTAAAATGTGGATGATGGTGAAGCCTTTAAGGAGGGGGGGATTGCATGCAGAGGTCAGGGCTGATGAGGGGTGAAAGTGAGATGTGAATGGGGGATGCAGAGGTGAGCAGCTGTGGAAGAAGGCTGAACTCTGCACTCTGTAAATAGCGCCCCCCTGAAATCTGCACTCTGCATGTAGCGAGCACCTGAACTCTGCACTTTTTATGTAGCGCGCACCTGAACTCTGCACTATGAATGTGGCGCACCCCCAAACTATGCACTCTGTGTGTAACCCCCCCAACTCTGCACTCTGTACGTAATGCACTCCTGGTATTTAATGCCTCCTAAACCCCTTAGAGCCCTTGAACCTCCCTGGCGGTATTCCCGAGTGTGGCTCGGGGTGAATTTTCATGACGAAAAGCGATAACCCCGAGCCACACTCGGGATCGCATCGCAGGATCCAGGCAAAGTTACTTACCTTGTCCCCAGGATCCTGCAATGTCTCCCCACTGTGTCCGCAGGCTGTGTACTCTGCTCGATCTGACAGATTACATTACTGTATCAAATTATTTCACATCCCTTTTGTCCCTAGTGGTTTGTCCAGTGCCCTGCATGCACTTTTATATTATATATACTGTTCTTTCTGCCTGGAAACTGGACATTGTCCATAGCAACCAAAACCGTCCCTTTACATCAAAAGTGGTTTTAGACCAGCTAGAAAACAGCGATAATAAATTAGAATCACTCGCAGAATTGAGCGATAGTGATTTGTGGGGAAATCTGTCATCAAACACTGAAAGTGACAACAGCGACAATTCTGCAACTGAGCAAATTTCAGTGTTTTTGATTTGATTACATTATTGAATAAATGTTATTATTATATTATTATTAGTTATAATTATTTATAGTTATTTATTATATTATAATTTATGATTTTGTGTTTCAAACTTTATCATACCCGGGATGTCTACTAGACTCTTGTTTAGGCACAGCCAAAATTCTTACGCCCTGATGAAGGGGGAGTGTATTTGGCCCCTGAAATGCCTTGACTTTATTCTGCTATGAATCAATTTTATCATTAAATTACCTGGGATGTTTGTCTGGTGCTCTCATTGAATTGCATTTATGTGGATTCTCAACTCTGGATCATTTCCCCATTTCTGAGGATGGTCCCTATTTTGTGGAGTGCTGCTGAACCCGAGCCAGTGTGCCTAGTGACAATTTTAGTGACCCTTAAGTCCTGTTCACATGGGGTGATTAGTTGTGTGCCCCATGCAGGCCTTTCTTTTACTAGCACGGGGATGCACAGGTGTTGCATGCATCCCCATTCCAGCTTCCCATTGTTGTCAATTGGGACACGCGGATGCATGGACATGGCTGCTGTGTCCTAATATGACATGCAGGTTCACGTCCCTGGACTCGCCCTGTGTGCATTCAGAGACCCACAAGCACCCTGTGTTCATATCATGGCTGTCAGAATACCCAAATAATGCTTAGCCACAACCTTCTTTTATCTCATGGCTTTCAGAATACCCAAGTAGTGACTCCATATGATTGGCTGTAGTCACTGTTCGGCTGACATTTTTCTGCCACGCTCTTTTAGTTTGACGTTTCGATTGAAGTTTGCTGAGCTGGATGGTGTTGGCAGGGCCACCCACAGCTCGAATTTTGGCCAGTTCAAAGGAATCTGCAAAATTTGAGCCATGTTTGGTTAGCTCTACTTATTCATCTGGTCTGGAGGGGGCAGATGTCTGGGACCACTATATTTTTTCCAGATTCCAATAAGTACCCTCCCCTTGTTGAGGGCAGGTGGTCTGGTATGTCTCAAGGGAGGGGGCACATGCTCACTGCGCCTTCCTTTCCTGGCCAACCAAGTTGCATGCTTGGATAAGAGTCTGGTATGGTTATAGAGGCACCCCACACTTTTTTTCCATACCAGACCCCTATCTATCTTTGGTGAAAATTTGAATCTCATCCCTAGAGGTGGATTGTGGTGTGTTGAAACAAATGCAGATACACTGCACTTTTATTCAGCTCAATGCACTACATGTCATTGCAGTGCATCACAAAATGCATAGACTTGAATGAGGTGTCATATTGAGACACTTCAATAAAGTTACAAAAATGCCTTGTGTACTGCCCAGTTTTGGTCAATAGGATTTTGCTGACCTGCGTGTAATTTGTGTTCCAAATGCGGGAAGACATCTCCCAATGACATGAGCCCTATTAATCCAAAGGGAGAGTGGGTTGTTTTTTTTCACTAAATAAAGCTAGGACAGTAGTATGGAGTAGGATGCATGAAGGAACAGAATTAGTTTTACGCAAACACAACCTCCTGTGCTCGACTATGTTGCTTGAGACTTGATAGGTTATCCTCTCATATAGCTTATAAGATTAGAGGTGTCAGCCTCGCTGCCATCTTAGGACTGTTGGTGTCCTTTCATGTGTAACACTGCAAAACAACAAAAAGAAGATGCACCAGACTTGTACATTGCCTTAATACACTGTTTATTAATGAATACAAATGAGTAATATGCTCACAAACAGATTGAGTCAACAGGCATATCAATAAACAAGAAGCGAATGTTGCCCGATCAGCACACTTGGCCTATAACACGGGAGGGCTCCTTAGATGTCCAGTATGGCTTAATGTGTTTCGAGAGGCAGCCCCTCTTTCTCAAAGCCAAGAAATCAGTTCTTCTTTTTCTTGGCTTTGAGGAAGAGGGGCTGCTCCTCAAAACCCCTAAGCCATACTGGACATGTAAGGACATTTCCTGCATTATAGGCTAAGCATTGTTGATCTGGTGGCCTTCACTTCTTGTTTATTGACATGCCTGTTGACTATATCTGTTTGTGAGTATTATTTATTTTTATTTATTAATAACTAGTTATAAGTAAAGTTGATCCACGGAATATCCGATTGCCTCTTGGGGGTTCAGGAAGATTTTTTTTCCTCTGCTGGAGCAAACTGGATCATGCTTTATTGGAGTTTTTTATTTTTTTTTTGCCTTCCTCTGGATCAACTGGTATTGGATAGTGTATATGGAGGTTTTCTGCGTGTGTCTATGTGTGTGACTGTGTGTGTCTGTATGTATGTGTGTCTGTGTGTGTGTGTCTGTGTCTATGTGTCTGTGTGTGTTTGTGTGTGTGTTTCTGTATGTGAGTATATGTGTGTGCGTGTGTGTGGTCTGTGTGTGTCTAGGTGTGTGTTTGTGTGTGTCTGTATGTGAGTATGTGTGTGTGCATGTCTGTGTATGTGTCTATGTGTGTGTGTGTGTGTCTAGGTGTGTGTTTGTGTGTGTCTGTATGTGAGTATGTGTGTGTGCATGTCTGTGTATGTGTCTATGTGTGTGTGTGTGTGTCTATGTGTGTGTGTGCGTGTCTATGTGTGTGTCTATCTGTGTGTTTGTGTCTATGTGTGTATTTTTTTTTTTTCTCTTTAATTTTTTCTATGTTGCTTGAACTGGATGGATTAGGCTGCTTTCACACTGGGGCGGGTGGGTGTCGGTGGTAAAAAACGGCGCTTTACCGTTGTTTTAGCGGCACTATTCGGCCACTAGCGGGGTGCTTTTAATCCCTGCTAGTGGCCAAAAAAAGGTTAAAATTGCCGGCAGTTTGGCGGCGCTGCCCCATTGATTTCAAGGGGCAGGGGCGCTTTACCGCTCCTACAGCGCTGCAAAGATGCTGCTTGCAGGACTTTTTTACCGTCCTGCAAGTGCACCGCTCCAGTGTGAAAGCACTCAGGCTTTCACACTGGAGACACAGGAGAGGCTCTTTACAGGCGCTATGCAGGGGTTATTTTTAGCGTTGTAGCGCCTGTAAAGCGACTCAGTGTGAAAGTAGCCTAAAGCCGCGTACACACGGGTGGACTTTTCGACCGGACTGGTCCGACAGACTTTCCGACGGACTTTCAACGGATTTTTGACGAACTTCCGACTGACTTTTTAATGAACGGACTTGCCTACACACGATCATATCAAAGTCCGACGGATTCGTACGTGATGACGTACGACCGGACTAAAATAAGGAAGTTGATAGCCAGTAGCCAATAGCTGCCCTAGTGTTGTTTTTTGTCCGTCGGACTAGCATACAGACGAGCGGATTTCTGGGTCCAGCTGAGTTACGACGTAAAGATTTGAAGCATGTTCCAAATCTAAAGTCCGTCAGATTTTCGACTGGAAAAGTCTGCTGAAGGTCCAATGAAGCCCACACACGATCGGATTGTCCACCGGACTTGGTCCGTTGGACCAGTCCGGTCGAAAAGTCCGACCGTGTGTACGCTGCATTAGTGTTTTTTTTTTCAACTATATTAACTATGTGTATAAACAGTGTATTAAGGAAATGCTCAAGACTGATGCGCCCTCTTTTTGTTGTTTTGTAGTGTTATAGAATTTGTTACACCAGACAAAGAATTTATGACATTTGAAATACTAACCCCAAGGGTACAGTTCACACTTTGTGCAGTGACTTGCATATTTCCACACTGGATAAACGCAGTTCATCTCTTGGGCACATAGAGAACAATGGTTTTCTATGTGTTCTGTTCATACCACAATGCTGGTGAGATTTGCGGAGCAGTGCAGTGTGCAAATATGCCGCATATCTGCATTTTTCTGCAGCATACTGGATGGCCCCACATATAACTGCATTGCAGTGCAACACACTACACTGCCATGCAGATCTCTGTGTGTTACACTGTTTATTAATGAATAAAAATGAGTAATATACTCACAAACAGATTGAGTCAACAGGCATATCAATAAACAAGAAGCGAATGTTGCCCGATCAACACGCTTAGCCTATAACAAGGGAAGTCTCCTTAGACGTCCAGTATGGCTTACGTGTTTCGAGAGGCAGCCCCTCTTTCTCGAAGCCAAGAAATCAGTTCTTCTTTTTCTTGGCTTTGAGGAAGAGGGGCTGCTCTTCGAAACCCCTAAGCCATACTGGACATGTAAGGACATTTCCTGCATTATAGGCTAAGCATTGTTGATCTGGTGGCCTTCACTTCTTGTTTATTGACATGCCTGTTGACTATATCTGTTTGTGAGTATTATTTATTTTTATTGATTAATAACTAGTTATAGGTAAAGTTGATCCATGGAATATCCGATTGCCTCTTGGGGGTTCAGGATTAACTATGTGTATAAACAGTGTATTAAAGAAACGCGCAAGGCTGATGCGCCCTCTTTTTGTTGTTTTGTAGTGTTATAGAATTTGTTACACCAGACAAAGAATTTATGACATTTGAAATACTAACCCCAAGGGTACAGTTCACACTTTGTGCAGTGACTTGCATATTTCCACACTGGATAAACGCAGTTCATCTCTTGGGCACATAGAGAACAATGGTTTTCTATGTGTTCTGTTCATACCACTAAACTGCCATGCAGATCTCTGTGTGTTACACTTCAAATAAAATTTTAAAAAGTAAGCAGTGCAATGCTCCTAACCATGCAACATGTCGCTCCCTGCGAAGCGCTCACTTTGACAGCTGCATGTATGGTAAAACACTGAGTATAAACCGGTGCGAACATAACCTAAACACTTCACCCAATATCTGGGGGTCAATTAATCAATGTTTTAACCTAAGATTCAAGCAACTTTCACCCAAAAATATTTTGTAGCTGAATTCAATTCAAACCATGTGAATTTTGGTTAAAAATTGTGTGAATCATGAGTGAAAATATCAAAAAAAACAACACACATCACAAATATCAATATTAATAAACAGACCTAAATTTACCCTCAAAATTAAGGTAACAATTAAAGTAATTGAATGAGTTTGCTAAAGCTCTCTGGGGGCTATTTACTATACCTGAAGAGTGTAAAATCTGGTGCAGCTCTGCATAGAAACCAATCGGCTTCCAGGTTTTATTGTCAAAGCCTAATTGAACAAGCTGAAATTAGAAGCTGATTGGCTACCATGCACAGCTGAACTCTCCAGTTTTAGTAAATCAAAGCTGTGTTTCATAATCAACTGCGATTTGTCTTTTTAATCAAATATTTTTTTTCATCTGTTGTTGCATCGCAGTGATGCTGAGCTCTTTACGTCTCTTTGCAGCCCCTTCCTGTCCACAGGCACTGCAGCAATGGCTGCATGGCATTTCTCAGAGTGGATGTCCTGATAGTGACAATATGGAGGCACAATTAGGACACACTGACAGAGAGTTGTCACCCTATGATAGAATGTGTAGATCAAGGACTTTCATGGCAGATATTATTTTAGTGAAAACAGTTGACTTAAAAATATTGAAAATGACTTTTGTAATGACTTTACCAAGTTAAAGCTTACGGGAGATATGCTATATTGCCAAAAGTATTGGGACACCTGTCTTTACGAGCACATGAACTGACATCCCAGTCTAAGGTCCGTAGGGTTCAATATTGAGTTGGTCCACCCTTTGCAGCTATCACAGCTCCAACTCTTCTGGGAAGGCTACTCACAAGGTTTAGGAGTGTGTCTATGGGAATGTTTGACCATTCTTCCAGAAGCACATTTGTGAGGTCAGGCACTGATGTTGGACGAGAAGGTCTGGCTCGCAGTCTCCGCTCTAATTCATCCCAAAGCTGTTCTATCGGGTTGAGGTCAGGACTATGTGCAGGCCAGCCAAGTTCTTCCACTCCAAACTCGCTCATCCACACTATATTGGCAAAAGTATTGGGCCACCCCTCCAAATCATTTGGTGGAGGGGGGATTATGGTGTGGGGTTGTTTATCAGGGGTTGGGCTTGGCCCCTTAATTCCAGTGAAGGGAACTCTTAAGGTGTCAGCATATTAAGACATTTTGGACAATTTTATGCTCCCAACTTTGTGGGAACAGTTTGGGGATGGCCCCTTCCTGTTCCAACATAACTGCACACCAGTGCACAAAGCAAGGTCAATAAAGACATGGATGAGCGAGTTTGGGGTGGAGGAATTTGACTGCCCTGCACAGAGTCCTGACCTCAACCCGATAGAACACCTTTTGGATGAATTAGAGTGGAGACTGCGGGCCAGGCCTTCTCGTCTAACCTGTGCCTGACCTCACAAATGCACTTCAGGAAAAATGGTCAAACATTCCCATAGACACACTCCTAAACCTTGTGGACAGCCTTCCCAGAAGAGTTGAAGCTCTTCTAGCTGCAAAGGGTGGTCCAACTCAATTTTGAACCCTAAGACTGGACTAAGACTGGGATGCCATTAAAGTTCATGTGTGTGTGTATAGACAGGTGTCCCAATACTTTTGGTAATATAGTGTATCAGTGCTGTAACAAGGTTCTTTAGCACCCAAGGTAAAAAGAACAAAGACCCCCCCCCCCCCCCCCCCATTAGCAGTGAACTACTTTAGAAGAAGGGGCGTGCTTGGGTTCAGATTGGGTTCTAAACTCAGAAGGAAGCTGCTGCCATGTGGCCATATCAGGTCAATGATGTCATGAGTATCCTTTCCCCTTAGTGGAGAATGCCTCATCCACAGCTGATTGGCCTGACACTGACAGCTTGTTATCAGGTTCGGCCGAATGATAGTTTGAACCAAACCCAAGCCAAACGCAAGCTCATCTCCATTAATTTGTATAGGTTACAGGTTTAGCCTTTTTGTGCCCCCCATCCTGCTAAAGCACCCTAGGCATCCGCCTCTTCTGTCTGCCCCTTGGCCCAGCCCCGTTACCCATAACACATAGTTACATAGTTACGTAGTAGTTGAGGTTGAAAAAAGACACAAGTCCATCAAGTCCAACCTATGTGTGTGATTATATGTCAGTATTACATTGTATATCCCTGTATGTTGCGGTCATTCAGGTACTTAGGTTAGTTATTTCGTTTCTTGAAACTATCGATGCTCCCCGCTGAGACCACCGCCTGTGGAAGGGAATTCCACATCTTTGCCTCTCTTACAGTAAAGAACCCTCTACGTAGTTTAAGGATAAACCTCTTTTCTTCTAATTTTAATTAGAGTCTTGTTAAACTCCCTTCTGCGAAAAAATGTTATTCCTATTGTGGGGTCACCAGTACAGTATTTGTATATTGAAATCATATCCCCTCTCAAGCGTCTCTTCCCCAGAGAGAATAAGTTCAGTGCTCGCAACCTTTCCTCATAACTAATATCCTCCAGACCCTTTATTAGCTTTGTTGCCCTTCTTTGTACTCGCTCCATTTCCAGTACATCCTTCCTGAGGACTGGTGCCCAGAACTGGAGCATACTCTAGGTGCGGCCGGACCAGAGTCTTGTAGAGCGGGAGAATTAGCGTTTTATCTCTGGAGTTAATCCCTTTTTAATGCATGCCAATATTCTGTTTGCTTTGTTAGCAGCAGCTTGGCATTGCATGCCATTGCTGAGCCTATCATCTACTAGGACCCCCAGGTCCATTTCCATCCACAATCCTGAACCTAACCGTTACCACTATTTATGACACCAACAACATCAATCAGTTCAGTTATCATTCCTGAAACAAGAACCTCTTTTTGTTCACATCAGAACCAAATCCATATCTGGGCTGCATAGCTGATGCTGATTTTTATACGCATGGAAATCACAGACCTGGGAACTGAGATCTAAACAATGAAGGCCACAAGTGAAATTATTTGTAGCTCCAATTCTCTGATATCTAACCAAAAATAAATAAAATAAAAATTCAGTTTTTAGCAGACTAACACTTTAAAAACCCAAATGTGGCTTTTGCGCACTCCTAATCCTGGGCTCTTATGAGGAGCCGTATGGAGCGATAAAGGGCCCTGCAGCCATTCATTTTACCAATCAGCTGTCTAATTAATAGATGTACTGGCTAGTCACACTCCTGCCATCTCATACACATTGCAAATGATCTTGCGCTGCCCCTGCATTTTTTACAGATTGGCTTGATGTCATGCAAAAGCGTAGGAGATAATATCCATAAAAAAAGCAACTGTGATTGCTATTAAACAAAATAAAAAATGCTCAGGATCCTAGCTTGCTTGGCATAGAGCGGAGAGAGGGGCCCCAACACATTTAACCTCACCTGCTGGCCCTCACTTTGCTCCATTAAATGCCATTGGTGCTCATAAGGCCTACTCAGCCTCCAGCTGCTCAGTTAGATTACAGAAGCGATTCCCCGTCGCTTGTTACTCGCAGGAGGCAATTTACCAAGCGCTAATTTTCCTGTTATTGGTAAACTTGTTGTGAGCAGCACGAACCGGCGTATCCATCTCATTCCTGCTCTTTATTAACGGCAATAGAAATGCTATACAGATACGTGATGGGAATGAATGGCATTGCATCTAGAGGGAAGGAAGGGGAGGAGGAGGGAGCGATAGTCCCAACCGCAGGAACCCAACGGCCGATAATCACTGTTGTAGGGCTTAAAGGGTTAATGTGACCCCGTCTTCTAATAGGGATGATTGGATTGGGTCCCTGAAGCCTCTTTTTCTGCTTTTGCTCTTCATTTAAGTAATTACCGGGAAAATAAAATGAAGGTGGGACCAGCTCCTTCACAAGGGTGGAAAGTGAGAGAAGGAGAGAGAAATAGTCCTTGTAGAAGTGACTCTAATACAGCTTAATTAAAGGACTGTGACTGTCCCTGATATTAGGCTCATTGTCATTAAATAAGCAATTAACATGGTGGTGGTGGTGGTGGTGGGGGGGTGCCATGCTGTTTTGAAGTGAATTTGTATTTCATAATAACAGGCCAGGAATGCGAGAAAGATTTTACAGTTATTTAACACCTACAGCTCTAATATATGGCCAAACTGATCAATATTGAGGATCCGAGAAGATTTACATTTGCACCTCCTTTAACATATCTATAGAAATTTATCTGATTGTCTGTCTGAAAAATATATACTGTCCATAGCATGATAACATCTCCCTCTTATATATCTACCCATATATCATTATATATCTCGTTCTTTCTTTTATCTATCTATCTGTCTATCTATCTATCTATCTATCTATCTATCTATCTATCTATCTATCTATCTATCTATATGTCAGTCTATCTATCCTTCCATCCACTGATCTCCCACCTCTTCTTAATATCATTTTTTGTATCTATTATCTCTCCATTATTCTATCTATCTATCTATCTATCTATCTATCTATCTATCTATCTATCTATCTATCTATCTATATGTCAGTCTATCTATCCTTCCATCTACTGATCTCCCACCTCTTCTTAATATCATTTTTTGTATCTATTATCTCTCCATTATTCTATCTATCTATCTATCTATCTATCTATCTATCTATCTATCTATCTATCTATCTATCTATCTATCTCTCTTCTGACTATCTCTCTCCAGTCTCTCATCTATGTAATTTACCTCTCCCTCAAATCTATTTATTTATCTATCTACTATCTATCTGTTACTGTATCCTTTCATCCACTCACCTCCCACCTCTTCTTAATATCAGTTTTATCTATCTATCTATCTATCTATCTATCTATCTATCTATCTATCTATCTATCTATCTATCTATCTATCTATCTATCTATCTATCTATCTATCTATCTATCTATCTATCTATCTATCTATATGTCTATCTTGTAGTTTACCTCTCCCTCAAATCTATCTATCTATCTGTCCATCAATACATTCTTGCAAACACATTTCCAAAGAAAACCGTTGAGTCACATAAAATGTAATTAAAATATTCATTCATGGCCAAATCACTTCAAATAAAAAACAAAAAAATGTTACATAATAAAATAAATTAAACCCCATAAACCCAAACCATATAAATTATACTAGCCAGCATCATCTCTCTTTTTAGCCATGTCTAAAGATATTAGCAATATTACTCTCTAATGCCATTTTATTGTCATATAATCCATTCATTATTCCACTGTACATTAGATTCTTAATTTACACAAGGGTATTAAGCCCATCTGACGTTTTTTTCTTTCATTTTACCTTTTAAAATAGAGGTTAAACCATAATATTAAAAAATGATCTAAAGAGTTCTTTTTTTATGTGTAAAGTTTGTTTTTGCACTTTACAAACCTGAATGAGAGCTGTTGAAGCATTGAAATAATTAATAGAAAAAGTCACATGCGGCATGGAGGTGCCTTGGAGGGGCTTGGTGCCAAATCTCTTGGTGAAGAATCCAGCCATTAAAAAGTAAAGTTTTTTTTTTTTCACAGTGTTTTAATCTGCTGAGCCTTGAAGTTTTCTATTTCTTTAGCTCTGAACTGCAGTCCTGGAAATGTCTTTCATAGAACAAGCTGTGGAAACATTATCATGAAGTTTTCTCACATGTTTCTTTAAGTCAAAATTCCTACAGAACCCTTTTCCACAGGTCCCACAAGTGAAAGGTTTCTTGTCATTGTGCGTGTGCATGTGAAATGTTAAATTATAGACCTGATGAAAAGCCTTGTTACAGATGGTGCATTTATATTGCTTCTCTCCACTGTGGGTCAGCTTATGATTTTTGTAATTCCCTAAAGAGAAAAATAAAATGAAATAAAATTAAAAATTGCGATTTTTTTTTTTTTTACAGTTTCACAGCCAGCACCTTTAAATACACTTTCCTGGAGGAAGCTTCATTAGGATTGAAGCCACAAGTCGCTGGAAACTTGTCAAACTTACTCTGCATCAACCTAATTGAACAGGCAACTGTCAAATTAAAAAATTATAAAAAGGTCAAATTTGTGACCCGGAGAAAAGCAGAAGGAAAAAAAATTGTAGGAAATAAATGGCACATCCTTTTTCCTCTAATGTAGTTAATGCTGGTGGTGAAATATGTTGAAGGTAATGAACCAGAATTCTGAAGGGTTACAAATAAATCAGAAAAAAAAAATATTCATATATAAATATATTTATTTTTTGTGCATATAATATATAAATATATATATAATTATGCAATAATTTTTAAAATGTGAATGTGATATTTATGCATATAGTGTGTGTAATATATATATATATATATATATATATATATATGTGTGTAATATATATATATATATATATATATATATATATATATATATATATATATATATATATATATATATATAAACATATATAAACATATGTGTATATTATAATTCACATACAGTGTTGTTTGTGATCATTACAGAAAAATGATATTGCGCCACTTGGACAGATTGCTAAAGTATAGAGTTTTTTAAAAAAAACACACACACACTGTACTGTTAACAAAACAAAACAAAAAAACTACAAAAAAAAATCAATGTAATGTAATAATAGAAACCTATAATAAATACAGTGAAATAATTGGGATACAGTCAGACAATTTGGGAGGAATACCTTTTTGGTGAAATCCTTTGCCACAAAATTCGCACACAAACGGTTTATATCCCGCATGGATTCTGATATGGGTGTTTAAAGTGGAACTTCTGTTAAACGCTTTGCCACATTGATTGCACTTGTGAGGTTTCTCCTAAAAAAAAAAAAAAAAAAAAAAATCAGGACGATTGGTCGTCTGTGTGTAGCTGAGATAATTTGAGGGCTATAATGGGAATGTAATGACTTATTACCTGCGTGTGGATGATCTTATGTCGGCATAGGGTGCTGGCCTGTCTGAATCCCTTGCCACAAACTTTGCACACAAATGGTCTGGCCCCGGTGTGTACTGGCATATGCCTGGTGAGGTTATAATGGGCATTGAAGACCTGGCATGGGAAAATTTTAAATAAAGCTTAGGTAAAAATATCCAAGAACTTGTAAGTACATGCACGATTTAAAAAAAGTAGAAAAAAAGTAAAATATATATATATAAAATGTTAAGTGGCTTCCCGACCTCTTTAAGCTTATGTTATTAGGCTTACAGTCCCTTTTATTTCATGCTGTGAAACCATTACTTTATATATTTGAATATCATTATTGCAGCTCAGTAGGGGAGCTATTTGCAATTGTGTTATCATTCAGATTCCCTGCTAAAAACTGGCAAAGTGCATGAGCTTCTGCATGGCAGAGCAATGCTGGTACTTGCAGTGCCACATGGACTGGCATCCACTGAAGCAGGAAAAAAACCCTTCTCATTCAGGTTTCTGATTGGAGCTCACTTGCAGAAAAAAAAGTAAAACTCTCCTAAACTTGTCTATATGAGCGTTTTTTACTTCGAAGAAAACAGATGTTTTTTTTTTTAAGCCCAATGTGCATGGAGCCGAAGGGTTTTTTTTTCTGCCACAAAACTCCTGTAGAAGCAACGTTTTTTAAGCCAGTGCCAAAGTGCAACTAGATGTGTATATTGTATTATGATCATTCATTTAGCAAACGTGTATGTTCATTTTATAATGGTGAGATGTTATTTTACTATATTATATTTAAATAAGGGCAACTCAATATTATATTTTATGTTGTTACTGTAATATTATGTATCACTAGTATATGCAGTGTGTTTACAATCACACACTCATATATAGTATTATAAAAAAAGTTTTTACAATATTATATATCATTCATATATCTATATTGCTACATCAACTCATGTAAAGTAGAATGCAACATTAATATATATATATATATATATATATATATATATATATATATATATATATATATATATATATATATATATTTATATTTATTAATATTATAATTACACTGCACTGTGCAAATACTCTCATAGTAAAGCTGTATACTGCTATATACAACACTACAAAGATACTCGTAGTGTAGTAAAGCAGTATAATACGATATATTATACTGTTATATATGCAACACTGTATACAAATAGACCTACATAGTAGTAAAGTGGAATAATACAATACTGTATTGTTATGTATACATCACGATATACAACACACTTCTAGAAGTAAAGTGATACAAGCAAGACTATTTCATATTCCAAACTATATACAATTGTATTCATATAGTAGTAAATAATACAATATTATATTTCATTATAAAATATATTATATTACATAATATTATGTTATAGTATATTATACTAAAACTGTGTATACAAACACTCATTTAGTATTAAAGTATAATACTTTATTTAAAGCGTCATATATATAATACTATATAAATACGAGTATGTGAAAAAGTAGTATATACAATACTGAATGAAACTCTATGTAAAACAATCTATACAAATTTGCTTTCTATTATACAATCCTATATTAACCTGTTCTACATTAGAATACGATCTGCAAACACACTCATATAATACAATGCTAAATTAAACTCTGTGTACAACTCTATATTAAAATACACTCTTATAATAGTAATGATGTAGTATATATAATCCTATAATAAAGTGTTTTATATAGAAAACGATCTACAAATACGATCATATATTATATGTATGCTATACTAAATTAAACTCCATGTGCAAATCCACTCCTTTAGTAAAGTACTATTTTAAAGTCTTATATTAGAGAGTACATTTATATACTATTAAAGTATTAATCTATATGTACAACTCTTTATACAATTACACACCTATAGTAGAGTAGTATTATACAATCCTATATTAAGGTGCTCTATAGTAAAATAGTATTATACAATTCTACATTAAGGTGTTCTATAGTAGAGTAGTATTTTACAACCCTATTAAAGTGTTCTATAAAGAGTACGATCTACAGTACAAATACATTTATACAAATACACTCCTATAGTAGAGTAGTATTATACAATCCTATATTAAGGTGCTCTATAGTAAAGTAGTATTATATAATCCTATAGTAAGATATTCTATATTATACAATCCTATATTAAGGTGTTCTATAGTAGTATTTAGTTGTTCTATAGTAAAGTAGTATTATATAATCCTATATTAAGGTGTTCTATATTATACAATCCTATATTAAGGTGTTCTATAGTAGTATTATACAATCCTATATTTAGTTGTTCTATAGTAAAGTAGTATTATATAATCCTATATTAAGGTGTTCTATATTATACAATCCTATATTAAGGTGCTCTATAGTAGTATTTTACAATCCAATATTAAGGTGTTCTATAGTAAAGTAGTAAATATACAATCCTATATTAAAGTGTTCTATGTGTACAACAAATACGCTCATAGTAATTGAATTGTTACCAGTCCGATTCTGTATAAAATTTCTTATATATAGTTGTACAATAAGCTAGAATAATTAGTAGTGTGCTATATAAACCATACATATTATATCAATGCTATACAACCCACACAATACATAAATCACATAATAGCGGTAAGATAAATTATGTAATTTAAGATAAACTATCAAAAATGATTTTGTATATATGTTATAATATTGTATCCTGTATTAAAATTTAATAATAAGCGATGACAGCAGCGCCCCCTGCCATCGCATACTCTGAGCTCTCCTTACCTTGCCGCACACTTCACAGGTGAAGATTTTGGGTTTGCCATCTAAAGGGTTGGAACCAAGTTTGGGGTGGCTTTTAGGATTCCTGTCCACAGTGTTCTCCTTCATCACCTGGTCCAACTGGCCAGGCAGCCTCTCCTTGTGGGGGTACTGGGATATGGGGAACTTTTCTGGGGACAGTCCGGAGAGCTTGGCATTTTCCAGAAGGTAGAGTTTATGGTGGGCGCTGAGAGACGCCTGGGACTGAGCGTTCAGGACA